>NW_028288727.1:2701251-3024377 GCF_059628265.1 Tinamus guttatus | reverse complement strand
ATATTTTAAGAGTAGAAACTAATAGATGCTTGCAGGTTCTAATATATTGGAAAACCACTGAAGAGTTCTACTCTAAACACAGACTTTTTGTTTGAAGATGATAATTCCATGGGTCTTATAATCCTTAGGTATAGAATAATACCTCTGGAGTATGGAAAAAAATCACTCTTGTTGAAACTTTGAAAAGTACTTTGAGGTTCTATGAATATTTTATATCTGAAAAGTATTAGTAAGAACAGAAAAACTTGGATTTCTCTCCAGACTATAATCATCCTATTACCCTAGTGACACTTCTATCACAGTAAGCCTGCTTTGTTTCCTTCTCCATCCCCATAATTTAGGTAAGACTCTAAAAATACAGCTCCAGCAATGCAAGAGACAAGCTGTCAATAAAACATACAATCTTTATCACTTTACTAAGATTCTGTGCAGGGCCTGAAACCATGATATGGTGCTATAATTAAAAGAAAACTACAATTCAGTATTAATAAAATACATACCATCTGTCAATGTTTTGTTCAAAAAGACATCATATTAGTAGAGGAGGAGAAACCAGAACAATTTTAAGGAAGAAAAGAAGTGCAGTGGTGGAACAGCACCATCCACAGAGCACTGCCGAGTTACAGGTTTAACTAGGCCTGGGAAGGGAGTGCTGAAGGACAACGAGTGCAATGGTTTCTGCAGAGATGCAGAGTGGTTTCTCTAGAAATATGATAATGAGTAATCTATCTTCATACTTGTAATTACTTACAAGTGCTCTGCTCCAGTAGTTCCAGCATTTAGATCTGTTTACATATCCTAAAATGCCTTTAAACTTCGAGTAGTTAAAGGAGATTGATTTAGCTTTTCCTACAGAACATGCTTGTTTAATCATTGTTTCTTAGTTAATGAAAATAAAATCATGAGGAGACTTACTGGTGCTCAACCATTAAAAATGTGTTGAAAAAGAAAATAAGAAGAGTCTCCTTCCTGTGCTAAAACAGACTAAGGCTAGATTACAAGAAAACCTTACAATACAAAATGCTAGAAGAGGACTCCTGAAGAGGTTGCAAATTCTGTCACTGGCAGTTTTTATGAAAGTCAACACAAGCATCTGTTACAGATGACAAAGATGAAGCTGATCCTGCCTTGAGGCAGAGACACAGATTAGATATGGAAGTCTCTCTGGGCTCATTTTCTGTTATTATCTCTACTTCTCCACCAAGCCCAGTGATATTCATTACTGACCTTTCACAGCTGCTGGTCAGAAGCATGAGGTTTCTATGCCCTTCTTGCTGCAACCTGACTGTTGAATACTGGAATATGAAGATTTTCTCTTCTGCTGAAAAGTCAGGTTTTCTCTGAAACTGTTGGAGGTGCAGAGGCAAAAGCAATTTGTTTAAACCCAAAGCAGCTTCCAAACAACAGACTCCCAAATTGGTGATCCAGTAGTGGTTTTGGGGATGGAGGCTCATGTCTGTAAAACTTATTTATCTATTCTGCATGCTTGAAACAGTAACGAGCCTGAAATTAGCCAGTTGTGAGATAATCTTATAGCCCCATCACCTAAAGAAGCTTAATTAAATGGAGCTAATGCTCCTACTGCTATGCATCTGCCCTCAGTTCATGGTAGCAGCCAGTACATGCTGGAGTCCTAAGATGGAGGAAGTCCTCCAGCCTGTGTTTGCAGGTATGACTTGTGCTTTCTGTTTGGATGCCTTTACACTTGGGATTGTGTAAAGTGACGTGTTCTCTGGCACAAGCACAGCTGCACAACTCTTGTTTTATGACTGTGTACTCAACAGTGCTTCAGATACTGGCTCAGCAACAGAAGAGACTGCAGAGAGACTGAACACGTGCAGGTCGAGCACATTGGTCTGCCAAGAGTCACACATGACAGAGATCTTACTTTTCTATATCCATTTTAATTGTAATTTCTATCCCATTTTGTTATCATGAGCTGACAGCAACACTCACATGAAGTCAAATATTTAAAATTTTGGAAGAAAAAGATCATGTACCACATGTCTTTTGGGCAGACTCCTCATCCTATGCATTCTGTTAGTTTGCAGTTGTTTTTTCTCCATATTTTTCAGTGGAATTTTTACTGCATTTTGTCATTTATTTACAGCATTTACTCCAACCTATTACATTTAGGCTGGAATTTTCCCTAGGGTTAGAATAAGCAGAAAAGGCATCAAGGTCTGGAAAGCATAAGAAAACCAGTAGTAACAGATGTGATTTCAGGGATCCCAAAGACAGCAAAAACTTTTTAAAAATAAGGTGGCACTGGAAGATAATAATTTGCCTTAAACTGCTTTTGTTGACACAAAATTTTTGAGTGCCCCTCATCATGAAAATGAGATTACAGATATTAAGAACATTCCTGTCTATGCTGGATTGAGCCAGAGGTTTCCTGTAAAACATTATGTGCCTTGATTTCTTTTCTGGGGAAAACAGAAATAACATTATTGCAATACTTTCCTCTACCAGCTAATCCGTCGCTATAGGCATATAGAATTCTACAGTGAGGTGCTGACCATGCATATGGCCTTGAGATACTACCAAAATGGTATTTTGGCTTGTGTCAAAAGCTAAGGGAATAATGGCTTTCACATCTCAGTTGTTTCCCAAAGGGAAGTATGCCCCAAATGTCTAACACTTACTGGTCAGTTTTAAATTTACACAGACTGACCCAGAGAAGGCAATGAAAATAAAAGACATTTAACAACTGAACTTGCTTTACAAAGTTGTTTTTCCATGCCAAGGACAAACAGTTTGACTGTGAAGCAGCAACTAGACTGAAAACTATCAATAGCGATTAAGTAGCTTATTTGCTATTGACTATTGCTGTGGAGTATGCTCTTATTATGTCCAGGGAGGTTCCTGCATAATGTTTATTCCAACACTTATGTCTAACTGTTAAATTCAGAATTCAGCAGAGAATCCCTGGCTAAGAGCTATCTTCACCCAGTATAATGGATTTTTGCCACCGTACCCCAATTTTTGTTCATTTCAGGGTAAATTATTACGTCTGTCTTTGAAGACTAAGTATGATCTGGTGGGCATGTACTTGAATATTAGAAAGAGTCAACACAAAATGTTTCACAGACCGTTCTTTACAAATAATTAGAAACCAAGACATGATTATCCTCTTACACAAAACATCTGTTTCGTAAATGCAATCACACTCACATTTTCTTTTTCTTTGTGTCTCCCTTTGTGTACCTCCAAAAAGTTTTTAGGACAGATATGGGCACTTAGTTTATCTCTTTCAGTAGCTGAGTGTCGGCCTAGAAAGAGCAGTGCAAGGATTTATTTTAGTCACTAGGTGGTAGCAAGACCGCATAAGTAAGAGCCTTAATCTGTGCAGCTCAAGGATGTGCCAAAAGCCCCAGAGCTGATCTGTGGCAGCAACCGTCAATATTCAGTTCTGCCTTGACATGACTTCCTCCTGCTCTTGCATTTTATCTGTTCATAAAAACAGTTTCCTTGTTGTGCATCAGTGTCAGAAGAAACTACCAACTATGAAATTCAGACTTTTATTTCAGATTTTTTTATTATGAAAGAATGAATGGAGAGAGACAGAGCGCGAGCGAGCGCTGGACAGTAAATGGAGCTCTAAAGGATTATGACAAACACAAAATTGAGGACTTCAGAAACGTTATCCACTGTCTTATTGTTGGGTTGCTTCAAATTCAGAGAGTTCAAACATATAATAAGAAAAAAAAAAAGTTAAAATACAGTATAGTATCAATTATGGATTTTTTTTTTTCACTCCTGTTTTTAGAGATAAATTTTGGGTAAAAACAAGTACATGGAAATGTCACCAAGCCTCTAAGATATGCTCTATATGTCTCTGCATTAAAAGAAAACTATCTCTAATGTAAATAAAATGACATTGGGTACTCATGGTAATGGAAAACAATGTATATTAAGCCATTCTGAGATATGCTGCAGTTCAGGCCTCTGATACATCTCAAAACGTATACTTTAGAGCAGAGCCAATTCAGATTTCCAACAGCCCTTACAACATATTCCAGGGAAACGTAGAACATCATCTGAGATTACAACCCAAGGAGGAACCAGGGATCTGCAGAAGCATCTCACCACTCTTCAGGGTCAGGTCTAAAGTGCAGCTTTAAGTGGCTATCCCAGTTTGTAGGATTGTTTATAAAGTACTTCAACATCTGTCAGATTTTAGGAGTTGGCTTGTGGAGACAGGCATCATGTTCTAAGCAGAGAGAAGGTTAGGGAAAAAATGTGTGCAGAAATACTTTGGCTTGAAAGAGAAAACCAGCACTTTAAGTGATTGCATCAGTATCTCTGGAGTAAAGTCTTTGGCTATTCCTTGCATCAACGATACCATATCTAAACTCTTAGAAAATATTAGTGGCTTCCCAAAACTACGAGTTTTTAAAATAAAATTATCCTCTTCTTCCTCTTTCAATATCCCATCCCTCCTTTTTTTTTTTTTTTCCTTTGGAGGCAGAGGATCACATTTAAAATGTGCAGCAGAAAAATCGCGTGCATTTGTTCATGTTATCATAATAAGCACAACTTTAGGTCAAATTAAAGATCTGTCAGTACTGTTAAAGGACTTTGGTTTTGTTTGTTTTTTCCTGTATCTCTGAATACAGTCAAAAATTACTTGGTAATGTTTGTGAAAACTGTTTCTTGTTAACTCAGAACTGAACAAACGGCAAAAGGAGAATTAAAATGGCAGAGTTTTCTTTTAAAAACAACAATTCCATTTTCTTATTTCTACACTTTAATTATTCTGTTCAAAAGTTCAAAACTTCAAAACAGCCTATTAACATCTTAACATCTTGTTCTATATAAAAGGTTAGAAGCAAAAAAAAAAGGACATTTCAGCAGGATGAAAGCAGAACATTCAAAATGGCCAATCTCCATTTTATTTTCAGAGTATTTATTGATTTATTGCATCATGGAAATGTGCGGATAGAGTTTCTCCCCACTGAAAAATAAAAAGGTATTTTTAGCATCTGTTGTTCTCTCAGGAAAAATTTAATGCTGCACTTTAGCAGGAATCCCTTTTTGCAACGTGTTTTGTCTTGTATAGAACAAAGTAGAGAGTTGTAGGAAAGGCTCTCCCAACAAGCCTGTCAGCCCTCAGCCCCCCTCTGACCAGATATTTGTAGCTCTGCTCCCATAAGATAGCAGCAATCAACTCCTTGGTGCTTCCCAGTTTGAAATAGTGCCTCTTGACCAACTGATTTCAACACTTTTGTTTGTTATAATGTGATCTGTATAGATGAGATCTTAAGTGCACATAGTACGATATCACCGATATCACTGATATACAAATTAAAAAAAAAATATCTTCCATCACATGTACTATCCACAGGACAGTTTTGGAAAGGCAGGAATAGGGAAACTTCATGGCAGTGTTTTAAGGAGTACATTTGTTGGAGAGCTAGTCTGATGGCTCTTTTGAACAAAAATCTCACATCTGGTAAAAAGCCAGAGTCACTAGGACCAGTAACATGCTTGTCCAGCCTTCTACTTAAAGCCTGAAACCATCTTTGGATCCTAAGTGAACATATGGATTCCATGTGTGTTTCGGAATTAGCTGGCGTATATGGAGTCTACGGCTATTTATCCACATGGTCACCCTGCCCTGCTACATGCTGTGTCAGGGACTATCCTTTCCCCGAGCTCCTGAAGGCTTAGCTTTTTTATATTTTGTGTTTTCACAAGGAGAAAATAATAATAATATCTCAGCACCTTCCTACTGCGGTTAATACCTGTGCCATGCACTGTCCATACCACTTCATTTTCATCACTCTTAATGCTTCCCCTCTCACTTGCATGTAACCAAGAAATACTTCTTTCACATAGACCCACATTCACCTGCACTTCAGCATCTAACTCCTGTCTAATACACTCTACCCCAGGGAAGTCTGAAAGTTTAAAGTTTCAGTGAATTATTGTTTGAATTCATCAGAATTTTTCTTGTTGCAAAAGGTCAAATGTTATATTTAAAAAAAAAAAAAAAAGTGGGAAATGTTAACACTGGGAAGTGTTAACAGAATATCAGGAGTTAAAGGTATGGACAGGTAATGAAGCCTCCACTGCCAACAATTAGGAGGAAATTGAAGCAGGTGATGGAGAAAAGTGATTCTGCCTTCAGGAGCGAGAAGTCCTCCTGCATAGCGGAGCACCATGCTGTGAAGACACGCTTCTCCACACAATTTGTCTGTTGTTTTGTTTTTTCAAGTGCTATTTGCACCATGCAGTGGCAACTTGATTATCAGTGACTGATGACACTTAGCTCTGTATAGCCAGAGAGTCTGTGCCTGGGAGAGCTCAGCATAACAGAGGGGGCCAAGAAGGATGCTGGGCCCACTGATGTGGCTGTTGATGGACTGTCAAGATCTTGTGCCCTGATTTGAAAGTGAGGGCATCAGCTGATAGAACTAGCATCCCTTGTTGCTTAAAAGTGCTTTAAATGTCCTTGGCATAGGTAATTTCCATAAGGACTTGCTGACAGTGGAATAATGTTCTGATGAAGCAAGGAACAGGACTGTGAGTACTTTTGGACCAGTAAAACAGTCTGTAAAAACAGTTTTGGTGTTTATGAAAATATCAAAATTAGATATGGTCCACACATTGGTTTTGTCATTCAAGACAGGGAGGCTTGATTCTGATTCCTCCTGCATTAAACTTCTGTGAGCCACTTCCGGATGCAATGCTTTTTCTCTGGTGTCCTTAAATTTACTGTGAAGTATATTTCCCACAAATGAAAGGGGGTCTGAAAAAAAGGGAAAAGATTGTTTTTGTGTTTTGAGGGTTTTGTTGTTATTGTTTAGGCCCTCACATTAAAGAATGTCAACAAGGTCAAAAGTAGAAACAGAAAGGAAAAGAACTTGCTTTTTATAGCATTTTCTTCCTCCAAGAGACTCAAATGTGAGTGAAATATGTCAGACTGATAACTGGAGAATGACCAGACCTTAAATTTCATGTCCCAACTCCATAATCAAAAACTGGTCTATTTAATTTGGGAATGTTTGTCATGAAAGAACAAGCAGAATCAGTGGCAGGTTCTTATCTCAGGCATGCGAACTTAGGATCTTTTAGAGTGTAGGTTAGCATACAGGTAGCAGGAGAAAGAGTATCATTTGGATGGCTGTGTAGTATTAATTGCCTTGCAAAGTAAGCAATGACACTTTGCAAGGAGAAAAAAAAATACATCTGAGGCCTAATCACAATAGTGCAACCTTTTCAATTTTTGTTCATTCACTTCTACTGTCTTTTTTTTTTAAATTCTGCTACTGATATTATAGCACTTTTTCAACTCTGAATACACAAGCAGTACCACTTAATAATGTCTGCTTTAACATTTTGTTGAACATTTTTAATGTTCTCTAGTCTTGTTAACTACAACACCATTAAATAAATTAAAGGAAAACTGTTTCCTTTAAGCATTTATTTGAAATGAAAGTTCCCTGAAAAATCCCAGGATCCTCTGCTTTCATCTCAGAAAAAGATCACATGAACCAAATAGTAAGCAGTCAGGTACTCAAACTGAGTAATTTCCTGGCCACAATTTAATTACCTTAAGAAACTCTGAACATTTCTGGCCAGATCTGTCAGCTACCAGAGACTAACCTATTTGATGTTTCCCTGTTTTGGATCTTCCAGGCCCTGCTCTCCATGATGAAAGTGACAATAGCAATCATACACTACTGACATACTTGCAAGGGACTTCCATAAAAGTCCCTTGTCCTACACAGTAACCCTTATCTGAGAAGAGACAATTTATGAGAATTTTTAATGGAAAAAATAATCAGAAAAGCATGCTTCAGCTGGACTATGTAAGGAATCTTTCTCAGACAAAAAGTTTTTTCCTTCCAAAAAGGTGTATTCTGAATGATTGAATTTGTTGCCAATGCCTTCTCATTAAGATACTACTATAGATAATTAAGCTCACATGATATAACTTGGTCCTTGAAAGAGAGTAGAGATGTTTTGGGACACTGAGAGAGAAGATCCTTTCCTGCCAAATTATACTTTCAAAATATTTTTGAAAACTCTGACGTATTCCAGATTATTGAAAGCAATGCACATTCTCAAAAAAAGCCAAACAACAACAACAACAAAACAAAACAAACAAACAAAACATACCCAAATGATCTAGAGAACAGCCACAGAACAATCAATCTAAATTTCCCTCTATTATTATAGAGTCTGGCAACATTCAGAATTTTCCAGGTATATATCCTGAAAGCTCCTTCGTAATTTGTGGAGAGACTGAGACATATAAAAAGGTGACCAAGAATGCAGAAAAAATCATAGCAGAAAAGTTAACTTATACTTATGGTCTCCTGAGTCCCTGTCCTAATTAACTACACCATTCTTCCCCTCTGAAAGAATGAAATATAACAAAGAAGGATAAATCTGAGGAGCTGGAAAAATTTTCCCTTTCACTTGGAGGATTCCATCACAGTGATGAAAAAATATACCGATAAAACAGATTAGACAGACAAACTTCCATAAATCAGTAAGACTGAGAGTATGTTAGTAACAGCTTCAGCTTTCTCTGTGGCATGGGAGATTGCCTCATCTCTCAAAGCCCTAGAGTGAAGCTTCCATAAGAAGCAGAAGACGATTGGGTGGTTACAACAATGAAAATATTCTTAGCAGATTGTGAGACAATCAACCACAGCAAGGCTCATGTGTCTTTTGACAGAAAGACACCACTCCTGCTACTCTTGGATCCTATATTAATAATTTTCAACATCTGCTACCCATCTTCTTGATGGTAGGATATAAATTGACTGCTTCTAGCTTCTTTTTGTACTGGAAGACCTACATCTCATGGGCCGCTGTGGACTGTGCTTCTGCACTAATTCCACTGTAATGATTCTTGGGTATCCCTAATGAAAGCCATCTGAGAAAGCTACAGGCTAGAGGCCTGTCATGGTGATTACATAGGATGAGTCATAGTAATGACTTTGGAATTTTGGCAAGTAAACTGGCTGGCACTTTTTAAACATGCAGCCCCTCTTGTCTTTTTAATCCTAGATTTTTTTTTCAGTGGATCTCTAGGGAACTGATAATCAATAAAAAGATCTTCCTTTATTCTGTGCTTGAGGCTTGTCTTAAAAACACATCCCAAAACATCTTCCGACCTTCTGGAGAGCAGCTCTGCAGAGAGGGACCTGGGTGTCATGGTGGACGACAAGTCGACCATGAGGCAGCAGTGTGCCCTCGTGGCCAAGAAGGCCAATGGGATCCTGGGGTGCATTAAGAAGAGCGTCTCCAGCAGGTCGAGGGAGGTGATCCTGCCCCTCTACTCAGCCCTGGTGAGGCCGCATCTGGAGTATTGTGTCCAGTTCTGGGCCCCACAGTACAAGAGGGATGTGGAGCTGCTGGAGAGAGTCCAGCGCAGAGCTACAAGGATGATCAGGGGCCTGGAACATCTGCCCTATGAGGAGAGGCTGAGGGAGCTGGGCCTGTTCAGCCTGGAGAAGAGAAGGCTGAGAGGGGATCTAATCAGTGTCTATAAGTACCTCAAGGGAGGGAGTGAGGAGGATGGTGATGGCCTCTTTTCAGTGGTGGCCACTGACAGAACTAGAGGTAATGGCCACCGCTATAGGTAATGGCACTTGAACAGACTGCCCAGAGAGGTTGTGGAGTCTCCTTCTCTGGAGATCTTCAAAACCTGCTTTGATGCAGTCCTGTGCCACGTGCTCTAGGTGACCCTGCGTGTGCAGGGGGGTTGGACTAGATGACCTCTAGAGGTCCCTTCCAACCTTAAGCATTCCATGATTCTATGATTCCCAACATCAACTTTCTTGCATCGGTGTTCCAACTACTTTTAGAGAGAATTGGTAGTGCTAGGACCTTCAAGTCCTGAAAGCACAATGAAGAATCTAATGTCTTAAAGAGTTTTAAAGAATGAAGCATGCATGGGACTAGGTTTGGCACCTGAATATGAGAGTAGATGCTCACTAGAATGTTTTTCAGTAACTACATGCTCAGCTCCCACAGCTTTCCATGTATTACTTGTCTGATTATCAAAAAATTCTCAGTAGGTGCTCAGCATTAAGGCCCTTCCAAGGATGCTGTTCCAGATAGAAGTCTTGATGACAGGAAGTCTAAAGTTGACCAGTATTGTGGAAAACAGAATTTTTGAACTTCAGAAACATAGTTTTCTTCTTCTGGCAATATACCCAGTCTGAGTTGCTGAAAAGTTTCCCTTTTCTTGCACTCTTAGGCACCATCTCTGGTCACAGAAAATGAAGCAAAGACCCGAGGAAAAAAATACATTTTGAAAAGGAAAAAAAAAAAAAAGATGAATTTCTGAGCCAACTATCTGATTTCTGATTTGTTTAGAAGATTAAGACAGAATCTCCTGGGTCTGATTTATGAGGGAATTTTCTGAGCCACAATGAGTATCTAAAGATCATCATCTTTACATGCAAAAGCATTACAAACAAAAGACAGCATTTACTTTTTGCTTCTTCTTTTCAGAAGAGATTACTCCTCAGACGAGTAATATTGATTCCCTGCTCTGTCATATGAGAGAGCCATAATGCTTGCCATAATGCAAGAAATAGCCAGGGACAACAGGAAGAAAAACAAGCAGAGAACTGAAACCACACAAAAATTCAGAGTTATAAAATACAGTAGAAGGAAGAGCAGTGGAAGGCAGAAGGCTTTTCATATGTTATGAAATGCAAACATCTGGGGATTAAAAAAAAGCAGTGGTATGTCCATGCAATTGAGTTTCTGTGCCTACTAAGCATATTTTGAGGAGAGAGAACTTGTCTATAGGATGTTTGTGTATGGGTGTCGGGTGTTGCTTGGGGGAGAGATGCTTCCTTCTTTCCAAAGTTTTTGCTGCTTCAGTCTTAGATCTAATGAGAACCAAATGGTTCCTGGATATAATTATTTTATAAGGTCTGGTGAACAGACATTAGAACTTTCACCTGTTGTAATCTTAGCTCAGAGACTGCTTGCAAGGAGGAGAAAGAGTACGGAGTCTTAGAGCCTCCTGGAATGAAATCTTTCAATTTATAGATAATAAATCATTTAAAGCTGAAAACCACATTTAAGTAACACCTCATTAAGCCTTTTTAAAAACATTTTCTCTTGGTCTACCACATGTATAAAAAAAGTTAAATAAAAATGATTTGTCTTGTTGATAGTGAAACTAAAAGCACCAGTAGCAGGATAAGAGTACATGCTTTCAGAGAAATCCTGTTAATGTCTTCTAAAATTGTTACCCTACTTCATACAATGGAAAGCTTTATTTTTTACATTGGAGGAAGGAAATATTAAAGGGGAAAATCTTTTGTATTTTTTAAAGGATAGATTTATTGGCTAGCAGGGATAAAGGACTCTGTGTGTGTGAGAGTATGGAGGAACACTTTCAGAAAAGCATTGTTCACAGTGATACATGCTCATATACTCAGGGGAATTACTGATTTATATATTCCAGGAGAAAAACTTTAATAATAATCCTATAATTAAACACGTTGGGTCATTACAGATCTGCTGGAAGATAGACACTTATTTTTTCAGGAATCATGGAGTATTGCTCTTTTTTTCAGAGTAGATTTTTTGGAAGATGTATTCACAGCCAGACTCTTCTTCACAGAGAGTCTTAGGAACTTTGCAAGCTTGTAAATCAGAACTGTGAGAGATATGGAGGTGAATCTACTCCTTCTAAGGGTAAGAATTTTTTTTTGATGAAATATTTGCAACAATAGATTCACATCTATACCTGGTTTCTGTACGGAAAAAAAAATGCATAAAAAGAAATCCAATAAATTTCAAAATATAAGAGAAAGAAAAAGAAAGCAGATAATAAGAGCAAAGAACAGTATGGGAATACTATTAGAGAAGAAGCAACTCTGAGGTAAACTTTACCTCCTATACCCCATATTGAAGCTAAATTACAAGATAATTTTTGGCTGCTTTCTTTCACAGGCATACTACAATTTGTTCATATAAAAATGTCTCTGTAGACAGTTTATCACAACCTATGCTTTAGAGATGATTATGTCTTGTGACTATTTTAAGAAAAAAAGTCCCATTCTTCTTTCAAATTAGCCTACACAGAATTCTGGTCTTCACAGGCAAAAAAAAAAAAAAAAAAAAAAAAAAAAAAAAAAAAAAACTGCAGAACAAAAAGTATCCTAAAAATCTTTCCGCGAGGGTATCTTGCCTCAAGGGTAAACTGCAAGTTGCTGTGCTATTGTAGCAGGGAAGAAGAGCCAAAGTATTTCTCAGACTGAAAATGGATGTCTCCCACAGAACTTGTTACAGAGATTTAAGCAATAGTCATGGTTATTTTTCCATGTCAGGAAATAATGAGGCATTTTCCTCAGCCAAGACTTTTAGGAAATGAGACTGAAAAGCAATGAGCCATACTTAAGACACAAGGCACATTGATAATATTCATTAGAAGGAAGTCAGACCATTTCCTCGTAGATTCAAGGTATACAAGAGATCAAAACAACAACCAGGTCCAGCTGCCTTTCCTCTGACAACTTTCAAACTGCTTCATAGTACATTAAATCTAACATTAATTGTGTGTAAGTCCATGCAAGAATGCTAATTAAACAATATTCCTGTTGCACATTCTTATGCCTTCCAGGCAGCAAGAACACAGCAGACAGCTGCTGTTCCAATTTGCCGTATGGGAGAGTAAGAGGTAATTGACCCTGCAGTTGTTAGGTTAATTCATAAAAGAAAATCTCTTGCACAACTGTTGTTTCATCTGGCCTCTCATAAAAACAACTGTACCAGAAGCATTTGCTTTGCATAAGCTATTTTTATACAGCAATGAAGACTAATTACTTAATCTAGGAGTTCTACAAACACAGGAAATAAGGAAGCCTATCACTCCACATATTTCTGCTTTGTGCTTGGCTGACTTCAGAGCCCAAGGAAAGCACAAGCTCCATTTGAAGCTTTTCCTGTGACTGAGACCTAACGGCTCTCCCCATATGGGAGAGGCAAGAACACGAACATCTCCTTTTTTACCTCCATCAGGCAAAACATGCAACTTCTCTCTGCTCTAACTGCTCATCCATTTTCATCAAACATGTAGGAGCTTAATTATCTTTAATGCTGAGTTCCTTGAAAAAGGCATTGGTTTCACCAGGAGTAAGTGCATAAATCAGGAATAATCATGGACAGATGCACAGACAACAAAAACCTCATAAGCCTAATTCTTGCTATAAGAATTCAAGCTAAAAAATACCCATACGAATGCCAGACAAGATAAAATACATGTGTGAAGCTGATGATTTTACTACAAAGGCTCCAAAAAAGAATGCTATTCTGTAATAAGCAAACCCACAAACTCTTGTAAAAATCCACAAATCTTAATAGAACTCAGTGTATATAAGAAAACATGGAGGCCTTAATATACTTGTTGAGTGGCTTTTAACCTTTTAATATCAGAACAGATGATGTTATGTCTCTTAAAGATTATCTTGAAACAGCACAAATAAACCCTCTGATTTCTGTTTACTGTATACATATCTGTTGAGGAGAACCTAAGCCATAGCATTCGGATTCAAACAAGAAGCTAGACTCCCTAGAGGTGCTCATACTTGAGGTTTGGGGTTTGATTTATTATAGAGATAAAATGGCCACCTACGTGGATTTATCTGGATCTCAGTCTGAATTTTATGGTTAAAAGTAAGCAAGGTTTGAGCCAGAACAACAAGAAACTTAGTCAAATCAAAGTTTTAGATACTTTTGACTTAGCTAAAGGGAAATTTTCAGATGAATTTTCAGAATGCAGACAGCAATTGTTTAACTATTAATAGAAGATTTGACCCTACCACTTTAGAAAAAGTCTCAACCAATGCTTGCTAAAAGAACGTTTGTCTTTTTTTTTCTTATAAAAACAAATGAACTTGAAACTATTGAAACCTTGCAAAACAACTTAACATCTATCTCTGCCTACCAGAATCCACTGACCCAACTGCAATTTGGAAAAGAGAGACTATTCCATGGAACATTTTGAAAAACCTCATAGTCACATGCACAAACACTTATAGGTAAAGTAATATATATTTTTCTTTTAACTTTGTATGAATTGTAGAATACTTGTAGCTGATTTGATTTGATAGACAAGTAATTAGTAAGGAACGTGATTTTATTTCATTGACACAGTTCTGTCTAGACTTTTCCACAATTCTTTTGCTTACAGGCAAAACTTCTTTATGAAACAAATTCATGCCATTCTTATCAGATTTATCTAATATTCCCCCAAAGGCAGTTTTCTACCCTCTGTCTTAGAGCACAAGAGGAAGAATCGATCAGTTGTACCATCTAATGTATACATTAACTCATTAACTCTATTCACAGTTTTTCAGCTGTTGTTAGGAGCACTTTCTTCCTAAATGGGCAGCTATCTCTGCCCACATTTATTCACAGTTAACATCTGAACTTCTTTCATGTGACCCCAAAGACTAGAATTTAAATGGAGAGAATAAAAATAGGATTAATTACTGCATTTCTGACTTTTGTGGATTTCATGATTTTGATGAAGATTCATGGTGTTTAGTGGTGTATCCTTTTCCCCTCCCCCTTCCCCAAGGAACTGAAGGTGAAATTTCAGTTTTCATCATACTAAATATATATTAAAAAATTAAATATATTGTATAAATAAGTTTAAATAAAATAAATAAATCCTCTTTCACCCCTCCTGGGAAACCTTCAGGCTCAATTACTTCCCTGAAATGCCTGTACACCAATGTGCGAGGCATGGGGAATAAGCAGGATGAACTGGAGATCTGTGTGCGATCCCAGCATCATGATCTCATTGGAATCACAGAGATATGGTGGGATAGCTCACACGACTGGAGCACTGTCATGGAAGGCTATGTGCTCTTTAGGAAGGACAGCCTGGGAAGGCGAGGTGGTGGAGTTGCTCTTTATGTGAGAGAGCAACTGGAATGCATGGAGCTCAACCTGGGGGTGGATGATGAGCGAGTTGAGAGGTTGTGGGTAAGGGTTAAAGGGCACGCTAATGTGGGAGACACTGTGGTGGGTGTCTGCTACAGGCCACCTGACCAGAATGAGGAAGTTGATGAGGTCTTCTATAGTCAGCTGGATGTTGCCTCACAGTCACAGGCCCTGGTTCTCATGGGGGACTTCAACTACCCTGACATCAACTGAAAGGACAACACAGCCAGGCACAAACGGTCCTGGAGGTTCCTGCAGAGCGTTGACGATAACTTTTTGACGCAGGTTGTGGAGGAGCCGACGAGGAGAGGTGGGCTACTGGACCTCGTGCTATCAAATACAGAGGGACTTGTAGGAGATGTTAAGGTGGGGGGTAGCCTCGGCTGCAGTGACCATGAGTTGGTGGAGTTCAGAATCCAACGAGAAGGAGGCAGGGATGTAAGTAATCTTGCAACAATGGACTTCAGGAGGGCCAACTTTGGTCTATTCAGAGACCTCCTCAGAAGAATCCCATGGGCTCTAGAAGGAAGGAGGGCCCAAGAGAGCTGATTAGTTTTCAAGCAGCACTTCCTCCACGCCCAGCAACAGTGCATCCCTGTGTGTAGGAAGTCAGGCAGAGGGGGCAGGCGACCTGTGTGGATGAGCAGGGAGCGTGTGGCAATGCTCAAGCAGAAGGCGGTGGTATATAGAATGTGGAAAAAAGGACAGGCCCCCTGGAAGAAATACAGGAACGTAGTCAGGGAATGCAGAGGTGCGGCAAGGAAAGTGAAAGCACATTTGGAACGCAATCTGGCAAGAGATGTTAAAAATAACAAGAAAAACTTCTTCAAATATATTAACAGCAAAAGGAAGATCAGGGAAAATGTGGGTCCACTGGTGAACGGGGTGGGTACCCTGGTTAAGAAAAACACAGAAAAAGCAGAGTTGCTGAATGCCTTCTTTGCTTCGGTGTTTACCAAGGGCAGCCCTTTAGAGCCCCAGGCTCTAGGGACAAGAGAAGAAGCCTGGAGAGAGGAAGACTTGCCCTGGGTAGAGGAAGATTGGGTCAGAGAGCACCTAAGGAAACTCGATACCCACAAATCCATGGGCCCTGATGGGATGCACCCCAGAGTGCTGTGTGAGCTGGCAGAGGTCATAGCTAAGCCGCTCTCCATCATCTTTGAAAGATCTTGGAGAACGGGGGAGGTGCTGGAGGACCGGAAGAAAACCAATGTCACACCAGTCTTCAAAAAAGGCAAGAAGGAGGATCCAGGCAACTACAGGCCAGTGAGCCTCACCTCCATCCCCGGAAAAGTGATGGAACGGCTCATACTGGCTGTTGTCTCCAGGCACATGGAGGACAAGAAGGTGCTCAAGAGTAGTCAGCATGGATTCACCAAGGGGAAATCTTGCTTGACTAACCTGATAGCCTTCTATGATGGAATGACCAGCTGGATAGATGAGAGGAGAGCGGTGGATGTCGTCTGTCTTGACTTCACCAAGGCTTTTGACACCATCCCTCACAACATCCTCCTGGGCAAGCTCTGAAAGTGTTGGATAGATGAGTGGACACTAAAGGTGGATTAACAACTGGCTGGATGGGAGAGCTTAGAGGGTGGAAATCAGTGGCACAGAGTCTAGTTTGAGGCCTGTAGCTAGCGGTGTCCCCCAGGGGTCAGTCCTAGGTCCAGTCCTGTTCAATTTATTCATCAATGACCTGGATGAAGGCACAGAGTGCTCCCTCAGCAGGTTTGCTGATGATACCAAACTGGGAGGAGTAGCTGATACCCCAGAGGGCTGTGTTCTTATTTTATACTCTTACTCTTATTATATATTATATATATAAGGTCCTTATTATATATTAGAACTATATACTAGAACAGCTCATTATATACTAGAATATTTTTTATTATGCTGATTTTTTATATATGCTAGAGGCTCAAAGATAAGTTACATCCTGTTACTAGTGTTCCTGGGTATCTTGGTACTGTTACATGGGTTCCTGCTGATGGAGGAGAGGTAACATTTTTGATTTAGACACCAGAACACTCTTGAGCCTGAACCCTTTGTGTTTTTTAGCGTAGAGCTCAGGTTTTCTGTCCTTTTTATTAAGCATTGCTTATATAGTCCCATACACTGAGGACACAAAGAAATAAAGACTCCTCATAGGCAAAAGGAGGAAACAAATCTGGTTTCAGAAGTCATGAGCAGTCATACTGAATCACAAGATCACCCATACTCAGCATGGAAATGTTAGGGTAATTCAATACATCAGTGAATTTTGGTCAGAATTAATGGTTGTGGAAAATGAGGCACAGAGAATAAGCGAACTCCAAACAAATGATATCTGAGTCCTGTTTCGAGCTGATATTTCCTGCCTCGGATGCTAGACATCAACAATAGCTTCCCCTTGGGTGGATTTTTGGTCTGTTTGCTGTTACGTGACTCCTGACTGAGTGAGCATTCAGTGGTATTTAGATAACAGAGTATGTCTTATATCTAGAAAATAGACAAGGCTGGGTTAACCATATGCTGCTTTACTGATTCTTATTATTCAGTAATAGCTGCAGAAATTAAAACAGTTTTTAGGCTTCTGTAATCTTAAACAATAAACCTGTTTGATATATAGAAGAGACGTTGGACCTGTTAAGGACACATAGTTTCCCCTCAATCTGCAATTACATTAATTGCTGCTTGAATGGAGCAGAGAGCGGGACTGATATTTACATACTAAAGGAAGAAATGAAAACCACAAATGGAAGGGGAAACTCATTCTTGGCATGACTATATCAGTCCATAAAGCAAGATGAAGAAGGATAATATCATGTTAACATAGGTTCACTCTACAGGCAAGAAATAAGTATTCCAAGCAGTATATATACATGTGGACAGTAAAGAGGAGGAGGCAGGAAGTAACTATTAAATAATTTCTGCTTAAAAGAGGAGGAAGTATTTAGACCCACCTCTTTGAGAAGCGATTGTGTGGTCTGATTTCATCTTTCATTATGAGCAGACATGCAAGTTTCTAAACACATGGAGAAAAAGTCATCCAGAGAAACATGTTTTATGACAATCCCAAAATGAGCCAGTACATTTTATGTTACAGAAGAACTTAGTGATTTGTCATGGTACTCTTTTGCCACTTTGGAGTAACTATGTGAATTACTCTTTTTTTTTTTTTTGATACTTTTCCAACTGTCCTTCATGACTTCACATTAAAAACTTGATGGAAAACACATTTGCAGATGAGAGAAAAAAATCTAGCACACACACAAAAAGTTTTTCTCAGCTGCTTTTCTCCTATGAGTTGCTCTTGCATATCTACATTATGCCCTACAGTCTGCACCAAAACAGTGAAAAACATATGCAATAAGAAGACTCCTTGCATTGAGTTTATAGGATGGTTCCCAAGAATTTTTTTTCCGCAGAAAATACTCTAAACAAAATTAAAGTAATATGTTATAAAAAAAATAAAGAGAAAACAGCATGTAGCTTGTGAGTTGTTTCCTGTTGTTTCTGTAAGGTGAACTAACCAATAATTATCAGGAAAAAAAAAAAAAAAAAAAGCACACTCTATCTGGCCCAAAATAGGAATAGGGTTTATCCTCCCTCTTAGGACCTCTCCCTTTTAGGACGTGTAAGTAGTTTATGAACAGAAAATCATTTCAGATTATTTTAAACCTTTCAAATTACTGCCCTGGTTGAAACAAATAGTAATACGAAGATCAACAATTGGCAGGGAAAGACAGGGATTCAGTGGAATAATTCTGCAAGCCAAGATGGGAATGGCAGTAGATGCACATGCTCACCTACTATAATACTGCTCATGGAATACAGGAAACATGAATTCAGAGTCTTCTTCCTCCCAGTTCACAGTAGGGAATGAAAAATATTTTTGTTTATCGCCAGAACACTTGTTCATCATCATCATTCTTAAAAAAAAAAAAAAAATCGCTACTGAATAATCCATAAAGGGAGAATAGTATCTATAGCCTAATAGTTGGATATGCAGGGTGGCTGTAGCTATTGTTCCCAATTAGGGAGAAAGGCGTTTTGATCTCTTTTTTTCTAACATTTCAGTTGAATGTGCATGGTTTTATTTGAGCCTTTTCTAAAGTGAAATTTTCTGGAAAAGAATACAAAATAATTGTGGAATATTTTTATTTCTGGCTGACCCAATTTAAATCTAATTTTCATATGTTTATTTGTGGTTTTACCACCAAACTGAAACATCAGCTGCTTGCAGTGCCTTGGTCTTTGCTGGTATTTTAACCATAACCACCATCTGAAGAAAAAAGCTTTTCCCCCAATACAATTGCACCTGTATGTACTAAAGATTTTACCTTTAGTTAATTAGCTCTCAACAGCGTGAATAAATTACATGACTATCAGGACTAATGTGAACAATGCTTGGTTGTAGACATCGACATGTACTTAATTTTTTGTTACTTCCATTAGTTAAACTTGGAGATTATTTAAAAGGTTTTTTTTTTTCTTTTTTTTTCTTTTTTGTAGATTAGTTCCTAAATAAAGAGTATTGCGCTATAGATTTAGATTATGGCCAATGATGTAATCTGTTATGATTTATGACAGTTAGACCTGTGCTGCATAGCTTTCAAAAGCGTATTTGCCACAAGGTGGCAAACTATGTCTGCAGGTTTAAATTGAAACCAAGACTGTGGGGGTGCCAAGATACATCTAAAACTCTTTTTTTTTTCCTGTCCTGAAACAGAAATAGTGTGATATCTATATCTGATGAGCCACTGTTATATGGGGAGAAACTAAAGCTTCTTCCTAAGAGAAAAAGAAAAAAACATGCAGAAAGAGGAAAAAAGGTCATGTTACCGATGCTTTTAACTCATCACTTAATTCATAGACTGTTCATTAGAAACAAAACAAGAACAACAATAACAGCAAATAAGAACTTTGTAAAAATATGCTCTAGATAGCATAAGAGCAAAGTATGAGCCTGTGGAAGCAGCTGCTACCTCTGTGAATAACAGTTAACATAGCTACAAGGCTTGGCTTGACAGAACTAAGATTTGCGTTTAGACCAGAACCTAACCAAATTTAATGGGACATTTTCTGTGTTCTCCTGTGGGGACTCACAAAAGCAAAAAATCTCCTGAGACTTTATAAAAATCTCATTTCTTGAAAAAAGCACCTCCAAGTTGCTAAAAATGTATGTTGCAAAAATAAATGGAAGGGTACAATCTGATCTGGTATCTACTTTTGGATTCTAAATAGAATAGAGAGAAGATAGTTCTAGTACTGAATTTATCAAATGAAAAACTCAAAGCAAAAATAAAAGAGAACCTTTTGCTCTTTAGCAAAAAGCTTGTACAAAAACAGTGAGTGGTTGGGAAATGTAGAAAGCCTTATGGAAAAATCTCAGTCTAACCATGTATTATAGATATTGATCTGACTAAGTTTAACTTTTACAATTTGTTGTTTCATCACAGTGGAGCTTAGCAGGCCAATGTTTGATAACTCTAAACTTGTTATGATCTAGAACTAAAACACATTATCAAAAGCAACTAAAAATAGTGATAGAAAAACTGCTGTTATGAAACAGAAAATCAGTGAAATCTGAGTTAAAATGTTTGAATAAAATATCTGGTGTTTTATTAGGAGATTATTAAAATATATTTGTTAAAAAAATCAAGCATAAAAAAAAAAGAAACACTAGCAGTTTTTCAGCCACTTTTAGGAGACAGAACAGGACAGAGGATACTCTATGGATAGAACATCCAGAAGAAAGAATGTCTCTTGAAACCTAACATAGGTGAGAGTTCTAGTTGTGGAAGTACCAAAGAAAATATCAGAGCTACCTCTTCCTTCTCTTCATCCGATTCTATGCGTATCTTTTTTTCCTGTTAAAACTAGCCAGGGCTGTATGTGAGAGAGTCCAACATGGACACTTAAGGAAGCACATCCTCTCAATATGGGGTTAAATGACAGACCTGTTCTAATGGCTCTGCAAATGAGCCATGCAAAAGAAGTCTTTATTTATATTTGTTGATAGCTAGTGGATCTTCTCATTTTTGAGGTATTCCTGTGTTAATAGAAAAAGCAGAGGAAACCAAAAAAATCCAGTCCACAGAGACTCTTCCTCTATCTGCTATGTCAAAACTTCGTAAAATGAACAAACTTTCACTGGTAAGGATAAAGATATTAAAATCTAGGATTAAATGCAGCTGTAGGTCTTGCAGTATTTGTACTTTAAAGAATACCTAAAAATTAAAAATAATGAACTCAGCAGAATATTAATGTCATCATGATGTTCATAAAGATTTGTAGTCCTTGGAAAGACTAGTTTAGTTTATTATATGAGGGTACTTTTTGTTTGGAAAACTTTACCCCATGACACAGACACAGATCATCAGCTTGGAGTACCTCAAACTCTTGCCTCTGTCTCTGGAATTCGGTGGCTAAAAAAATCACAGTGCTCTAATGGTTGACAGCAAATACTGAGTTATTGCTATGAAGATATGTGTAGTAGATCTACAGAAAAAGGACAGCTGAGTTCAGGAAACATTCACTACTGATGAGCAGTTACTGGTGCCAGCAGACTGTGATTATTATGATAGGTTATAATGACAAATTAAGTCCAGCCTGTCTTTCAAATAGCCTTCCAAAACAACCACAGGCAGGGTCTGAACACTAGGACAGGATGTCAAGGATGTCGAGGAGGGCAGGAGTCAGGGCAGTCCATTGAGCCTGGAACATGGTTTTATCTTTAAATAGCAATTGCAGTGATCAGCCCACCAGGCAACAAATACTTGCATTAAATGGAACATCACATAATGGTCAGCTGAAGATGGATGTGATTTTTTTTGCATTTCCATGTATTAGACATATAGAACCAATGATGTGAACCACCACCATGTGACTAGTTTTGGGTCAACTGTATCATCTGGATGCAGCTAATACTGAGCATCAGTAGAGAGTATACAGGACAGTAAGTCAAATATATTGAAAAAGCAGAAACAAGGAAGTGAGATTGCTGGGTCAGTGGTAAATTATTAATTTAATGAATATTTTTTAAAAAAACAACAAAAAAAACCAAAAAAAAAACCAAAAACAGTATGCAGTGAAATCTGAGGGAAAAAGATGACAATCTGGTCAGCAGGCAACTGTATTGTGAGTGTGTGTGAACATGTGTTAGCCTACATCTGGCCCTTTATCTATGCCTGGGACAAACCCAGCTTTGCCCAGTAACATGTTTGTCCCAGCCCATGCCTATCTGTACTGGCTAATAAATAACTGTGGTGTACTCACAAATTCTGTAACTGATCCTGACCTTGTATCTCCACACCCAATAAAAGCTGCCAAAAGTGAAATGAAGAGCTAGCATCTAAAATGCTTGATGTTCTACCTAGTTATAACCATTTTTGTCATCTTCAACTGTTATCTTTATAAAAAGTGTTAAGCTGAGGCTTCAGAATTTTTACAAGTTTTTCATTTCAGCTGTTTTACCCTTGCCAAATAACAATCCCAGAGCAAGTACATGTTGAAAGGGGAAAATGTGTGTAGGGAGGAAGATCTGCCTCATGTTCTGCTCGTTAAGGGCGGCAACCCATCAATCAGGAACAGCCCTCAAGAAGAGAAGGCCCTTAAAGAAGATAAACCAAGTACCAGACACACCCAAGACCTGGACTTTCTGTGGGAAATTCCTTTCCTACATAACCTAAAATAGTTTAGATATCTGCTGGAAAAAATTAATATCAAACACTTGCTTGTTAAGATTCTAACAACAGCAGTGAGAGAAGTGAGAAATGTGATTTTGATCTTGTGCTGATTTATTGGCATGAATTTTGTATGGAGCTCTATTGCATTCCAGTGCAAAGGTCATTCAGCAGAATGAATTCTTATTTTTCAGTTATACATGCAATTTAGCTGAGAATTATGTCTATCAGGACATATATTCTAAAATGTCTACTATGAAAATGTCTACTACATCAGAGTATAGGTATGATAATCTGCCCTTTATATATCCATCTAGTAAATTCTCCGGCATATCTGTAACGTGAATATGATGTTAGTTTTGAATTTATCATAAAAATATTCTGATCTTTCAAAGCAGGTCTTATGAATGCAAAGGTTTTGCCATCTCTGATTGTCACAATTGCTCAGTATTTTGACCACAGCTGTAGGATAAGATAGCACCTGCTATTAGACTAACTGATGGGGAGGAATCAAAATAGTTTAGAGAGGATGAGCCTTTCTTCAGATTTGTAATACGCAACTTGACAGAATAAATCTGATAACTGTTAAAATTAGTTACTTGGTTAAAAGAAAGTTATTTTGTTTTGCATTGTATTGAAAGACTTAAAGTTAATTCTATATTCTCAAGGTCTGAATTTGGTCCTTCACTTCAAAACTACTTGAAACTTCTATCTTGTGGGTGATTTTTATTATATGAGGGCTAAGTGATTAATAAATCAAGGTGCTAAGCACTACCAGCTCTTACAAGGTTTGGAAGCATCTTAGTGCTGTACCTCCTATCCAACGATGTCAGTTACTCTGCTTCAAGGTCTCTGCTTTATTTCTGTGCTTTAAACATTGCTGGACTTTTATTGCCTTTGGAGAGCAGTGAACATTTTTGTGATATAATGCAGTCCCTAACGCTGAACACAAAGGGGATTTTGACATGAAAACTGCAATATTTTTGGATCATTCTTTAGGAAAGCAGAGGAGTAGTAAGCTTTTTTACATTTTCTTTTCTCTACACAATGTATATCTAAACTCTTCACTGAAAAGAAAGATTCAATCTTTGTATGATGGTAGAGGATTATGAAATATCTTGGGAATAGAGTTTAGAACCACAAAAACATAAATTGATAGCACTTGTTAAGAGTGGGGGACTCATATTTTTTCTCCTGTTATCAACAAATTGATAATCTTCAAGAAACAGATCCTTTGGGAAATATATAAGAAAAGCGAAATCTGCTTAAAAATTCTGAACAACTAGTTCCAAATGAAGGTCAAACACTGATGAGTAGCACTTTCCAAACTATGTTTCAGGGATCATGGTTCTGTGGTTTCGAACTTACGAACAGAATCATATATATTTGTGTTTTTAAGGATATTTCAAGTGAGGAAGGGCAGATAAGAGACTGTGATATTACATATGATAAGGCAAAAAAAAAATCTAGTTTAATATCTCGAAATTCGGAGAACCAGTGTTTGAGGCATGTGTTAGTCTTTTTTTCTAATCTATTAAATATACATATAATATATATACACACACAAATATACAAGTTGTTTGTTTGTTTTTACAAAAAGAGACTTCAATAATTCTATTACTCTGAAATTACTCTTAGAAAAATACCTGGCAAGAAGATCAGAGTCCCATTGTGCTAACTGCAAAGTACTCCATATAAAATACACAGCACTCTTGCCCTCAAAAATTTTAATTAGGAGATAACAGAAATATTTTGGTGCAACAGTTAACATATGTTTCAGTGCTCGTTCACCTGATTGTAAGATAAGCCATGCACAATTTCCCCGCATTTACTGGTGACTAAAAATGCATTAATGGGCAATTGCACTTCAATAATATTTTAAGCATCCATAAAAGGGATCATTGGTTGGTGACTTCAGGAACGTATTGCTCTTCAGAATACTTACGAACCCAAATAAAATAGAAGGCATCATTGTGTAGAGCGGGAGTATGAAGCCCAGTCTATCTAATACAGGTTAGAGATTTTTTTTTAGCGCATTCTTTTTTTCTATCTTTTCTTCACAAAGTATCTAACTGAAATAAGAATAAAGAAGATAATAAGAAAGGCAGACTTGCTGCTGAAGAGAGAGTCAGGTCACCACTTGACAAAAGAATATTGTTTTGTGAAGGAAGTCTCCAACATTGTTCTTTGCAGTAGAAAGGAGGCTGTTGATGTGTTCTTCCCCTTGCATTAAGCAGAAATTGATTAAATATGTGCAAGTCAAAGCTACAGAGGGCCCAGTCAAGTGCAGAAAGGGAGGTGATGTTCATCCAGGAAAGAATAGCATGATGGGGATGTGTATGCCAGTTCCTGCTCTACCAAGCAATCTGGACTCAGGTCCTATTAAATCTCTGATGTGTTTGAACATCTTTGGTAACAGCGCAGTGTTCAGATATTGTATCAGATTAGAATACAAATAACTGGACAGATATGTGTACCTTGTTAGAGAGCCTACAATAAGGTCATCTTGCAACAGCTGCTAGAAGAATGAATTTATATTCCAAAATAATTCCTCCTGAATTTGAAAACATTCAAAGGGGAGAAAGAATATATTTTGTGAAATTATACCCTGAAAGATTTTGGAGGGAGGTGGGAAATTAAGTAGGCAGCATCGTCTCATCTAGAGTAGCATCTGATCTACATGAGGATATGTGTAGTCGTACACCTTTAATGGTTTCATATCTCTCAAAGCATGAATCTTATGGCATTCCATCTTGAGTGAATTAAGCATTTATTTTGAACTCTCATAGCCATTTACAGCTTTCTTATGAATCCAGTCTGCAAATATTATGTTTCCATGGATGCTAGCCTTGGATACTCCAGATTTTCTTCAGTCACAATTTCAATAGAAACACCTAATCTAAGTGCTTTCTTTTTTTCTCTTTTTGTTTGTTTGTTTCTTTCTTTCTTTTCTTCCCAAAGAGACTCTTCTGCAATGGGTATAGAGCTAGGCACTCAGCTAGTACTGATCTAGGTACCAGGATCAATGCTATATTATGGAGATGAGGTGTAATTTCCACAGATGTGTTGCTTAAGACTAACATCTGTTTCAAAAATTTAGGTCAGTGCTGGGAAATAAATTAAATATGCTAACCCCCCACTTAAAAGTTTAGTATACTCATAAAGCAAATAGACAAAAAGATAAAAGATGGAAAGAAGCACCTTCTCTCTCTGTAGGCACTTTATAAGTTACTACAGTTAGATGTCAAAAGATATGCAAAGCCACAAAATAATTTTCAAAATCACTGTCTGTATTTCAAAGGCAGATGAAGGTAAAGGACTGTATCCAGATTCTGCTGAAATCATTGGAAAGTCTTGCATTTACTTTGGTGAGATTGGATCCAGTCTTAAAAAAATTGGGCTAGTCTTCTCATAGAACATAAGAAATGTTACTGAGAAAAATGGAGAATAGATTAAGGTGTGCAGCCTGCACCTGAGCAGCTGTCTTGGAGCAAATTGCTGATGATGGTCCTAGAAGGAAGATAAGTTTGGGTGTCTCAAAGTTATGAGAATTAGATTAGCTGGCAAAACAAAACAAAACATATCTCAACTAATAGTATGAGGCCAACATATTCTCCTGGAATGCCGTTTGATTTGTCCTAGCAATTAGAGAATCTGTCTTTCAAGAGTTTGAGGACAACAGAGAGCTGCGTTTCCAGAGAACATATCAGCAAAAAGATCAGGCATCTTTCCATCCTGCCACATTTGCTACAGAAGTACTCCGAAGCTAAGGCTTGTCCTGCAGCTCAGGGCCTAGGTAAGCAGCTAGACTTTTGGAGAATAACCATGGCTTCTCAGCCTACTTTGCCTATCCAAGTGTCCTGAAAAACTCTGATCCCTGAATCCCAATTCAAGTTTCAACTGAATGCTTGTCCCTGCCAAGTTTGATATGACCTCTTTCCCTTTGCCTGCTTCATCTCCCATCCAGGTCTCCTACACAGCTCCACCCATTCCTACACCACATTTCCCTTCTCGCAGCCAAAGCAATCTTAACAATGATTCCTCTGTTGAACAATAAAATAAAATGTTTGCAAATTTACTTCAGTCTGGTTTTGTTGGAGCTGCAATTTAAAACCGATAATAAGAAAAGTAAGTACAAAGTTGCTCGAATAGAAAAAAACGTTGTTTTTAGTTTCTTAATCTAGCACTGTTCCTGTTGCTGATGCTATCATGCAGAAAACTTGATATTTTTTCACTGCTGAAAGACGTCATGAAAAACACAGCAGTTCCTCTTGATTTAGAATTGTATCCTCTCTAGATAGTCTCTAGTTTAGGGAAACAGGATATTTATATTTCTAAAATGATCTACTTAATGATTAGAAGGGCTATGGCTAGGACTAAAGGACAGAAAAGCATATAACTTCTTTAAAAATAAGAAAATTTGGAAAAAACGGACTTTACAAAACACGAGGAATTCTAGCAGAGGGAAAGGAGAAAATTGACCAAAGAGTAGAAGAATAGTTGAAAAATGTGTTTAAGAGCAGGCAAGTAGGGTGGAGTGTGATGAGATGAAATGCCGGGGAAAAAATCTTATGTTATCAGCCAAAAGAAAACTCTGGAATTACCTGTAAAAGCTGGTTCCAGCATTTCCTTTTCCTTGTTAACAGCAAATCCTGGAGGAGAAGAAATATGTATCTTTTAATTGAGGAAAAATAAAGTAGATAGATAGCATATCATTTGGTGCAAGGATAGCTTTAGTGCAACACTGCTAGAGACCACAGTAAGGCTAGTGTCTTAAAACTAGCTGAATCATGAAATGTTTAGCTAACTTTCAAGACCCTCAGAATTATCATCATTCCTTTTTGTGATTCCTCTCTTACCCTTCCTTTTTCTTAGATATCCTGTTGATGTTTCAAAGTTGACTTTAATGTTCTCCCAAAGGAAATAGCTGAAAGATCCAATATGGTTACTTCTTTAGAAGCCAAAAATGTTTTAGCACTTTCAACAGTTTCTACATGGAACTGGGAAAAAATGACATATGGAGACTGCTTCATATCACTGTTAACAATTTGACATTACTTTCCTGAAATACTTATGTGAGAGTCAAGTTTTAAATAAAGATATATCTCTTATAAAGTGTATTTATATGTTATATCTGCTATTTGCCAGCAGATGTAGATTGTGAATCTTAGACCTTACTTAGACCATGCTATTAGAGTAATAGAGATTTTTTGATTTCTTTAAGCTTGCTTTACATCTGATTGGCAAAGTTCCACTCTGTTTTTAAAAGGAGAAGCCTAATAAAAAATAAGAATACTGTTTTGACATCGCATCATACTGATGTTCCAGGGACAACTACACATATTGCTGCTAAGAAACAATTCAATAGATACACAAGAATACATTGGTAACAAAATAGGTAGAAGCTTGATTTCCTGAGCAATCCATCAGCAGTCCATAATATACACAGGACACAGGTTCATTACATGTGAATTTGATCAGGCTGCTGTTAAAATTGGATTCTAGACAAACTGCACTGTTTGTTGAGGGAACTACTCAACATCAAAGAGCAAACAGCTTATGCTTCATGCTACTTTCTCAGCTCAACCAAATCTCTTTGTTCTGAGATATGGCCTGATTTACATCTGCTCAAAAACAAATGAAAAACGATACTACAAGCAACAAAACGGAAATGTTTGAATTGCTGTTTTCTCAGTTAAAATATATCAAAATTTCATGTTTAATTCTTTTCTGCAATGTTTGCTCATCATTTTAAATCTTAAGTGCTAAGCTATTCTTTATTACTTCATTCTTATCTTGCCAATGGAATATTTAGAACAATTGTCACCCATGTCTGAATAAGCAAGATGATAGTCCATATGATCATGAGGGCAAAAGTGAGAGTGAGAGAAACAGGTAATAAATACTCAGCAGAAAGCTTTGAAAAATTTAACTGGAATGAATGTTCACTCTTCTGCCTCAGGCTCTCAAAAGTACTGACATTTTTAAATGCACCTGTGTGATGCCCCAATACAGTGATTATTTCATCTGTTTTGTAGAGAATGAAAACTCAGTGACCTGGTAGTAGTATGACCACTAGCAAAATTAAAAGACAAACTCAGCTAATGGAACAGGAAAAAGAAACATGACTTGGTCACTGAGCACTCTGAAGGACCTTCATTATTTCACCCATACCAGAAGACCTGCATATGTAAGAAGTAGAAATGTATGAGAAACACACTTATTAAATAAATGGATTTTTTTTTTAAGAATTGAGAGATGGATTTTAAAGGCATTCAATAGAATCATCAAAAATGTTATTATTTTTTAACAAAAATCAAGGGCATTTTTATGTGATGTGCTTCTGAAATCTTACAAGGTGACGAGGCATCTACTTATCTTTTGAAATATGTAAATATGTTAGGTCCCCAAATTCACTTGGGACTGAAATTTGAAAAAAAATATTACATGTAGTCACTAAATGATATTTTGCACTTTAAGAGAGATTTTTTTTTCTTTTCTATTGGATATAACTGCATATAACTGCGCTAAAATTCATTAGCTAAAATAAATGCAATAATGTGTAAAAGCCCTGTGTACAGTTCTGGTATAGTTATTAGATTTCAAAATGTTGAGCCCAGTATTTAAATTAATAACTCTGTTTTTAACACATGTTAATGATTATACCCTGTTTCAAGTATATTTCCAGCATAACTTTTCACAGGACTGCTCAGCTCCACTGTTTGGATCTTTGAAATGTCTCTCTGACTTACTTATTATATGTTTTAAGATTCTTAGGAAATTAACCAGCACATAGAGAACTATTTATTGTCAGAGCTTGCAAATTACATAGAGGTAGAAGTCACTGAAATAGCCTTATTTAAACAGAGGACTTTCAATGAACACTGATGAAACATGTTGCTATTCTGCAACTATTGAGATGTTTGTTGGTAGTGCTGAGTATAAAATGCTTAATTGACTCAACCTCAAAACAAGATTTATATCTGAGGTGAAAATGACATCTTGAGTTTCCTAAGAACAGATTTATTTCATAAAGCTTTAGCTGACTACATGAAACACTCAGTTCTCTGAATGGTTGCCCCAGGTCCTTTTCACAGATAAAAGAGCAAAATGCCTGTAAGGATAGTCCAGATCTTGTGTGAACTGCCTCAGGGCCCCTCTCTCGATAAAGATCTTAAGTGGATCACCCACATAAAACAGTGGCCTGAAAATAACCTGGATGAATCTGATCCTTTACCATTGTTACTTTCAAGACAGTGTTTGCGATGTTATTACTGCAGTTTTAAATTGTTGAAGTCATTTTCCGTTTGTCATATCTCTTGTCATGATGCTTTGAAGTTGGGTCTCTCTCTTTTTTTTTCCCCAAATGTAGAAATATTTGGTTAGTGGAAGTGTTTTTACTTGCTATACACATTCCCTTTGATACAGAGGTGATTGATAGTTACTGTAAGTCACTATTAATTTGCATTTAGCTTATTCCAAATGTTGGAATAGGCATATAGAATCTAATCTATGGGCTGGTGTAGGACGTCTTGAAGAGAACTTCCGTTGTCTCAGAATGGTTCTCCTATTCGGCAATAACATAGAGTTATGGAGTGTGTCTGTGTATACACACACATATGTTCAATATATATAACTGGAGCATAGCACAGAATACTGTGTTTTTCTGCATTTGCAGAACTGCTTAGCATTCAAATTGAACTGTTATGAAAAGCTGTGGCAAAACTGAATTGTTCATAAAGAAATAAATATGAGGAAAGAGGACTTGATTTACAAACTCCAGTTTGCTGAGATGTACCTGATGTTTTCTAAATGACTGGGATTGAAGCCATATTTAATATTAAACATTTTTTTCTTTTTATGTTTACACACAAGCTTGGCTACACAGGTAGTATGCAGAGTGATTCATTTGGGCCACCAGGGCATTTGCCAGGGGAAATACTGGCTGGATAGTTTCTGTGCTGACCATGATGAAACCAAGGCTTTCCCATACAACTTGCCCACCCTCTCTGTGAAGTCCTAGGGTCACAGTGGAGCTCTTTGTTCCCCTTGGCTCCATGGAGGGAAGCACAGAAGGAGCTGGTTTCTCCATCCTTCCAGCCAGCAGGAACGAGCTCACATACTGCAGACAGCCAGCTGAGCCAGGGGTCACTTCTTCCATCCTTACTAACCCACACAGAAAAGCAGTCCTGTGATGCATAGGTAATATGAACAGAGAAACAGAGTGAGAAAAAACAGACTTTCTGAGCCATTTTTATTGAGGAATAAAGGACTCCATTTTTGCTCCATTTATGATACTTTAATTTAAGAGTTATTCTGCTATTAACGGTCTAAGCAGTTTTGTTATGAACAGCAGCTGAGCAGTGAGCATCATTGTTTTCTAGCGCTCGGTGTAATTTTTGCACAGAACTGTAACACATATGGACAAGTGAGGAAAATATTATTCCAAACCTATGTTCACTGTGTACACTGTGCTGTAATAAGGTCATTTGTCAAGGTCCAGTAACAGGCTTGAAAGCGTTGGCCTCCTCTTGGCATCTTTCCATGTCTTGGAGCTATGGGTTGGCCACCTACAATGTTTGGATAAAAAGCCAAATTTCTCAGTGTTCAGGAGTGCACCCCACCTGGGCTTTGGCAAGTTTAGATCTCCATTTGCTGCGGAAGATGAGTTGCCCTTGGTGATGTTAACAAGCCCATTAAAAAAAAAAAAATAAATAAAAAAGTTTTCAAATTTAAGATTTGAATATACACGGGGTAAGTAAGAAGTTGTGCCTGTGCTGAAAAATTAAGGATTTGACAATGCTTCAATGTCTAATGGCAATCATCTAGTGGATTTTGTCCCAGCAAGAGGCATGCCAAAGATGGCATTGCTCACTGTTCATATTTCATTTCTTTGTCATTCTTATTATAAATGCAAATGCTATCAATTTTAAAAATGCAAATCTGAAGACCCAACTAAACTCATCTTAGGCAAAATTTTATGCACTTTCCTACTTTGCTCAACATTTTGACTATGTAAAAATTACACAGTTTTGTACATACATTCAAACATACATTTTGACTTCACTTTGCATCATTACAAGTACTTGACATTAGTATAATCAAAACTGAAACTAAGTCCTTGATGGTTTTATATTGTTTGTTTCAAGACTGATTAAATCAGGTCCTGTGCATATACTGGACCATTTGCCTTCACATATTCAGTGGGATTCAATTACATCAACTAAGCAACTGGTAAGAGGTGCTTCTGGACACTTGTACTAGCCGCTACTCTGGCTGGGTTCTGATGCTTTCCCACCTCCTTGCCCCTGAAGGCTGGATGGAGGAGACTCAGACAAGGAGTCTCCAAGGGAATTAGGAGCTATAGAACCTTGCTCAAGGATGCAAGATGATTCTCTCTCAGCATAGAAATGAGCATTTTTGTTTCCAGTTTGTCCTGGCTCCCAGCTATAAGCGAATACACTGTACATTGCTGGGATAATGAGTGTCAAGTGCCTTGAATATACTCTATAGAACTGGCATGGTGAGACCCTTCCTTCTTTAACTTTTAATGAGAAGTGTCTTTGTCCTAGTAAATCCACTTTAGCCACTTCCACAAGAGCTTTGTAGAGACAAAAGATGTGCATATGACTTATGCCATTTTAATTTCCCAGCTCCTAGTTATTTTCCTCTCTGGCCATACGGAATAGGTTAAACTTACCATGGGAAAGAGTCTGGAAGTAACTTAGCAGATCTGTTTAATAGAAAGCTTGTGAATTTTTTTCTTAAAGATCTGCAGGAGAGTTGTTTTATCAGTCATTTCTTGAGATAATCCTCCACATGCAGATGTCAGGGTTGTATGCTTTCTGCCTGTGTTCAATTTTCGTTTCATTTGTACATAAGCTCCCTGAGTAGATTCTAGATATAAGATAATTGTATTTTTTATTATAGGAAATAAAAAAAAAAGGGTTCAATCATTTTTTTCTCTGTGAATGATGAGAAGATACTCTTTGTTAAATTATATTTGATTGACAATGTATTTTAACTTCAGAGTAAAACAACTATACCTTACTTTTAAAAAGCTAAGAAGTGAAAATCCTTTCCTATTATCTCCAGTTCTGTTCTCATAGTATGCAGTATAGATCCTGTATTTAGGAAACAACTTTTAATGAAAATCACATCTCTTTTTCCCATGCTTACAATTGTGATTTTCCAGAAAGTTATTTGATTTTGTTACATACCATCTTCAAAAATGAAAAGTCAAAAAGGAAATTCAAAACAGGAGAAGAGAAATCTAAGTATGACATCCAAAATCCAAAATGATGGGTTTGAAAGTGCATGCATGAAAAGCAATGACAAAGGTATTTAGAAACCTTCTGATTTTAATAGGCCTTCCTCAGTCTACAATTAGTTAGCATGAAGACTTTCAGCAGCTTCTGTGTGGGGTAAAAAATAGAAAAGGAGTGGAACCTGAATTACCTGAACATGTCGCAAGGAGAAGGATGCAAATTTGATCATGGTTTGTTACGTTTCCCATCCACAGTGGATGCATGGCGGGCTATTTCCTTAAATCGATGAAACTGCTACTGCTAGAACCCAAATCCCAAACACTGGATGTCTTATCTAGGTCCTTCAATTTCTACAAGTAGATTCTTTAGCCTTCCTAGATACTATTTACTGAGCAAATATCCTTACAGCCTGAAGCTTTTTGCATTTAGCTGAAGTCCTGTCAGGATTCATAATACAGGCAGGAGAACACTTACCTTGTTCACCAGCTCCAGTGAAGTATGGTCTCAGAGTATGTTTAACCTCTTTTTTCTCTGTCCCCTCCCTACAGGATGACCATGGCATGGAAGAAGAGCTTTCCTTTTCCTCAGCAGCCTTGCATTGAAGCACTCTTTGGGGAGATGGGACACCTGACTTCAAAGCCCTTCACTGACCCATATTTACTACATTCCAGGAAAGTGCCAGAATATTCTGGGCTGGAAGCCCTCTAAATCCTTCCTGTGCCATCTTTCACACTTTGTAAAAATGATTAAATATTCATTGGAGCAGGGCCTGGAAGTAGATTTTCAGACTTGACTTATTTAGGTGCCACAGAATCCATGCATATGTCTCTCTCTCTTGCTCTTTCTTTTCCTTTGTACTAAAATAGGCAATAAGAAATAGGTGAACTTCTACAGCAGAATCTGTGAAAAGTGAGTGCCAAAATATTTTATGTCTCCCAGGTAAGATTCTGTTGGATATGTGGATTCGAGTCCCTGAAGAGAAAGGTTAGGCTTGGTCTGGTGTTAGAGGAACATACTGCTTCTGTGTAAATTTAACAGCAGAAATCCTTCTGACATAGGGAGCTCTCTATTGCTAAAGAGGGCCTGCAATGTCTAGATAGTACATGACATGGATAATACAATTTCAAAGAAGACATCAGGCAAAGAACCAGTCCACGGAATAGCTGAGCTGTGAGAATTCCAGTGCAGAAATCCATATGGCTTGGGAAGCAACATACATTCAGTAGGGCTTGTAAGGGCCACTTGAATGGATCCATGTAGCCATGCCACAGGGCTAGCTGTGATGAGAGTCATGGTGCATTTGCACTGCTTCTTAGCACTTGTTTTGGGAGATCTGTGGTGCGCCCACACACAACCAGCTCATGTCTTATGGGAATTATTAACCCAGACTCAGATCAAACCATCCCCATCTCTGCTGACTCTGAAGCAGAGTATTTCTGCAGAATGACTGGGCACCATGGTGACATTGTATGTAGTAAATCCTGTTTGACCCAAACTGGCTCCATACTGAGCCAGCTTTGGTCTCTATATCCAGGACATGGTTAATCCAGCATCTGGATAAGCAGTCTCTGGCAAAATGAAGGATGACTGCAGTCAGACTGGGAATTACCAGTCTGGGAGAACTAATGGAATGACAGTCAAAAGAAATGGTTATATATGAAGAACAGTGTGGGGTAGCAGTGTTCGCCTTCCACAGTCTGGGGTCTGGCAAAACTACTGCATAATACTCTATAGGCATATTTTATTAATACATATTTAGGATGTAATCTAAAAAAGACAGATTCCCCTACACAGTGAAAAATGAGCAGATTTATGAAAAGAATGCACTAGAGACAAAGATGTTTTCTGGTTACTTCTTTGTTTTGGGATCCCAGTTTTAAACAAGGCAAAGGAGGTCCATTAGTTCAGCCACAACCATTGGTTTGTGCTCTCACTGCATGCAAAGCATTTTGCTGGTGATAACTAACAATATTTTTTTACCTTATTTTTTTACCTTTTTTTTACCTTACCTGACTTTTTTTACCTTATTTTTTTTTCAAATACCAATACAGTAACTGCCCATGTTGTGACACCGATGTCATTGCATAGCCACAATTTTGCAATAATGTATTAATTTAAAAATTCTAAACCCTACTTGGTAATTTCCAGCTCAGGATGTGTGTGGCAAAATTTACAGGTGTGAAGTTCACCTGTGGTTTCTGTAATAAAAATATGAACCACTATTTACAAAGAGAAATTTCAGCGAACTCCCAGGTTGTGAAGTAGCGAAAGCCAAAATGCCTTTAAAAGTCAATGGATGCGAGGTGCCTAACTCCCTGGGAGTCTCTTAATCCAAGAGATTTAGGCACCCATATTCCACACATTCACCTTCCCCCTCCATCTCCTGGCAGCTTAGACCTTGCCTGAGCACACTGTGTCAGTCATATGTCCCTGCTTGAAAGAGCACTTATTGCAGCCAGATAAGGAATATTCCTTTGGCTCTGATTCAGATGAATTTGAAAAGTATGATTTTTCTTGGAAGAAAACTGAATCCCTTAACTGTTTTCTCCTGCCACCACAGCACAACTACTGATTTACAGCAGCATGAGGTCTAGTTTTCCATCCACATAATATTTGGGGAAAGCTTATGGCAACATAACGTGTAAATGAGTATAAGCAGAATGTGTTTGCTTTTCCTTCCTGCCTGTCTACACAGAGACGGTCCTGACAGTGTCTGTTCTATGTTGAATGCTGCACGTCAGGGGCTCTCTGCCCTGATTTTTGCACTGCAGGTGGCAGCTCCTATTTGCCTGCAGGGAGCAAGTAGTAGATTTTGCACCATCTAAGGGCATAAACATGCAGCAAATCCACTCGTTGGTGGAGGAAGAGTAGGCTTTCCACCAGGATTGCTACCATCCACTCCCTGGATATTTAGCAGGGGAAGCCAGCTTTAAACCCGGATGATTTTCCTTAGGAATGATGCCAGGGTGATGCTGTGTGTTTGGGTGTGTTTGGGTAGCCTGGCCTTACCTCTTCCCTAGCTGGCACAGGGACTTCTTTCCTGGGCTGCCTTGAGGACATCTATGCCTTCTGGCCAGTCATCTGTCTGGGCTTCCCAGAACAGGATTGAGACTATTATCAAGCTAATTCTCTGACTTTAGACTTTCCCTAATCTACTGCTCCCTTCTATAATTGCGTATGTAGCCCTAGGGATGAAAGAAATAGATAGAAGGAAATAGCAATGGCAAAAAAGAAAAAGTTTCAAGACTAATGATTGTTCTCATATTCTATTTTTTTTTTTTCCACATTGCTTCTACCTTTTTGGTATTTCCATTTCCATACCAGTGGTCAGGGACTGAGAATACGCTCGACTGGTCAGAGCAAACAGCTTTTGAATTTTTACATGTTTTCAATTTGAAACATTCCTGACTTACAGGAGGGGAATTATAAGGTTCTCTTTCAACTTCTCGTAATTTATTGCTTCTTTCATGAAAGGATTAAATGAGTGTTCTGCAAGCCTACTCTTGCCTTAAATATAACCCCCCAAAACTCTATCAACTGTAATGTGAATTTCTGTGAAAGTACTTTTTATGATGTGCAGTTCAGTGGCTCTTTGGGATAGTGCTTCAGATATTTCACCATAACTCAGTATAAATGTACAGATAATCGTTATATCTTGACCGTAATGTAATGAGCATAACTGTTATTGTCTCTCACAGATCTGCTGAAATGTGCTGCAGCATGTGGTGGTCTCTAACATAAGTCCCTTTGCTAAACGCAATGCCATGCCACTACATTAATGTGTTATAGGTATATTACACTCTTCCTCCCATCAGAGCACAGTATCAGGAAAACATTCATAATTAGATGTTTTTATTAATAGAAAATTAATCTATCCATAATATTAATCTTAATAGATTGCAACAGGAGCTTAATCCTTTTACTTGTTAATTGCAATAATTTCCTATATGGAGTCCAGCTCCTAAGTATACAATTTTGACCACTAGATTTAAAAAAAAAACAATTAAAAATATAAAATAATTATGATGTCTCTGTTCTTTGCTGGTGTTTCACTACAGACTATTCGTTTCATATTTTTTTCCCTGTTATATTCATATTTTTTTCCCTTAAGTCCTTTCAGTTTTCTCGTCCTGTCACTCTCAGACATGTTTTTCAATCTTTTTGCTACATTTCTGACTCTTTTATGAACTCTTTCTAGTTGTTTCAATCTGCTTCTTGGAGCAGAAGCACTTAACAAGACACAATATCACAAGAACAGTAAACATGGCAGACACAAAATAATAGACGCTGAGTGGGAGCTCATTTTCATTCTATTTGCTTTGTAATGAGCATGAAACAGACTGGGATCACGATCAGCTACATATTCACGACAAAACCCCTCCATTTTCACAATCACTGCCTTCCAGAAAACAGTCACATATTCTAAAATCTAAAATTGCTTGCATTTTTATTTTAAGGTGTATACTTTTTATTTTATAAGGGCCATATTAAGCAGTCATCTTCATTACCTACAACTCATCCAAGATTTGCCATATAAAAATACTTAGGAATTGGGTGCTTTCAAGACCACTGATAAAAATATTGCATGGCAATTTAGTCTGAATCAACAAAAAAACTCTCTAAAAACACACCAACTTGATAATTCCTCATTAATGAATGTATCTGGAAACTATTAAGAAGAGCGTCTCCAGCAGATCGAGGGAGGTGATCCTGCCCCTCTACTCAGCCCTAGTGAGGCCGCATCTGCAGTATTGTGCCAGTTCTGGGCTCCACAGGACAAGAGGGATGTGGAGCTGCTGGAGAGAGTCCAGCGCAGGGCCACAAGGAAGATCAGGGGCCTGGAACATCTGCCCTATGAGGAGAGGCTGAGGGAGCTGGGCCTGTTCAGCCTGGAGAAGAGAAGGCTGAGAGGGGATCTGATCTGATCAGTACCTCAAGGGAGGCAGTGAGGACGATGGTGCTGGTCTCTTTTCAGTGGTGGCCACTGATAGGACTAGAGGAAATGGCCGGAAACTGAAGTACCAAAAGTTCCACAGAAACTTAAGGAAAAATTTCTTAACAGTGAGGGTGACAGAGCACTGGAACAGGCTGCCCAGAGAGGTTGTGGAGTCTCCTTCTCTGGAGATCTTCCCAACCCGCTTGGACGCAGTCCTGTGCCACGTGCTCTAGGTGACCCTGCGTATGCAGGGGGGTTGGACTAGATGATCTCTGGATGTCCCTTCCAACCCTAAGCATTCTATGATTCTATGATTCTATGATCAAGGTTTCAATCTCCATAATATGTCATATGTTGATTTTATAATATTCACTTTTTAAAATGTCAAGTATTTAAGTACATCATGCCATTTACACTTATCAATAAAATGTGTAATCTCATTGAAAGAAAGTTTGACAAGACTTGTTTTTATAAATTTTTGTTGATTGACTTTATTAAATTATGCTACTTCAGATTTGGAGTAGTAAAGACATTTCCATCAGCCATTCTTTTATTCTGCCTTGTGTCAATATCAAACTGTCAGGCATATAATTACCAGATTGTGCCGTTTACCCTTTTGAAATATTGGCACAGCATTCATTTCTTTTACAGTGCTCTGTAGTATTCCAATATTCCAAGACTCATGCAAATAAATTATTAAAAATAATTTTAAAATCCAGATATTTCTTCATTTAGCTCCTATAAAACCCTGGGAGAAGTTTATCCTGACCTACATACTGAAATAAACTTCCAAATTGCAAACTACAGAAACAACTGTCTAAAAAATGTCTGGGTAATCTTGGAATAGAAAGTGTAGATATACAACTTTGGTTTACACTAAGCACTTTGGTTTACACTATTAGACTATAAAACTCTGTCTATAAAATCATCACAGGTTTTCTATGATTTAGAAATGAAAGCAAATATTCCTGATAATAAATTTAACATATGAACTGGATCTGAACTGTAGCACAGATGCAATCCCAAACATATCCTGCTGTTTTGCTACTTTTTTCATCCAGACTGTCTGAAGCTGTTGAAATATGCTATTCCCTTTCTGGCTGCGGAAAACCATGTTTCCTTCCCTAGCAAACCTTGCCCAGCTTCCAAGGAACTGGTGCGTTCCCAAGCATCCCCTCAACCAGAAACTGGTATGTGGTTCCAGTTGGAACCTCCTTGGAAAATCCTTGGTTTCCTCATTTAGAGGGCCAAACATCAATGTAATGAGTGTTATGTAGATCATGATCATGAGAGGGACTAGGTTCAGGCTAGAGACTTTAGGAGTGGGGTTCTTCTGGCTTATTGCAGATGTCTGCTATATAGGTACTTCCACCCGAGCTGGCTGCCCAGTGTCTACAGCGAAGATTGCCTCATTCTATCTCTCCATGTAATATGTCAGATGAACTACTCTATTTTTGGTCTGTGACTTAAAAGAAGCTTCGCTATGCACATGCATCTTGCTGATGTCTGAAATTAGCCTGAATGATTCCTGCTTGGACATCCAAGCCGTATACTGTGAGTATAGAACAGGCTACCATATAAAACGTAGACGATGGAATTTCTTTGTCAAAGTACAAACTTTAAATTTGAGGTTTCTATGTAATAACAGATCAGAAATTGGTCATAGCCAGTCCAGTTGGGCACTGGTAGGTAACTTCTTCAGTAGATTTACCTAATTTCTTTTCAGAAGCAAAAGTGGATCACACTGATGTATGCCATTGATGCCTCAGAATAAATGTTTTCTTCATCATTTACTGTATTTTTTGTATTTAAAAGTTTTCAAAACACCTCATGAATTGAGATGTTTTTATTTCCTTATGTGATATTGTGAAACTTAAGGTTTGCACACTCTTGCAGCCTTAACCTTTCTTAAATGACATCAGTCTTAAAGAGAAACAGGTCTGCAAGTGACCTCATTTGTAAAATTAAAGTGATTAAAATTTTCATGTGAAAGAGTCTTATTCAAATATATATATATATATATATATGTTTTCATAGACCCTATTCAGCTGGAGCTTTGTTCAAAAGTTTATCATCTCTTTAAAATGTGGTAGTTTTATTTTCCCTTTTCTTCTATCGTTCCTTCAAAGTCACACATAGATAGGATTGATTAGTCCTTTATTGTATTTGACCAGTTCAAAGAGTCTGACCTGTTTTTATGAAGTTACAACGTTAAGTCTACAAAGTAATGTCAAGGTACCTTGTAATTCTGCTTTACAGTAATGCTCTCACTCAACAAATTTTCCAAACTGCCAAAGGCTATGCTCAGGAAAACCCTAACAGTTGAGACAGCCAAGTAAGTCTGTATGTAGCATCAAAGCAGATTGAGGAAGCTTAACATAAAGCCTAGGTGAAGGAAAATGGATGAAAACTGGCAGGTGAATGAGGAACTGACTTTTTTTTTTTTTTTTTTCCTGAGCCTTTGGGGCTTTCTTACTAGGTTTGGCATCTCTGCTGTTTAGCACATTTTTCTGTCTGGTGTGTTTTCTGCTGTCTGCTAAAGCTAAGACAGTTTTAGACGATCCAAGTCCACATGCAGTGTTTAGGCCAGGTTTTGCTTTAGTGGATTTTAGCCAAATTACAACAGCACAGCACGATAACTCTACTGACCTTTCAGTCATTGAATACAATATTTAGACACAACTTTGTCTTAAACTTGCCAGTTCTCTCTATATGGAAGCTAAAATACAGTTTTCCTACTCATTTACTCAGCTTGAATTCCCTTAAGATGAGGAACTAGATGTTTGGATTATTACAACATCCTTTCCTTTGGCCTCCAGATATATAACTTGCTGTGCTTAGATCCATTCAGAACACTGCACATCATTCCTATGTTTTTACCATACAACATTTTCCTTTCTCTCTGTCGCTGGCTCTCCCTTCTTTAAGAATTCTAACAGAAGCTACTTGTCTTTAATTTCATTTTTCCATATGTTTTTCATGTTTCCATATTTCTTTCCTTTTCCTTACCTAAATGTTTACTCTGTGTTCATCCAGTGATTTTCTTCCCTATTTGTTAACTTTCAGGCAAAGGCTTTCATTTTTCTTGTCATTTTTTCCATGAAACTCATCTCATTTTCAGAATTACATTAAAGCTTTCTCCTTTTCTTTTCTTTTCTTTTCTTTTCTTTTCTTTTCTTTTCTTTTCTTTTCTTTTCTTTTCTTTTCTTTTCTTTTCTTTTCTTTTCTTTTCTTTTCTTTTCTTTTCTTTTCTCTTTTCTTTTCTTTTCTTTTCTCTTTCTTTTCTTTTCTTTTCTTTTCTTTTCTTTTCTTTTCTTTTCTTCTTTTCTTTTCTTTTTTTCTTTTCTTTTCTTTTCTTTTCTTTTCTTTTCTTTTCTTTTCTTTTCTTTTCTTTTCTTTTCTTTTCTTTTCTTTTCTTTTCTTTTCTTTTCTTTTCTTCTTTTCTTTTCTTTTCTTTTCTTTTCTTTTCTTTTCTTTTCTTTTTCTTTTCCTCTCCTCTCCTCTCCTCTCCTCTCCTGTGCTACAGTAGATCGTCTGAGAGTACAAAGCCTCAGACCTTCATTTGTCAGATGACTGTGTATCTCATGTCTCATATCATTTTCAGTCATGTGACATATTAATGGATTGCAATAGGCACAAATGCAGTAACATAGGAGGTTATTAAATTGTTGCTTTGCCTTCCATGTGATTCACTTTACATTCCTTACCCACTCTTGCTGGCTTATTCCAAGCCAGCATTTTGGTTAGATGTTACAGAATAGTTTGGCTGGACACGTTAAAAGGCAACTGAGAATGAGCATGCAGAATAGTTTAAAGCCCTGCAACACCTGCTTATCCACATCTGCGAGTGGTCTTGGAAAGGGAAATGGAACAGCTTGGCAATGAATGCATGGATCTGACAGTCCAGGCAGATTCTGCAAGTCTTTGTGACAGGAATTACCTCTTTAATTCTGCCTATATACTTCTCATCCACTTAGTTCAGTAAGGTTATGGTCTGTAATGACAGCTGAATACTACAAAAATAAAAATCATCATACTATGTCGTCATCATCCTCACATGTCACTGGTACTTCCTCTCAGATTGTCTCATATTGTCTTTGCAAAGTGCTTGTTCCAGAGCTCTCCAGAAGTAGTAATATCTTTTACTTTCTTGGTTGAAACTGCTCACTATAGATCACAGTTAATGATCTTAATCATTCCAAGACATTCTCCCTTTTAAGCACTACATACATTCATGTTATCCAATTTTATTCACTGCAGAATTTAAGTGTCTCGTCTGTGCTGTTCATTTATACTTTCTCCACAGTCAACAGAGGTAAGCAGTCACCTCTAAACAGCAACTATTTCCATTCCAAGGTTAATGAGATAAATGACTCTAAACAAGCAAATACCTCCTTATTAATTTGTAGTCAATTAACTTGGACAAGATGCTTAGCTGCACTGCAGTGAAACAGTGTCCTCATGTAGCTTGACCAGTACAGCTTGTATAGTCTCTTTCTTTATATAGTTTGACAGAGTAAGAGTGGAGGATCATGTATGGATAAGCCTGTGTGATTCTCCTACATATAGGCAAAATTCAAAGAGCAAAATCCTGGCACTACTGAGGTTAATATTAAACTAACCGCTTATTTCAATGGGGCCAGAGCTGAAATCAAAGCAAGAATTTTAGTTATGATAAACTACATCCCTCCAAACAATGGTTCCCAGAATAGAGCACTATTTGTATAAAAAGGTGGCTTTAGAAAAAGCTTTTTTAAAGAGAAAGGTCAAAAGAATCAGAGTTAAAAACAATATCAGAGCTACTTCAAATTCTTTTACCCGAGCAGGTCTAAACCTTCCCATTTGTATGGGGAATGCAGAATTTGACTTACACTGTGATCAGGAAAAAAAAATGTACACAAGTTCTTAATATGTTTATATACCGATCCAAGTGTAAGCTATAGTATGTAGATGTCTGCAATAAGTATAACTAATTCCAAATAGTAGCTCTGGCTATACTGCTTAAACTAAGGAATCATGCCAAATCCAACAGCAAAACCTGAACCTTAGATTATTCCACCAAGGAAGAACCATTATGGTAAAATTAATCATAGGTCTTTGGAATATCAAGTTGATCTGCAGAGAACACATAGAGATGAAATAATACAATTTCCACTGACTCAAAATTAAAAACACTGGTGTAGTCACCCTGCTCAGTTTGTGGGTAATCTGAGCAGAGTTCTGTGGCTAAACTATGACATTTTGCTACATTAATTCATTACCACACCTATTTGATGCAGTGATGCACATCAGCTAGTGTGTTTTAATAGTTCTTATTACCTAATTCATATACCTGGCATAGGTAAGAGGAGGCCTTTCCAAAAGATAATGTGTCAAAACAAATATATTTTTAAAATTATCTAGAAGGGAGATGTATAGTCAGTAGCACTTGGCCTTCTGTATCCTCAGTCCTTGATATAAACCCAAACACAATAAAGCTGTCAGACTATTTCTTCTATCCACTTTTAATAGGAGATACATTAATTTAAAAAAACAATGTATAATAAGATGCAGAAGTTGTTCAAGTGTGCTCATATACTGAATTTCGGAGATGAGAATTTCTACAGATTGCTGCTTTGCAGCTAAGCATTGGGTTTCTAAATCTTAAGACTATAATGGGCACATATGGTTTGCACTGACTATATACCAAATTCTGGCTCAGGACTTCATTCCACTTTAATTCTTACAGAATATACAGAGCACCAATCATCCCCTTTCCTCCATTTGGAGCTAAGTTGCTCTTCTCCTTCGTTCTTCAGAAGTGTCTATTCTATTCTATTAAGACCGACAAACTCTTGAGTTTTGGTAGAAAAGATTACTTTCATCCTATTGGAGAGGGGTGGCTAACTCTCTCCAATGAAGCTTTTTCATGTTTGTAGGAATTAGCTATTAATCTATAGATTAAATACTGGATCAGGTTGGTATATAAAATATACTTCCCATCAACTAAAAAGAAGTCAATGTCAGTCTTCTGCTTAAAAGAATGACAAAATCCTATCTCCTTTCTTTCCTCGCTCCTGTGCAAATATCTATTGCCTAGTTCATCCACACTGTGATAAGTAATGACATTGTTATTACAGAGTAAGGGTTTTTTTTTCCTGTGATTGATTACATAAGCTAGGATAGCTGTGGGCCGAAGTGATAGTCTCCTGAAACTATTTTATCCCATGCTTACAGGCTTAGAGGGTAAAAAAAAAAAAGAAAAAAAAAAGTGAAATTGAGAAAGTTTGCTGTTTCTGATTCTTTTTTCTCTCAGACCTCTCTTGGTGAGATTGAACAACATAAATTTAAATCAACAGTTTGTAGTGGAATGTTGGCTAATGTATCGTGCTTTAGCTTTACTGATTGTAGGGACATACGAATCATAATGTTTCCTCATACTATGAGCAAAATGGTCAACCACATAAAGATCACAGTCTGCAACTTGGTAAAGTTTATTAGTCCTCAGGGTGACCCAATGACCTGCATTTTATTAAGCCTTGATAAAAAAAAAAAATCAGGAGTTAATGATGTTATCTTAGAAGAATTATTTCACCCTTTTTAAAACCAAACTTTCATGAAAAAGTTGGGTAGCATGGCCAACACCCCAGAGGGCTGTGCTGCCATTCAGAGGGACCTAGACAGGTTGGACAGTTGAGCAGAGAGGAACCTCGTGAGGTTCAACAAGGACAAGCGCTGTCCTGTCAACTGATCCAGAAGTTAGGATTGAATCTTCCCTCTCTCCTCTTCCTTCTTCCTTAGTTCCTCTTCCTCCGTTCTTACCACCCCATTCTTCCTTTCTAGTTCTTAGCTCATTCTTCCTTCCTACTACAGATATCCCTCCTTAGTTCGCCGTTTATATGTTTTCTTTTACATTTAGGTGGAGCTTGAGTGACTCCACTTATACTTACTTTTGTTATTCATTGATCAAAACAAACCTCCTGAGTTAATCGAAACTCTAGAGAGCATGCTCAGTGAGGAGTTGTGTTCAGTGGGATGGGGTTGTGTGTTAGTATTATAATGAGATTAGAAGGAGAAATTTGAGCAAAGTCTATCGGAAGGGACTGGTCTGCCACCATTGCTGACCAGACATCACACTATATGTGGTTTATCAGTTGTCTGGTATGACCAGGTTGCCACCTCTGCAGGGAGTACAACAGAGTTTGGCCACAGTGTCTTCACTTCGCTCCACCCTCCATTCAATCATCATCTGCACAGCACCATCAGATTATTGCCTCCACAGGGGAGCCAACAAAGTTTGTCCATGGTGTCGCCGTTCTGTTCCACTCTTCATTTACTCTAATTGGTATGTGCTAGGAGGGCAGATTGTGTTGCCGAGGGAATCATGGAGAAGGAGATTCTGTGCATACCAACCATCCTGGAAGTGGTAACTGTCTCTCACCTCAAGCAAGCCTCTGTAATGCCATAACTTCTTTTAGGCTCTAGTTTTCTCTAAGTTCCCCTTTCTTGAGTAATTCTCTCACAGGCTGGCCTGCTGGAAAGAGCTCCACTGAAAGGGATTTTGGAGTCCTGATTCACAAGTTAACCATGAGGTTACATAATGTGCCTTCGTGGTCAAAAAGGCTGATTGAATCTTGGCCTGCATCAGGAGGAGTGTTGCCAGTAGGTCGAGAGAGAGGATCCTGCCCCTCTACTCAGCTCTGGTGAGGCTGCCCCTGGAGTATTAGGTGCAGTTCTGGGCTACCCAGGACAGGAGGGATGTGGACCTTCTAGAGAGGGTCCAGCGTAGAGCAATGAAGATGATGAAGGGATTGGAGCATCTATCTTATGAGGAAAGACTAAGCCAGGTGGCCTGTTTAGTCTGCAGAAGATAAGATTGAGAGGAGAGCCGATCAACATCTACAAATACCTGAGGGGAGAATGTAGGGATGATGGGACCAAACTCTTCTCGGTGGTGGCCAGTGACAGGACAAGGGGTAATGGCTATAAATCAAAGCATAGGAAGTTTCCTGTGCATATGAGGAAGAACTTATTTACTGCGAGGGTGACAGAATCCTCAAACAGACTGCCCAGAGAGGTTGTGGAGTCTCCTTCTCTGGAGATCTGCCTGGATTCCACCCTGTGCCACATTCTCTAGGTGTCCCTGCCGGAGCAGGAGGGGTTGGACTAGATGATCTCTAGAGGTCCCTTCCAACCTCCACCATTCTGTGATTCTGTGAAAAACAAAATTCAAAAGTGATATAAAGTAAATCTGTCTGATAGAGAATAGCTCTACTCTTATAAACTAAATCTGTTGCTAAAATAAGCAATGGAGAGCTAAAATAAATATAATATCTCCTCCCATAAAAATACAATTTCATCTTTCTGTCTACATATATACCTTTGCTTTAGGCCAAAGACAAATTAGCTAAAATGAGATTAAAGCTACCACAGATCTCTACCATATCTTAACATCTTATTTTTGTCTTTGCTACACCAGGTAGGGAAAACTGTTACTTCTTTCTACTTTTTGCTAATTCTTCAAAAAGCATCATACTTATTTGAAATTTAGGGTAGCTGTTATTTCTACAGAACTAATAGTCCATTCCTGAGTTTCAGCTCTTCTTTCTTTCCCAGGCTTGAGCTTGCATGAAGAAGTCAACACTGTAGGTATATAAAATGAGAAAGACACATTCTAATCTATCTATTTTCCCTGTTGCACCATGACACTCTCCTTGTTTCTCTTTCTCTTCAGTTTTACAACAAGGTTAGATTGAAAAAGAATTTAGATTTCTTCTCAGAATGAAATCCATATTGCTGTGTTAGGTGCCAAAGATTTTTTTTTTTTTTTGCAACAGCGAGAATAAGGGAAACAATTATGAAAAGCTTCAGTAAAGTGACCCAGCCAGTCTTCTGAGCAAACTTAGATGATTAGGAGATGTAGTCAACAGGAAAAGCATTAGAAATGCAAGCAGTATGTTGTTTGAAATTGTACCTCTTTCTGGAGCTTAAATGCATTACTCCCAACTTTTGTGGTTACATATATACTAGTAAGCAAAATAGACCACAAACCATTCTGTGATCCTAAGGTTAACTGGCATATGATTTTTCAGCTAGACTCTCTTCCCCATCAAAACAGGGAAGCCACAACAATATACTATGATGGTCAACATGAGCTCCTGAGTTATATCCGAGTGTTGTCCAAGAAGGTCTTGGTTGGCCCTGATCAAAAATTTAACCGCTCCTACCAGTTTTTTGATTGAAATAATTGTTGTGTGACAATACTGTTCATGCCTTGGCTTTCTCATGTTCGCTAGTATAGACATAGATTGTAAGGGTTTTTCCATCATCTCAAAATGAAGAAAACAGAAAACCTAGGTTTCTCTCTTTCAGATGATTTCTTTCATTGCTGTGCAATTGGCTGTGCTTCTTTTTAAGCTCAGAGAGATGTGAGTACTGTCTCGTAGCCACTTGAAGTCTTTGAAGTGTGATTATTAGAGTTTGTTCTAATTCCTTTATGCCTCCTCTTGACTCAAGTGATAATTTTTCTACTTTTCTGTGATGAGACCTTTGTGAATTCCAGATTGGTCATTGCTGTTTTGCCCAGCATCCACTAGAGCATTTTCATCTCCAGAGCCTGAGGTAGTTGCTCATCTCTTTTTCTTTTTGGTCAAACTTTACCAAGTCTAATCAGGTTTTTACACCTTTAGGTCTTTTGCTGACTTGGAAAATTCCTACCACAGTGCCATTCCTGTGTACATATAAGCTCACTGTTGCCCTTCTGACCCTATTATGCTTTGCTACTGAAATCCAAAGAAGGATATTAAACATAACATTACTTATCAATATTGTTAGCATCCCCAAATTAACACTACGGAATATTTGTTGTTCATATGTAACATTTAATTTGGGAAACAGTGTGCAGTTAAAGGAAGATGAATACAGATAGAAAAATGCCACAGATGACTGAAAAAGGCTGTAACTACTCCCTGTTCTCTATCAATAATCTTAAACTCAGAGATTCAGAAGTTTTGTTACAAATAGGTGAATTAAGGTTCTGAAATTCTTATAATATGTAAAATCTTGGTAACATGTAAATGTTATTGAACTCTACAGTTTGGTTTTGGGAAGTGAACATTAGAACATTCAGGAGAGAGGAGATTCACAATGACTATCGAATGTTGTGATGTTGAACTCTTAGCAAACTGTCTTATCAGTATTCACAGTCTTGACAACCCAATCTCTCTCTATAACATATGGAGAGAATTTCACCAGTGACTGCTTAATGTCAAACACCTAAGCAGGGATTAAAAAATAACTGAAAGGAGATATGATACAAAAAATCTACAAAATCATGAGTAGCTTTGGTAGGACGATGACGTTCATAATATTCCCCTGCAAGAATGAGTGTGCATCAAATGAAATGAGAGGTTTAAAAGAAATAACAAAAAAAAAAAAAGAAAAAGGATTGATTGTTTGACAATGGGTAGCAGTTCTGTAAAACTCTTTGCCAAAGAACATTACATGTGCAAGAAATTTATGTGGATTTAATCAGAAATCAGGCAAGTGCACAGAAGAGACATCTGCGGTGAGTCACTAAATGAAGAATGCATCAGGCTTAGTAAATTCTTCAGGCTTAAAACAGAGGAAAAATGGAAGAATATGAGGAAGGAATCTACTTTTTGCTGTTTTATTCCTCTTGCCATGGCATATTCTTATAAACACTGTTATTGGAGCTTGCCTGTTTAGAGGAGCACTTCAGAAAAACACTGAACCCTTCTCGCAAACACCTCCTCCTTCAAAGTGGTGGAAGGGAGAAAGGAATCCTCTTTTCAGTGCAGAGCATGCCGTGCTACAGCAATACATCCTTGGATTCAGCCATAGCTTTCAACCATAGCTTCCTTGATTCTTGTTGCATATGACAGAGTTGGTAGATAGTCTGGGTATTGGTGGTCAGGGAGGTATCTCAGGGACTGATGAGGATGAGAGCAACTTGAGAAGTGCTGGTCTTGGTGGAGATCATACCATGTTGTTTGAAGATGTGAAAAGTTCTGGAGCCTTTGGGAGCATGAATTACAGGTGATTTTCTGCTTTTCCTTTTGGTGAGGGAGGATGCAGGGGGAAATTTGTGCAGGGGGAACTCTTTGAAACCTCATTTCCTGATGTCAGTACCCATGCAGCAGATGTGCAGGATCGTACTCTTCTTATGAGCTGCTGCTTTTTTAAAAAAAAAATAATAATTCAATTTGTTTAATTTGTATATCAACTCTGTAATTTACTCCTAATAGGGATAAACTTTGTTGTGAAAATAATTGAGACAGATATTTGACACTTAATCAGCAAGCAGGCAAAGCACATTCAACTTGTGCACACAGATCACAACTGTTTATAGGAGAAAAAGTGATGACATAGTCCCTAGCAAAGTCAGTACTGAGCATTTCAAGAAACATAAGAGTAGGATCTCAGTGGCAGGATGGATCCAGCACACAGTCCAGACAGAATTTGTCCCCATTAAGAGAAGAACAATAGTTTAGTCATTCCTCTTAAACTTATTGCTGCTGTAGGAAACATAATCAAGGATTGGTTTCCAGTCTTTGGCTTTTGTCAGGCTTGGATCATCTGTAATGCTCCATAAAAGCATGGGAGAATACAGCTCTGCAGTGGCTGGACATAGCATATCCTTGAACAACCTGGTCAACATCCTGCTCCTGGCCTCTCAGACCCTCCAAGTGCAATACTGGAAATAGGATGTGAAGAGACAGACCCCTGCATGAACAAATGCAACTGTAATTGTGCTTTCAACTGAGCACGACATAGCTACTGGAATCCAATTTCCCAATTTCCAACCCTGTCTCTGACTATAAGGCTAGAGACACGTTCTCATTCTTCCCCTTCTCTCTGTTTCTGGACTGAGTGTTTCAGATGAGATAAGCAAAAGAATGCTTACTTAGTGGATCCAGAGTCATATTTGTAGCCAGGGATTGACCTGCTTAGCGATACTGAGGATAAAATGCTTTCAGGCAGAAACGTCAATGCCTGGAAATTTTGATTGACAGAATATAGGCACCTAAGATCTTTGGCATTGTCAGAAGAAGGTAGCAAGAGCACAAGAATCTTAAGAAATTTCTGAGTTTGACCCAATGCTTCAAACCCAGCAGATGAGAGCATTCAGGGTTGTGCGTGGCCTTCAGAATGACCTATTCCTCCATACGGCAGGAAATCCCTTGACAAGCTCTTCCAGCAAGGGGCTGGGAATGACAACTGCAGCCAAAAGGGAGGAGAGCTATAGAAAGGTGAGGCAGGGAGTACACTGCCACAGTTCTGCAGGGTCACTGAGCATGAAGTGTGCTTTATGTTACTACGTCAAAATTATCTTCCCTGGGGATGGCTGTCTCCTGGCATCGGACATTATTATTGCTGTGGAGGGGACAGCCTACTCTAAATCCTCAAGTGAGGGAGGTTAACATAAAATAGATCATGCTATAAGACTTCCTGTCCCAAGGGCAGCTTAGCATATATCTGGAAAATAAAAACTCTTATTTGTTCTCATCTGTCTGGCATATTGCAGTTATTTTTCTTTCCTTGAACAGCTTGCTTGATTTTTCTGTGAGCACTGTTTTACATAGCCAGTTACATAAAAATGATGGCCCATTCTTGCCAGACCAAAGGAGAGAACTTTTTGGTTTGCTTTGCAGTATCTGTAATTCACTCAGCAGAGAAATTGAGAATAGGCACATAAAACAGGAGCCTTAGGCTTAGATATCATGCCAGTTCTGATATGCACATAGTGTACCCGCTAACTTGGAAATCTACCAGACTTTTATAGTCTTTTCCAAACAAAGCAAAATTCAGAAAACAATATGTATATTTTTGTGTCGACATCTAGCCTTTTTGGCCCGTTTCTTCTTATATTTTATATATCAGCTGTATATCAATAATTCTGAGTTGTTTTACTAATATTATTATCAAGCATAGAATGAAATTAAAATTGCATTCATCAGGATGAGTGGGGTTCATTTGTATTGCTAATGGTCCAGTAAAAATCCCTATCATTTTGCAAGAAATTGTTATGCATATCAAGTTTTTCTCTTTTTTTGGCTATCAATTCTGCCTTAATTAGGTTTACAGATGCTTTATAAGTTCAAGAGTATAGATAGTAGAATTTCAGAATATTTCTCTTATGAGTAAACTTTGTACAAAATCTGCTGCTATTATAGTGTTTAAATCTCTTGTGAGGCTGTAGAGTTCATTTGGAGTAGAACTTGCATAAAATAGACTGTAATTGAAATCATTCTTACCCTAGTGTACCAGCTTTTGAAGCCAACATTTGTACCTGATTAACAACAGAAATCCAGAGAGTATTATTTATTTTATGAGATTGTGTATAATACGTATAATAGGTGAGTGTTTTCTTGTACCTGTTTAAAAGTTATGAGCACATTTACCACAGTGCAACAGATTGTGTTGTTTTGTTGTAGTTTGTAAAACAAAAAGAAGTGGAAGCAAAATAATAACAAACTACAGCAAAATATCTATAAGGAATATATAATGATTAAGCAATTAGATGTCTATTATGCTTGAGCCAAACCACGAGAGGAAAAGTACCATTTCTAGAGGTTATATAAGTCCAACTTCTCTACTGGTATAAAAAGTATGCAATATTCTGGGAGCTCTGTGGAGCTCTACTCCTTATGCTGGCAGAAAATTACATTTAGTATATCTGCAAAAGCAGTGGAATACCATCAGGCCTCTTGGAGCAGATTTACTCCTGCTAAGCAGTGGGGCTACTCTTGCATATTATCGTGGCCACCCCAGAGCCTTAGTCTTCTGCTCTCTGTGGCAGCCAAATCACAGCAGGATTTCTCTATATGCATGCACTGTGAGCGCCAGGACAAAAGGCCCTCCTTGCACCTCTAACATCCTCAAAGCCAATGGTCAGGATGGACTTTTCATCACTTTGCAAGCAACAAACAAATGTGTGTCTGATGTTTAAGTTAAACCAACATGACTGTGAGTTTTGTAATAGTATGGACTGTGGCCTCCCATCAGTTAATTCGTGTGTTAATATTAGCTCCTTAACTTCAGTAAATACAAAGTCACTTTGTACTCCCATTCATTCACACTGTATTCGTATTAATAACCTACTACCAGCAGTAGGCTTGACTAGGGTAAATTGTCTCGTTTCCATTTAATTCATTTTCTCTAAGCTAACTTTACACCAGTTGGGAGCTTAGTCCATTGAATCCACTCCAGAAGCATGTAAAGAAGGTTGTCAAAAGGTCCTTTAGACAGATATGTAAATAATGGGTTATCAAGCAAAAGCAGGCTTGTTCTAATCATTGTCTCCCTTCTATGTTATGTGTGTGAACATCCCTCTTTGATGTTCAAATACTCTTTAGTTTTATGCAGATTTGAGTAAAGTCAGCCTTTTCATTAATGCTGATCCCCACAATATACCGACATCAACAGCTTTTTATCAGCGCTTTGAAATAACATGTCCTACTTTCTGTTCAGTAATCCCATTTACTTTTGGAGGTTGTCATTTCAGTTATAGTGTCTTTGTGTGCCTGTTTTATGATTTGTTTACAAGGATCACCTTAGTTACACATATGCTTGTATAAATTTTTGGATGAACTTCCCAGGAAATCATCTAGAGACTAGAATCTGCCACACCTTTCTTATGAGTGGTGTCTTCTGCAAACATGGTTTGCTCCTCACATGGTTTAAGCTTTCTATGGGTCATGTTACACCAGATAAAATTCGGTCCCAGTAGTAATTTCTATGCCATTGCTTGTGGCATAACTTACTGCCATTATATACACACAGCAAACTGAAAGAAATAGTACAAGTAAAACACCATAAAGTAGTATGTTATTATAAGATATTCTAATTGTTAAATTAGGTGAGGTAGAGATTTTGTGTTGTACTGTGTATAGCAAGATGGAAGAGAGCATCAGAACTCTCTGCTACGCTGGAGACTCAAAGTTTTCACTCTGTATTAAAGAAGGAAATAAATTCCCTTTGATTCACTGACTGAACAAATGCCACATTAAATCCCGTGTTGTCCCTGCTCTGAGCGCGCAGGGAGGAAGGAGCTGAGAAAGAGGTCATCAACACCTTATTCCTGAAAAATTGATGTGCTCATAACTATATATTGGAGGAAAACCTGATTTTTGAGAGGACAGTAAAGAAATGCCTTGAGCTGGCCTTGAAATGAGGCTTGATTCAGTTTTGGATGGAATTACCTCATGTCACTGAGAATCCTAAAGTATCATTCCTGGTTTCCAGATGCCTCTCCAAAAGAACAAAACCTATTTCATATCTTGGTCACCTGTGGAGTCCCAGATTGTACTACCTGTACAAGCAACTGAATGTCTTTCATTGTCAGTACAGTCAATGGGATCTGAGTCACATTAACATCTAATGTCAAGAGCAAATCATAAGGCTAAAGAAAACATGAGAAAAAGGCTGTAAGTACCTTTTCTGTCCATTTTTCTGCACCAGAAAGCTTAAGACATTACATCTTGATCATGATACTAAATTCAGACTATCAATAGCATCTTGACCTCAGACCAGACACTGTTTTGAAAATAGGTTTACAATGACCTGTGATTATCAGCAACTCTTCTGTACTTTCTCTCAGCTATACAGATGTAAAACAGAGGATATTGAAGCTGAATGTTGAAAGCTGTACTGGCAAGGCTCTTAGACTCAGAATTTGACAGATCTTTTGTTTTTAAAACCTGTTTTCAAAATCCAAGGGTTCTTTAAAAGGTTTATTTTCCCCTCAAGGAGTCTCAGCAATTGGTGCCAACAGACCAGCTGTCAAGTTCCAGTGTTTTATGTGTGTATAGAGGGGAGACAGATTAACGGAAAAATTCATAAGGAAGTGTTTCAGTGTTGAGATTTCCAATGGTTTGTGTTAATAATAAAGGGGTGGGGAGAAATCATTTGAAATGATTGATATCTAGATATTTAGCTTCTAAAATTTCAGCATTAACTGGACTAATTCTAAACCATGCCACTCTTCTGTGGCCTTCTGTTAAAATGCTGAGATTATTAACTGCAACACACTCCAGAATGGTTGATAAACTGACTGCATGTCATTAACAACTTACTAAAAAAAAAAAAATCCCCAAATTAAGACTAAAACCTTGTAAAAATATAGAGCAATATATGAAGAATGACAAGACAGAGAAAGATCAGCTATCAATAATGAAGTGATGGATCCAGCTGAAATCAGACAGTCTAGGAGGATATAAGGGGCCTCTTAATCAACCAAATAGATCTAAAGTGGAATTCCCCTAAGGAGTTTGTGATTAAACTCAGCGTAAGTAAAAAAATAAATAAAAAGGCGAGGGTAGGTGACCAGGAATAATATTGAGACACTGTCCAATCATTCAGGGATGGGATTAGGAGAACTAAAGCCCACCTAAAGTAGAAACTTGAATGAGAAACTGGAAAAGCAGCAAGAAAAGCTTCTGTACAAAAGTGGCACAAGCAAGATTGGGGAAAATAATAGTGGGTCTGATAGCAAAACATATAGAAAAGACAGAGGTACTGAGTGCCTTTTTCTCGGTCTTTACTGACAAAATTAGCCTGAAGGAACAACAAGTCCTTGAGACGAGAGGGGAAGTCTGGAGGAAGAAAGATTTCCCTTGGTGGAGGAGTGTCAGGAGATGCAATGCTTGAACCAACTGGACATATTCAAATCCATGGACCCTGATGGATGAACCCATGAGTACTCAATTATTTTTGAAAAGCCATGGAAATCTGGGGAGATTTCAGAGGACTAGAAGAAAGCAAATGTCACTTCTGTCTCCAAAAGGGGCAAGAAGGGGAATCTGGGAAACTACATGCCAGTCAGCTTGACCTTGATCCCTGGGAAAGTTATGGGGCATCTGCATGCATATCTCCACATAAAGTACAGGAAGATGATCTAGATCCATCAGCATGCATTTACAAAGGAGAAATAATCCTTATGCAACCTTATAGCCAACTGTGCTGAGATGACTAGCTTGTCAAAGTTTATAAATACCTCATGGGAGGTGTAAGATGGAGCCAGTCTCTTCTCAGTGGTGCCCAGTGACAGGACAAGAGAAAACAGGCACAAACTGAACACAAGAAATTCCTTCTGAACATAAGAAAATACTCCTTTGCTCTGAGGATGGTTGAAAGCTGGAATAATTTTCCCCCAGAAAATAGTTTTCCCATCCTTGGAGACACTCAAGACCCAGCTGGACACAGTCCTGGGCAGCTTCTTCTAGCTTGAGGCTGGGTGTTGGACCAAATGATCTCCAGAGGTCCCTTCCAGTTCCAGCTATTCAATGACTCCATGAGATTCTGTTTTTTATTAATTTATATGGATCTTATTAACCTCACATAAAAGAGGACACGTGGATTTTGAATGTCAGTGACTCACTGGAGAATAGGGAATTTAAATGAGATGGAAATAAAGGACCAGCTAGCTAAGAGCATCTGCTAATTCACCAGTCTTAAAATAAACTTATGATAGCACTTGCATGTGCCTTCAAATCTGCCAAGTGTCAGTTATTTATTAAGTATAGTTGAAAACTTTGGATAATGTCTTTACAAGAAATGGATAACATTCCAAATAAACATTTGACTTAAGGATCAGACAATCTCCCCTATTAGTTTAATATCCCATTATTTCACTCACTGGGATCTTAAAAATGGAGTGACTATAACTGAACTAGTGGTTATTTAATTACAATATTTTTTTTCCATTTCTCTAAAATAAAGCAATTTTGTAATTCTCCCACCAAAGAACTGCCTACTGTATAACCACCTCCTTTGTGAGCCAAAATGTTAAGTCTCTGATACATCATATTTTATTCAGCCACTAAAGTCCTACAATGTTCAACAGGCAATTTTCAAAGGACAGGCTCCCACCTATAGCTGGGGAGGAATAACGCCATGTAGCAGTGCAGGCTGGGGTCTGACTAGCTGGAGAGCAGTCCTGCAGAAAAGATCTGGGAGTCCTGGTGGAGCACAGATCAACCATGAGTCAGAAATGTGCCCTTGTGGCCAAGGAGGCCAATGGTATCCAGAGCTGAATTGTGAAAAGCAGGTCAAGGGAAGGTGTCCTTTCCCTCTGCTCTGCCCAGATGAGGCCACGTGTGGAGTGCCGTGTTCACTGCTGGACTTCCCTGGACAATAGGGACATTGACTTACTGGAGGAAGTCCATCAAAGGGCCACAAAGATGATGAAGGGGCTGGAGCATCTGTCATAAGAGGAGAAGCTAAGAGAATTGGGAGCATTTAACCTCAAGGAGAGAAAGCTCAGGGGGAACTTTTGTATAAATATCTGATGGGAAGGCATAAGAAGAGGGAACAAGACTCTTATCAGTGGTGGCCAGTGACAGGACAAATTCCATTTGAACATAAAAAAAAAAAAATAAAAAAAAAAAAAAGAACTTAATATAAGTGTTATCACTCACAGACTACCCAGAGAGACTGTGGGGTCTCCATCTTTGGAGACATTCAAAACCTGCCTGGACCATCCTGGGCACCCTATGAGCAGGAGGTTGGACTAAATGATCTCTCAAGAGGCCCCTTCCAACCACAGCTATTCTGTAATTATGTGATTCTATTTGTTTCCCTAACAACTGAGATGTGATCCTTTAAAGGCTGGAAAGGAAAACAGTCTTCTCTATGCTTCCAATATGACAGCAAAGCATTTTTTCTTGTGAAAAATGTGATTCATCTGTTTACATAGGAATGCCAAATTTTAAAACCTAGTGCCTGTAAATGCACTTTGACAGCTATGGAGCTGGCTGCATTTTTAAAAGTGTTGACCTTGTTCTGTTTCACTGTTAGCCTGAGTCTCATGCAAGCACCTTCATCACTGAAATAGTTTTTTTTTTTTTTTCTGCTTTCTTCAGGCAAAAGAAAAAGTGAATCAGACTGAGAAGCTTGGAGAGGAAAAAAAAAAAAAAAAAAAAAAAAAAAAAAACCTCTGGCACTCTGGTTTAGGAATTCTTAAAAATATAATTGATGTCTAGGACCAGGTAGCACAAAATCCTTATTGTATTTTATTTCAAAGACATCTTTTTTATTACTATAACTTTAAACACATTATTTGATTATTTTATTTTGACAGGATTGAGCAGGAGTGATTTGTTTGCTAACTGTGATGTAGAAAAAGCATGATTCTGATGAGCTGAGCCATCAGAGGTAGACTTCTGGTCACATTCATTTTTTTCTCCTATATTCTTTTAACATGTGACTACCAGAAAAATATCAATCACCTTTAGTGTCATAGCTGAATGGTTAGAGCACTGTTTCCAGAATTTGGAGAGCCATTCATTTCCTGTTCAGTCTGAAAGGGTTCAAATTCAGAAATACTCCATCCTAGGGAAGTTTCCTAAGTCCCTGGCTGAGCTGGGAATAAGACACTGCTGCAACTCTCCTTTCAGAACTGTGACTTTAAAAAAAGGAATGGAAAATTTATGGGTTTAGTAAGCAAAACCCTAAGATCTACCCAAGAAGTTTGGTCAGTCAGCAGAAAATGAAGAATTGCATTTTCTATACTGTTTTGATCTCTGTTTAAGTATTTTACATTAAACTGTTTCTAAATGAAATGCAGGAATTGGAGCCCAAAACATCATGACTTCTTGAGTTCAGCAAGCATAGATCCTTCTTTTAAAGTGCTTTGGAGATGGTGGTAATGATACCTACCCCGCAATTAGTCTCCTTGTCTAGCTACCGAGAAACCTGTGTTGCAGGTTACTTTAACATTACTGATTTAAATCTCCCTTCATTCCAGAAGATTGTCCCACAAAGACAAATTAACTCATTGGAAAGGGTTAACTGTTTCTTGTTGGCTCAATGTTAAATTTGCAGATTAAAGACAAACACAAGCAAAATGAAGCTTTCTTTGCATTACAGCAGTTTGGGGAGTGGTTAAAATTTTCTAATCTCTTCTCTGTGGTTATTTCTATTTTTTTTTTCTGATGACTGTTTGATATAAACTGCATAAACAGCTAACAGATCAGGAAATTGAACTCAGATGTAAGATTGAATCCTCTGAGGTGAAAGAAAGTGTAAAGCTATGAGGTCTTCCCTTCTGTTTGAGAATTCTCTGAACTCTCAGCTGTTATGAAAAAGCTGGCATAACACTGACAGAACTTCTTAATTTTTTTTAATAGTACTTTCATGGATTTGTAGTTTAGGGTGAATACAAGACATGTCCATCCAAGCTCGAACTCAGACCTTTGGTTGGTTGGTGAAAGAGTGATGTTAACGTTAACACTTGTGTTAAATGGTTTTGATGAGATAGTCTAAGGTGCTTTTGCTCTTATGGAGCAGGTTCTGGGCTGCTCTGACAGGACACCTCAATCTCCCCATGCTCTGTGTGCAAACTTGGTAGGAAACTCAATGATCCAGCTCCTGGGGCCAGGCACCATCTGTCCAACTCCTAGAAATTAGACAGAAGATGTCTGATCTTCTGACACCCCTGGTTGCGTGAATGCAGCTAGCCCAGGCTCCCTGCCCTGTATCTGTTTACTCACCTGTAGGATGACACTAATCCTACTAACCTGCATATTCGGTATGTATTTGCACAATGCTTTGAAGTATTTTCCATGGCAATTACAGCAAAAGCGTAATTAATCTCAATGTAAATCTCCTGATTCAGCTGATACAGTTATAATAGATCTTATAAAGTAAAAATCAACAGAAAAGAGTGTTGTGTGCTGTATCATTAGCAAATCACTGTTTCTTCAGGTCTGAAGCAACCATCTCAAGGGGAGAAATCTGTTTCCAGAATGACAGTAAAATAATTCAGCAGTAAACATGTGGTAAAGAATTTCTGGATTAGGAGATGTTTCTTCTGTTGCAGAGCTCCACCAAGATAGTTGGGAAAATTACTTGGATGCAGTCAGAAAGCATCACAAAGGGCACAGCTCTCTAGTAACTGGAGACAGACTTTATATGCATTGTTTCTTTAATGGATGTGCATGAAGTAAACAGAATTAAAAGATGATCGGTACACAATAAAAGTGAAGTTGGCCTTAAATATGTAGATTCCTTGAGCAATCATCAGACCCTTGCCTACCTAAAACAGTCCATCTAAAACAAGTGGAGGTTATTAAGCCATGCACAAGCTAAGGTAGACAAACTAAGAGCTCAGTCAGATACTCATCTGGTTTAAATCATTATTGATCCATTGACGTCATCAGGCCTTTGCCAATGTAAACAAACTAAGAATCATGCCCTGTGTGTTGCCATTTCATCCAAGCCCACCCTGGCCTCATTGCAAATGAGGTGTGGGATGGTGAGGATGGTTCTATAACACTATTCCCTTCATCCCTAGGTGCCAAAGTGGCTCCTAGCCCAATTTAGGAACAGCCTCTGGGTATGATACCTCTGCTGGCTATGGCACTTCAGCAGCTTTTGAGTCAGTAACACAGAGAGAGGAAAGAGGAAAGGAGCAGAGTGAGGAGTTGAAAAGGTGATGGGAAGAATTCTCAGGTAAAAAAAAAAAAAATGAAAATCTGAGTGCTATTGTAAGCTTTGCCACAAAGTTTCCTGTAAACAGCAGGCAAATACTATTGGCTTCTAACTATCATCCTGTATTTTTCCAAATCATCCACTGACTTTTGAGTCTCAATATTGGTGTTTCCATCTGACTCAGTACAGACCTTAATTTTAAAGCCATCTATTCATTCACCATTCTCCTATTCCATTCCCTCTGCAAAAGTTACCCAAAAGGTTCTACTGCAATGTCTTTTTGGATCTCCAAGTTCCATCATTTTTTTTCCCACTTGGAAGAAAAAAATAAAGATGGATTTTTAAGTCCTCTCTTCCTCAAAGGTGGCTGAAGTTTGGATTCACAGGATGTTTTTTTAAGTGATGACTAGCCACTGATAGCAAAACAACCATTTTCTTGTTATTTTTTTTCCACATATACAAGAAGCCCTTGGCGTTACTGAGTGTATTCATTTATTGTGTAACCTTTTCCTTCAAAGCAGTATTCTCTTCTGAGACGGAGTCTATTCCTACAGCTGTCTCTCAGTCTCTTCTCTTCTCTTCTCTTCTCTTCTCTTCTCTTCTCTTCTCTTCTCTTCTCTTCTCTTCTCTTCTCTTCTCTTCTCTTCTCTTCTCTTTTCTCTTCTCTCATTTTTATTTTATTGCCATTATTATGGCTAGTTTGGGATCCTCTTCCTCTGTGTCAATTCTAGTTTTGGTTCTGATAAGAATTATCTAAAATAAATGGTTCCACAAACTTATAAAGAAGTTAGAAGTCTATTTCTGCTTTGGAGAGCACACATTTTTATTTGAGTTACACAGCCAACACACAAGGTACTTTATTATTCTAAACCCATTCAAATTCATGGCACTCTTTCCAGTGAGAAGCTTCTAGTGGGGAACTGAGCTGCCTGCTTCTCTCAGGAGAATTCTAAAGGCAAAATAAAGAATTATTTATAAGTTCTCCCTTAACAGAAATCAAACAGACTAGGTATGATTTTTTTCCTGAATTTTATTTACATAAATTGGATGAAATTTTACACTTGGGATGAACTGTTCAAGAACTCCCATATGCAAATTCATGGCAACTTTTCATATTCTTGGAGTAGCTGTGGTTATTCTGTAAAAGTTTACATTAGCTCACTATCTTTATCTTAATTCTATCATCCTTCAATAGAAACATTGCTATGTGACAGCTTTAAGTGTTCCAAAAATGACAGTTATATGCTATCCATAAATATTTGAAAGAAAGAACACTATCTGATAGATAGAAAAGATGCTGACAGATGGGAAATGGTTGCAGAATTTATATCAGGCACTACTGTAGTCTGACCTGTTTCTACAACATTTACTGGCAGCACTGTAGCATTCAGATCTAACACGCACAATTCCCATTAAAATCAGTGGGAACTATTTCAGTGGAGACAGCAGTAAGGGCACATATTAATCCAATGTGTTTGACATATGCACAGTTAATTGGACCAATGGTAGAACAGTCTCACACGATCTCTCACCAGGTTGCCATCGAGTGTTCAAAGAAGGGCCAGCTTTTAGTCTGCATGAATCAATACAGCTCTGTTGGCAGAGGATCTTCTTGGTTGCATCCTGGCTGAAGATTGGTTCTAAGGCTAGTATTAATTGTATACTGTCCTTCAAGACTACTGGAAACACACTGCCACTCTTTTTGATGCTTTTGATAACTTCTAAAAATTAGAGCAAGAGACAGAAACAAAAGATGAAAACTAAAACAGATAACCTAAAAGTTAGATTTGGAGTTTGGTCCTCCTGGCTTGTTCAAAAGTTAGTAGCAAAGTCAGGATGAGAATTCAGGCTTCTCTTATTCTTCCCAGTTCTTGTCAAACTTTTACTTCCTAAAGAGCGAACTCTTTTCTTCCAGAGGAATTTCAGTAGAAGGAAGAAAACTATATCCTCTACCTATATATATTAGTTCTCATATAGCATTCTTTTATTTCATGCACTAAAACTTATTTTCACTTCAATTAGCCCAACTGGAGTCAATGGAGTTTACACTGGATAATTACTTTAAAAATGTAGCTGTGAATTTATTCTTATAATTATTTCCTGAAAACATGCATTTAGAGAAAAAAGAGGTGCTGAGACTATAGCAAATGAAAACAATTTTGCATCCCACTTTTGTTCCAATGGCTACATATTGTGTATTGAAATATGCTTGAACTGTTTTTATGTTCTGCTCTGAGATGATATGCAGTGATAGTTTTGAGAGGGAGAGAAGGTAGAAGGAGAGACATGCCAAACATATGCAGAAATAAAAACATTTCCAGACTGGAGCTTCCTTATTTTTTTAGCACCAGTCCTAGAAAAATATGTATTTTGGCTAGCAGGCTTTGTTTAAACCTAGTTTGAGGGCAACCTTTACTATGATCACAAGCAGCCAAATACAAGCTGCTATAATGCTACTGATTACACTGGTTTATATCTCTGTTGAATCTGGACCATGATAACTACCTAACTGTGTAATTAATGAAAGCATAAATTAAGCAATAAAGTCACTAAACTGATTCATAAGGTAAACCAGAGGGAAAATGTAAGAAAGACTAACATTAGACTGAAAGATTTAAATTAGTGACAGTTTTCCACTTTTAACAACTGTAAATGAAATGTATTTCTCACTTCTCTGAAACATAGTAGATTTTTTCACTTAATGATAAGTACTTAATTCTTTAATGTGTATAACAGCACACAAGTCTATTTTCCTAGTGATGCATTAGTGAAAAAGGGTATTTTTTCATTGTTTATTCAATGTATTTATACAAGTTTAAAAGTGCACGTGTATAGGAGACAACTATCAAACATGTTTTTGTTTTTAAAAAATGCAGCATTATGTAGTTTGTTCCTTAATAGATAGATATTTGCAAATAATCGATTCCATACTTAAATATGTCAACTTCTTCTTTCAAGAATGTGCACTTACTGCTGTGAAAAATTGAATTTTCTGTGGAACTGACTGCATACTTGCTTGAGTACTTCTCTGAAAAATACACCTCAGGGATACAGGCAAACATTTTGGGGAAATGGGTGTATTGGCTTGTGTGCCTGAGGACATAGCTGACTATCCGGTACCTAGGTGTATTTTATTGTGCAGCACTGAACAATAGTGGTGATTTAGTAAGAGGACAAAAAGAACATGAGCTTTCTTGAGCTGTCTGTCTAGAAGTCATTGGAAATATCACCAGAAATATCATCTATTTATTTTATGTAGGCGGCCCAATTCTAAATTCAGTTTCACCATTCATTTAGAAGATTCCTGCCAGGGGTAACTATATGACATGCAAATGTAAGTACTAGAACTTAGTTAGCACTAAGTTAGCACTAGAACTATCCGCTTTTCCTGCACAAATATTAGGATGAATTATTAAAGTGATAAATGATCCCTGTGTGTTGTCCATAATACCAAACAGAGCAGCAAAGTATTTGAAGAGTTAGTGTTCCAAGCAGAAAAGAAACTTCAGCTATTCCAGAGAAATAAAATTATGTCATACTTGCAGTTGTTTAAATATCCAGGGTATGGAGGTATTTAACATAAGTGAAGGAGAATGAGTCAGATCCTCAGCTACTGTGAATCAGTGCGATTGTACAGTGTAGATGAGATTAGCCAATTAAAGACATGTGGCATTATACCCAGGAGACTGATAATCAGAAGTGATTAAGGAATGGAGATCTTTACCCTTAAGATCAGATTTCATTTTACATAAATTTGGTACAGAAATCCGTGCATGAGAAAGTCAGCTGAGGAGCAGCTCTTAGAATGAGAGAAATAAGTGTCTTGTGGTGCCTGTTTTCTTTCTTTGACTATCCCAAAGGCCTGGACACCTAACTTAGATTGTGCATGTCTATTTTATGCATGTTTATGTTATTTTTTGTAAAAGAGTGATATAATTTCTGCCCCCAAAATATTAAATTTATAGGAGACTGGGAAGTACTAAATGCAGATACTATGAAAAGAATACAGAATTTAAAATGGCAATCTCTCTACCCCCCATATCCTACACACAATAATAATCATCAAAAATAGCTCTCTCTATTATTAGGATTTGCTATTTCTTGATCTGATTTGTGTTTCTTAGTCAATTGACCCTGAATAGACATGATTTTGAATAACTGGTTTGGAAAACTAGTTAATGTCCCACCAAAAATAGGCATGACTGAAAAAATGTGTTAGTATAAAAAAGTAAAATAAGTGCTTTTTGAAGTGTGGGGTATGCTTTTATTTTCAACTAGAAACAGCTTTCATTTTTAAGAAGTTATTAAAATTTTAAAATATTTTTCTTCAATTTTATTTTGTTTCCAAGCAAAATATTTTGGTATCATGGAGCAATGTTATTTCATTGAGGAAATACTGCAAAAAAGTATTATGATATTTCAATAATCTGCCCATATGTCCCTCATCTCCCATTTCTTTTGCTTCTTTCCTCCATTCCTTTTCCATTTCCCGCTTCCCCCTTTCCTTTTCACTCCTAAAATATGTAAAATAACATATTATTTTAACAAATCACATATTTAAACTCTGCAGAAACTGAACATTTGGGGTGATTTTAATACCTGATGGGGAAAAAAACATCCAGGTTTAACTAAAACCACTCAGAGCAGTAAAGAGAAATCAGACGAAGTACCAATAAACACACACATACAGACTATAGATCCAGTATCATTATTGCTCAATTTTTTACTCCTGTTTTTAATATAAAGTGGAAAAAAAGGATTGCAGACAATCCTTATTTTTGACTAAATGGTTAGCTGGGGCAGGTCTGGCTTGGTTACAGGAAGAAATCTGACTCTGGCGCCCGTATTCCTCAGCACAGGTTACTGGTTGCTGCACTAACCTGAGCTAGATGCTTTAGATCTTCTTGGAGTATCTCAATTTTGCACTGCTGTCCACCATATAGATCTGTTTTAAAAGAGATTTTTGTATGTATGCAGTTCAAGCACCTTTCCAAATGAGATGACTTTGTCTTTTCTTTCTGGAGGACTTAGAATGGCTTGGCTATTAAAGGGGTCTGAATTGCTTTATAAAGTGTGTTTCCTGTTACCATCCTGATCCTTCTGGAAAAAAAAAATCTTTTTAGGTGTTTTTGTCAGTTCCATACACATTGGGTCTTGTTTAAACCTGATAACGAGATTATTTGAGAAACTGGAACATTTCCAAGACAGCCATTTCAAGTTTCTTGGTAAACAGAGTCTGTACAATGTATATATTTGTGAAATGTGTATTGTTTACTTAATAAAGTCTTCTGATCTTCCATAAATTCGTGTTCGCAGAGCAGATTTCAATGCACTATGCCCTACATCTTAGCAGCTAGCCTATTCATCTCTTTAATACCACACATGTAGCCACAAAAAAAGGTCCTTGAGGGATGTCTTTGAAGTGAAGCCATTGGACATATGATGGACCTGCTTTTCAAAGAGAGAAATATAAAATGTAACTATTTATTTTCTCTTTAAAAAAAATGCATTGCTTTGTTTGGGGCCTATCCTGATATAAACACATGCTTGATGCTCATTACTGAGACCCACTTTTTCTACCATAGGGGAAAAAAATAGAAAAATACTACTCATGTAAATATACCTGTGGGTCCCTCTCCTCTCCTCTCCTCTCCTCTCCTCTCCTCTCCTCTCCTCTCCTCTCCTCTCCTCTCCTCTCCTCTCCTCTCCTCTCCTCTCCTCTCCTCTCCTCTCCTCTCCTCTCCTCTCCTCTCCTCTCCTCTCCTCTCCTCTTCTTGAGGGAGCATTCTTCTTCCTCATGAGATTAGACATCATGGTGTAGCTTCCCAGTGTTTCAGAGGAACATCTGTGCCAGGCCCAGAAACCGAAGCCAAGTGTCCTGTACAGCCCTTAAAACTTATCACAGTGTGAGATATCAAGAGAAAGCAATTTAAAGTCAAATAAACTTTTGTTTTTCTTTGAAACATATAGAACTGGCTGATAAATGAAGTTTGAGACCCCCAGCTTTTCCCATTTAAAGGACATTTGTCTTCTGTGCATTGTCACCCAAGAGCAGAGAATGCATTTAAACAGAACACCCATGTTACGAGTAAATACCACAAAATTTTAAGCCTCTGATACAAAACACCTAAAAATTGTCATAAACTCAAAATCTAAACTTAGATCCAGACCCAAGCTTTGTACTGTTCTTCCACAAGCTAAACCAAGGACCCCTCTCCTAACATCTGTGGATATTTGGGCATTTGAAATTCAACTCCAAATTCCGTCTTAAGCCATGCTCTAATGTAAACAAAGTTAATCGCTTGTCAGCATGGGGTTGTAAAGCAATGTGGGTACTGTCATAATATTGATGTAAGGAAACTCTGAATATATAGCCATTTTTCTGAATATAACAGTGGGTTTTGCTCTTAGGAAAAGTCATTAAATCAGTATGTCCAGGTTATGTAGCAGCCAGAGAAAATACACAATTGTGGCAGCCGAGAAATTACATGGAAAAGAAATTGTGCCTTGACCCATTGACTCTCTACAGCTCCAAACAGCAAGTGCCGTTTTATGTCTTATCACTTGGGATGTACAACCACATATTATAGCTAACACTCAACTATGGCTGTAAGGAAACATGGAGAGACATGTACTTGTCCTACAATACTCAGGGGACTACTAGAGTAGAAGCCAGTAAGAAAGTTTGGTCTGTGTGAGCAGGAGGATGGGAGAAATCAGGAAAAGATGCTTTCCTGGAATGTCATCTATTCTGGTTTGCTACCCATGAGGAGTTATTCTCAGCAGTACATCATTCACCATTGGATCAAGACTGATTTTGAAGACTTGAGTAGAATTTTTCAGGTGATGTACTATGAAGTTGGGGTCCAGTTATGGTTTTAATCTAAAATCTCTGTTTTCAAATTAATACAGATCATTCCTAAAGATTACCTCCTGGTACAACACAAAACAATGTTTTGTGCAGTCTTAATGATTTCCAACTGTTGGAAAGTGAGTTTAATTTATTTTACGAAGATCTGTACAAGCTGTGCATGTTTAAAGTGTTTCTGTCCATCTCTGTAATCAATTTTTCTAGTTCCCAAATTAATTTATGTGGTTCTTCTCTATTTTTTTTTTACAAATTCAAGATCAGTTGATAGTACTGATGTGCCAAAGAATTGTATTTTATACTCAATAATCCTTATGTATCTTCTTTTTGCATTTTTAAACTATCGCTATCAATCTAATACAGATTTTCAATTAGAATCTGTGGCCAATAACTTTTTTCATTCAAGGCATCAGCTATTCAGCCAGTATAAATGTAATGTAAAATAATGGTATATGTGGTATAAAATAATAGTATGCTTTGACACATTATCGTTTTGTTGAGTTGTCTGAGGTATGTTTTGAAACCTTTCTCAGTCTGTAACACTGTTCTGATTAATACCAGCAAATAATCTCATAATTCATTTCTATATTCTGTTAAACTCAAAGATATGTGTGATGGGCCAAGTTTGGATAAAGATTTAGAATGAATTTGAAGCTAAGGAAAGATAAGGCATGAATACTTTCCAAAAGTTTAGCAATGATTTGTATTTGGGTAAAGGCCCATGTCTGATTAATTTTAAATATTTTGATATGTTTAGTATTCTATTGTGTAGAATAGATAGATCATAAGAACTTCAATTTTGCTTTTAGTTTACTCTATGAAAACAAATGCCGTGTTTCACCCATATTGAAGACATAATGAACACAACACAAGTCATGTTAGTATTTAGAAAGTTCTGGACATCTATGTAGTCAGTATGTGATAGCATAGGATCTTGACATTTTAAAAGTTATTAAAACAACAAAATTACAGGATAAGCCATTTAATTAAATGGTAAATTTAATTAAAATCCAAGCTTTTAACTTAGTTAAATATGTGATTTACTCTTTCTAGGATAGTGTGAGCAAACACAGGGATAAAAAAACTATGCTAGAAATGTATATTTTTAATGAAGTTGAAAGGGATGGTGGTAAAGATTTGAAGGTTTCTCTGCAACACACATATTTGATATGAAATAGTCTGTGCAGAACTTATTCCCCTTTCTGAAATTGGATCCTCTGAAGCCTCTGGACTTGTCCAGTGTCACCAGCTGTGACTGCCACTAAGCGCTCCTCAAAAATATCTTTAACATGTGTCCTAGCTTGTGTCCTGATACTCATTCAGAAAACTAGGAGAGTGCTGAATTTCCATCTTTGATTGCAGTTAGCTTTAAGAAAACTGTACAAATGCACAAATTCTTTACTATACTGCCCAAATCTAGCACACAGATCTTCAAGGTAAGGGATGAGAGGGATTTAGCTGGTGCCATTAATTCTGTAATGTGACAGAGGATAATAAGGAAAATCTAAGCCTAACAAAATGTTTAATGATGGTTGACCCTTATGTCTCTTGCAGCTCACTCGAACCTTGACTGAAGTGCTCAGTCTTTAAATTTTGCACACAGCATCTGATTTATTTTCCTGAAATTAACTACAGAGAAAGTGCGCTGAAAGCAATAAGATATTTCAAAAAGATAATCCAGCTATTACATGGATCATGAGGTGATGTTTCCAAATCCCTGAGTAGATTATAAAATTTACTTATTTCATCTTATCTAGTATTTCTCATTTTCCTCCTACATTGTCATTCAACTATAACTTTGAGTATTTAATTGCAAAGGTGTGTGTTTACTCTTTAATATGGATCATCTCCGCATCATAATTAGCATTACTTATCTGAGAACATAATGTGTACAAAACTAGATTAGACTCATAATCCTCCAAGTTCTCCAGCCAATTGTATCTAGTGATTGGAAGTCTGAAGGTAAGAAGCAAGAAATCCTGGACAGGGAAAAAAAAAAAAAAAAAGAAGGGTTAATCTAAACTCCTCCTTTCACTTCCTTTTTCTACATATGTGCGCTAGTCAAATCCTAATCTCTAAAACTTTGAACCTGATTCAAGAAGGGTCCAAAGGGTCAGAGCTAATGTTTTTTTTTTTTTGAAAAAAGCACCGTATTGCTTATGTGTTGTTGCAAAACCAAGCACAAAACCCAGACTAATAAAACTAAATTGTAATGCTGGCTGCTAAGTTTAATTCTACTTATAGAACTTGTTAGTTCTATAGTAAGCGTAGTTAATTTTCAGGTATTCTTTCTAAACAGTACAATAAGGTTAACTACTTTTATGTACGTCTAAAATTAATGAATAAGCTCTCTAATTGCTCTGAAGTACAGATGGAAGCAATCTTTGCAAAATTATAAATAATCGCCATGCTGTTGATTGCAACAAGTGGAATTTAAGCTTGCCAATCAGTCTCAGAAGCTTAATTAAATGTCCTAAAAAATAATTTGATACTTTTAAAGCCAAACTGTTCTATGGCACAGAAGCAAATCAAAACTCCAGTTAGGTCTGCAAAGCACTCTCCACCCCTGATCTCAGAAATGCCAGTGTTTCCAGTTCAGAAATTTAATGCTTTGCAAGTTCTCTGCCTTGAATAAATATGAGCTTGACTTTTGAAAATATTATCTGGGTAAAGACATGTAAATTTCTAAGTAACTTTTTAGATAAACAAGGATGATTCTCAGGCATTACAGGTTCACATGTCTAACCAGACTAGTAATTTTATATAATACTGAGAGAACAGACCCTCTCTATGGTAGGAAACAGCAGGATGTACCAAATGTCATAAGGCAAGTTTGTGGCGCTGTAAAGGAATATAAAGGAACTTATGTTTAAGATTGTCCCTTGGCCCTTCACGACCTTCTGGATCCGCAAATTTAAGCTCCAGCTAACAAAAGCAAAAAGCATAAGTCTTTGGCAGAATCTTGGCTCCATCCCTCTTCAGTGAACCATCAGCCCTGTACAGACTTAGGTAACCTGGTACTTTTGCTTGTACTGGACAATTCCTTTCTGAGTGTGCTCTTCAAGCAGTGCAGTTGAGTAATGCAAAGCAACAGTACTATTGGGTTAGTAAGTAATGCTCAGATCCAAAAAGGACTTACCTTATATCCAGTCTTTGATATTTGAGCTAGATGAAGCTGAAGTACACAAGCTGAAAATTGCAGTACAAATAAACTTAAGGTAGATGCCACCAAGCCCCACATTTATGTGGCGAATCCTTATTTAGGGCTGTATTTCTGCTCCAGGTGGGAACAGCACTAATCTGTGAAATTCAGAAATCATTTTAGTTTTCTAAATACCTTTTAAGAAGATGAGGTATTCCGTTAGGTCTCTCGTGTGTGTTTTGAAAACCCCAGGGCATCCCAAATCAGTATGCCTTGAATTCACTAGACCACTGAATTGACATCTGTGAGTCCGCTTCCTTTGTGAAGCTAATCAAGATTGAGGCAGAAAGGGTCCTGCTCCATCTAACCCTTTGAAAGACAGGATATGACACATTAGGGTTGCATCTAATGCCTAACAAGATGATGCCTCTTACAAAACCCAGCTGAGGCAAATCTTAATGTACAGAAACAGGATGAAAAGGTAATTGCAGAGGCTTCTGTTAATTCAGTAAAGTGGCACTTAGGTCATTTGGCCAGAAAGTGAGGTTCTCACCTTCCTCAGAAAGAAGGAATCAGAACCATATTTCCCACTTCCCAGGAGAGCAGCTGACAGACAGAATTTATGCTAGGAAGGATAACAGGGAATAGCACAGGCATCTTCTGAACCTCCAGTGGGGAAAAGGAATACGAGACACATTGCCCTAAGAGTGAGAGGTCTCAAAGAAAAGAAGCATAGCTGTGTGTTTTAATGGTTAGGGCTTTTAAAGCCAAAAAGCAGTCATAGACTTTGTTTCTTCTTCAAAGCTCTCTTTTGTGTTTTCCAGTAAACTACAGTTGAGTAAAATTAGACTAGAAGTCAAAATTTGTTGTTATCAAGTGATTGCCCATACTTGTGGTGCCAAAGGGGTTTTGTTTGTTTGTTTTGGTACTAGTATGTAATCCCTCTCTCTGGCCTGTATATTTCATTAAAAGGAAAAGAAAAAAAAAAAAGAAGAGAGAAAGAAACACCACAACCTCAACAGGAAGGGCAGAAAGTATCCTGTTCTATATCTGTGTATCTGTGTTTTGTAAGAGTAGCAAACTCTCAGTTTGGGGATTGAAGGAATGTCTCAAAATATGAAGCGATTCAGTCTGGCCGCACACTATACATGTTACCAAGCCCCATCCTCAGACAACACTGACTGGGGCTTATAGGGACAGTCAGAGGTAGCATTTTCCAATGTTATAGCTGCCCTCTGACTTTTCTTACCTGCATGCACAACAGTATAAGTTACACAGTCTTTAGTTTTACATCGTCTAATATGACCTGCTGGGCTTAATTATGCCTAATTACTCCTATTAAGGTAAATGCAGGGGCCCTTGAGCATGGCTTTGGTCAAGTCTGCTTCCTGAATTAGTTGGTAAGCACGAGGTATGAAAATGTTTCACCTTAATTGCAGTTGCAATGTAGATAATTCAGAAGACTGACATATCCCAAATGAATAATCTTTCCATTGCAAAAGTCCCGGTTCCTGGAGGGCTGACAAGTTAAAAAACTGCAGATCAATTTTTTGTCATGAAAATTGTAGGATTTAAGTATATTTCTGCAACTGTATCTTTAAAGCTGCAGCTCATGTCTTTTTCGAGGAACATATGGAAATAGTTAAATTTGTAATTACAAAAAGTAACTATGCAGTCAAAATAAAATATGTGGAAAAGACCGTTGGTGTCTCATAGTTCTGTCCAAGCTAACTCAAAGAAAGAGATCTGCAATTGCAGGACCAGCCTTTGAAACACACCTTAGACTTTTCCATTATGCATTAATTCTGTAGCTGAATGTTACACATCAGAGGAGTTTTTGGATGTAATACAAAAATAGAGAGGAAAGCAAGGAAATTGGAATTGGTCTGAAAGATCATATTTTCAAATCTGCCTTGCAGGATATTTGGCAATTTCTTTTCTCTGTAGAAGTGGCTACATAATGAAAGTACAAAGTTCCTTTGATCTAAAAGATCTCAGTGGGATTTAATAATTTATATCAGAATTTAACAGCACAGTGGAAACCCTTTTTATATACTGGAGTCATTTTGCTTTTCTTTGTCAGATCAGCTCTGCTTGCAACAGAGACTTGCTGTTAATGGAACTGTACTATATTACAATGTCTCTGATATTTTGGTGGTTTTCATTCTACCATATTTCACTCTGGTCCCCATTTAGCAAAGATTTAAACACATTCTTAAATCCTATCATTTCAGTGGGACTTAAATCCTATCATTTCTGTGGAAACATGTTTCAATGTTTGCTAGAAAGTTGGCCAAAATATAGACTCTTCTTTCTGATGCTTCTGATGAAGAAAAATATATTGAGACAGTTCTTTCAACTGAAAAAGTTCTCTTTCAGCTGAAAAAGTCATGCATAATTCCACTGGATTGGTAGTGAAATAAAGCAAAAATGTGACGGTGACGAGGAAAAAAAGAAAAATTATCATATTCATCTGCATAAGTCTACAGTAATGGACTCAAGCAGGCTTACAGAAGGCTTACAGAATAGGTGCCTTCATATGAGACAGGCTTACTGGCTTACAGAATAGGTGCCTTCATATGAGACAGACATCTACATTTTCTTTGTGAGTAGGAACATTTTCTTTGTGAATACTTGTGTGCTCAGTTGTCTCCTTCCTAACAGGCGAGCTGGGCCTGTTTAGCCTAGAGGAGAGAAGACTGAGAGGAGATTTGGTCAATAGGTGTAAGTACTTGAGGGGAGAATATAGGGAGGATGGGGCTGAACTCTTCTTGGCGATGGCCAGTGATAGGATAAGCAGTAATGGGTACAAACTGAAACACTGGGAGTTCCAGCACTGGATGTTCCATCTCCATGTGAGGAAGAACTTCCTTACCGTGAGTGTGACAGGGCACTGGAACAGGCTGCTCAGAAAAGTCATGGAATCTCCTTTTCAAAATCTGCCTGGAAGTGAGCCTGTGCAACATGCTCTAGGTGTTCCTGCTTGAGCAGGGGGGTTGAATTAGATGATCTCTAGAGGTCCCTTCCAACCTCAATCATTCTATGTTTCTGTGATTCTGTAGTATGGATGCTTGATACAATCCAGGCAATTTGTACTCCAGAAGCGGCCGTTGCTCTTTCTTGACTGTGAAGAGAGCTTGCAGACAGGCATTTATACTGTAGGTGTCTAAGGATGATGGATGAGATGACTCACATCCTATGAGGCGCTAAGAGTAGAGGAAAAAGACTTATCAGACCAAGATTCACGATGCCTACCATCATCCTGCCTCTGAGAGTGGGCAGCAGCCACTTAGGAAAAAAGTACAAAGGCAAGTATAAAAAAGCCTTGGTCCTGCACATTTTCTAGTAATCAATTGTTTCTAAACTTCTTGATACAGAGCTTTTTTTTTTTCTTTTTTCTTTCTTTTTTGGCTTATTATATTCAATAACATCAATTGATTTGCCCTCCATCAGTTTGTCCTTTTTTTGTATCTGTGAATTTTTTTGACCTCCAGGAAATTTTATGTTGTGTGAAAAAAAGTACTCCCCATTGGTCTATAACTCTCTCCTTAATGTCTAAGTAGATCTTGCACTATGAAATGGAGTGAATATTCATTTTCTGTTCACATTCTGTATACGGTTTATGACTTCAAGCCTTCTGTCGTTGTTCCCTTTCCCAAGTTTAAGAATCCTAGTGTATTTGCACTTTCCTCATATGGAAACCATTCACATCTAGGCATTATTAATGTGAACAGAGGTTTGCAAGACCTGAATTCAAGTGGGTTTGGTATAAAGAAAATCAATAATGGCAGAGAAACTAGATTTCATTAGAAAAATCCTCATACTGGCACAGTGCAAAACACAACAAAAACCCACATAAATATTCAATATTAATCATTGTGGAGTCTATCTATCTAACTCATTTCACTCCTGCAGATACATTTCACATAAAATTAAGTGAAATTAGTTATTGTTTTGTATATCAGAAAAACAAATCCCTGCTGAAGAAAAAAAAAAGAAAGAAACAGGGTAGATAGATTGCTTCTTTTTTTCTCCATTTTTAAATAGAAAACCCTTCAACTTGGAATGAAGACGATGCTGACTGGGGGAAATGAAATATGGTGGTCTTCATCTCTGTGTTAACAGTTACAAATCAGTCGATATTTGGCGGGGATTTGCTCTTCTCTGTCACTGTAGACAGATTGTATTGAGGAATGAATTGGTGGACTCAGTCCAATTCTTTGTTGAAAGGGACATCTTTATTAACTCACAATATCAAGAGAGAACTAAGAACTGAGAAAACATGAAGGTACTTCATCTCCCTGGAGATTTTCTGTGACTCTAGCATGAGCAAAACCAGTGGTGTAGCTAAGCTTGCGTGTTCCTGTTATTTATTACCAGTACTAGCACAGCTCCTAGAAGCTCCCATCAAAACTGGAGTCCCATTGTGGAACAGCGTGTTGATTTCCAACATATTTCATGCACACATCATTCAGTAAGAAGTGTGTTCTTCCAAAGCAAAACAAAACAATGTGTTTTTACGTGATTCACTAAGCTTTGCTGCAAGAAATATAAAATAATTGAGCAAGACTACAGTAACACTCCAATACTTTTTATGAATTTTTGTTGTATTCAGAAGAATGAAATGACCTAGGTTCACAAACTCCCAAACTGTAACTTGCAGAAGTGAAATTACATTTTAAAAGATTTCTGTAGTGAACATAACTCTAAAGGCTGGGTAAAACTTTCACAAAGATAAAATGATCTAACAATGAATGTCCTTTTCTGCATGTTTTATGTCAGGTTCAAGTTACTGCAGCTTAACTCTCAAAGGTTATGTTGCAGTATAACATATCACAAGGTATCATTTGTATTCATTTTTAAAGTAGCGTGGTGATGAGAGCCTTGTTCTTGTTAACTATCTCAAGAAAAGAACATTATTTCCTTCCCTAAAGATCATATGGTCAAAGTTCAGCCACTGGATAGACACAGGCATGTGGAGAGTTCAGGTAAACGGACTGGCAAGCAAGTTTTGGTCCTGGTGCACCAGGAAGAAAACCTCTATCAAGAAATCCTTCAGTTGCTGCAGAAAAACAGCGTTCTGCTGAGCCACTTTGCTCACACTGGAGCTATCTTCTTCACCCGTGCTCCTCCAGGCAATAAGGGAGCATTCAGTAGTAGTGTTCCATGGCCATATAAAGGTCACAAAAAGATCACAGATTTGATGACAGCATGGGAAATACTCCTGAGAACTGAAATTGTTAGGGCTAGGTACAGATTGAGATAGCGCTCAGCTGTCGGACAGTAATGGTCAAAGTATCCATGGCTACTGCAGCTTCAAAGATAAGAATGTGCTTTGATTTAAGAGCCCTTTTCTATGGGCAAAACTGTGAACTCTTTACTACTGTTGATGACACATATCAATCCTTTGACAATAGCAGGACTAATTTCAGAAGAGGAAGGGCAGCAACCTGACTCAGTGATGTTGAGAAATTTTTGTTTTTGTATGGTCAGTTTTTCTTGTATGCAAAAAAGATAAAATACATATGAGACTTGATCATGCTAAGATGCCTAGAATGCCGTTGGTAATTTCAAGTTAATTCTGGGCTCACACTGAGAATAGAATAGATAAGAACTAAATACAATTCTGAGGATTTCACTCTCTAGAATCATTTCCTCATTGTCAGTTTATGATTCAGTTTAGGTGCATTTATTCATCCCCAGTTTCCAGGAATATTAAATCTATATTAATCTATATTAATGCTATATTAAATCTTTAAACTGCCTTAAGTTGGGTGGAGTGCAGAAGGCACCATTATTTAAATGCAATAGCACAGTTCACAAATTCATGGTGAACAAATGTTCCCTTCTCTCTTTTAACTTTATATAGTGTAAATTAATCATCTTCTATGTGCCTGTGTAAATTACTAAGATCATAAAGCAGAAAAAAAGTGAGTTCACCTTGCATAAAGCAAAAGGCCAAGTGTTCTGTGTAGAATACTTCTACATGAACTCTGTATAGCACCTCCAAAGTGACTGGAGCAATGTCTTCTGTGGGGCAATGGTGCTGTTGACTGTTGATGGGTGTTTAGGTGTCTGGGAGATTTCTGCACTTTGGCTATGTCAGCAAAGCCTAAAGAGTTATTTAGTTCTGAGAGTTCTGTTCACTGGCTCATCCTCATGTGTGCTTGGATGAATCACTGACTAGAGATGGAATTTGGCTTCCTAAAGATGCACCTTCAGGGACATTTGTAACGGTCTTGGGTATCCAAGAAATCTGCACAGAGATGGAAGATACAGCCCTGGATTTTTAAGGGAACTACACCCTTCCAGAATAACAGCTAAAGGACATGTGGATACTACACAGCATCTAAAATGACACTATGCTAGGGTTTGGGCTCTTCTGTGAGCCTACATACTTGATCGCACATACAAATCTAAATTTAGATCTGGAGCTCTTAATCTAGAACTGACTGTCACCTTCTATGAATACCAGATTAAACTATGCACATACTTACATGGAAAAACTGTGAATCTGGCAGAAAATTCTTAATCCCTGGGGGTGAGAAGCAGCACATCACTCTCTCCACACTGCAATTTATGATGGCAGAGTGTGTTCCACCCTTCAGCAACTGTAAGTGAGGCAGCTGAAAACCATCTGTTGCCTGTGCATTGGATACTGCTAAAAGAGACCATACTTGTGTTGGAGTAGAGGTGTGACTGTGCCCCAGGGTTGCACAGAACTTCTGTCTTTCTGCTTCTCTCTTCTGCAGAACAGCTGAGTATGATGTGAATTGACACAACAGTTCTGCAGGTGAGCCAGTGCAAAGGCTCTATACTTGTTGTGGTGTTGTCTCTGATGTCTGGTAAGGTTTCCGTGATGATTAGTACAGAGAGACTGATATGCTTTTTGTGGCTTCAGGATGAGTGCTTCACAGACATTATTATCCCTCCAGAAGAACCTTTCACAAAATTCAGGCAAGGAGTTAGAGACATCCCTTACAATAATAAAAAACAGTAAGTGCTATATTCTATTCTATTCTCCATGTTTCATAGACTCCTCTGGCAGTACCACCTTTAACAGGCAGAAGGTCCTCAAACTGCTGAAATTCTGCCTTCACCTAAATCAGCTTGGGCTAAGTCTAGATAAATGACTAATCCAGCAGTCGCACTAAGCCATTTCTCTGCAATGCCACCAGGGACAGCCACGAATAATTCAGCATCCAGCAAGTGTCTGCCATTCACGAGAAAGCCCTCACAAGTAAGCAATGCTAAACCAAGAAGCATTTTCAGGTTGGCTGCTGAAATACACAGTCTCAAACTTTTGTATCCCTTCTATACATGAGATATCAAGCCACTTTGGACCCTCCAGTCAGTCTAGGAAAACTAAGAACTTTCACAAGTCACTCCTGTCCCTGTGCGCTTTATGGATAAAACTTTTAATACTTTGCAATTAGATAATGTCTGCAAATGGATTTCTTTTCCAATATTGAAAATAGATATGTTTGATGGAAAAGTGCAATCCTTTGTCTCTCTTATGCTTTTGACATGATATATATGATACATATTTTGGCTGATACTTAGGAGAATGAAACAACGGTTTCTAAAGCGGTAAGCCTAGGTTTCCACGGCTTGAAATAGAAGTTCAGTACTGAGAACTGCAATAAACGATTTCAATTTTAGAATGGCACAAGACATGGTTTTATGACATATCAATCAATGAGTTACATAAATACAGAATTTCTGCATATTGTGTATATGCCATATAAAGGTCCAATACAATTGCATTCATATTTTAGTATGAGGTACAATAGAGGCTGTTTTACTCTATAACATTACAAACGTATTGTGTCATGAGATGAAGCAGAAAATCTCCCAGGCCTGTTTCTTCAGTAACGCTTATGTTTTGGTTCAGTCCCCAAGGTTTATGGCTTATCAGATGCAGACAAAGTGAAAAGAAACAGTACAAATGAAAACTGTTATAGATCCATACAGAGCATGATGCAGTGTGGAATGAGAGCTAAATGTATTCTTTAATAATGAATAGTAAAGTCAACATTTGTACTGGTAACAGGAGATACTGAGTTTTTCTTTCATTTGAGGGTCAAGAGTTAATGTCATATCTCAGCTAGGGAGCTTAGACATACAGTGCCCCATTATTACTGCTGGAGTGTGTCATTCGGACTCCTGCAGACAGTGTCAGTATGTGGCACAGCTTCATGAGGAATGGAGGATTTGAGAATGCATGGTCACTTCTATACGGAGTTGGATAATATTATTTCTGAGGTCAACTACAACATTTTTGATGCTACAACCATTCTGGCTGACCTGTAATTCTTGATATGACTGACAGCACTTTTCACCTTACATCTGCATCCATTTCCCAGGAATAAGGGTAGACAATGCTGTCCCTTGTAGTATTCGCTTAGTCAAGGCTCTTTTCTTCATCCTAGACATTAAACATTGCCTCCTAGACATTAGTATTGCAAATCAATAGGCTAATAAGCCAAATCCATTTGCTCATATGTTTGTTTGTGTGCATGTCTGAAAAATCTTAAAAAGATTGACATCTGACTGTGCAGTTTTGGCCAAACACAGACTTGTAGTGTCAACACCAGCTGGATAGATAGGCAGAGCACCACATGCATACTACTGCTTGTGCTGCACCAGTCTTGGAGGTAAAAATAGGACGTTAAATGAAAAAAAGGAAAGCTCCCACAGCTGTCCCTCCCTTATTTGTTTTCTGCAGAACATCAGCATTTTCATCGAACAATAATGCGAAAAGAACTTTTTTTCCAGATTGCTTTTGAGTCTCTTAGTTAATGTTAACCCTCAACTGACTGAAGTATCATTTGCCCATTTAGCAGTAAAAATTTTCCAGTATCTTCTGTCCCTTCATCATTCCCTGGCTCCTTCTGCAGTTGTAGAAGTCTGGATGAATCAAAATTGCAGTCTTCTCAACACCCAAATTGCTGAGTCTATCGGACTTTGAAAAGATGGGAAATCTTGAGCATGGGCACTTCCAGATACTTCTCTAACACAGTGATGTAAGGGAATATTTGGAGGAGGTTTCTGTCTGCTAAATCTCCATATACATTCAGTATTTTCAGACTGTTCACTGTGAATGCTAAGACAAATGCAGATGCCTAAAACATACATAATTTTGGAACATATCCTATCCATACGCCTTAGATACCGACTTAGGGGGCAAAATAGTTTCAAAGCCTGTTATATATATATGGAATTTAAGACTTTTCAGAAGACTTCATTGACTGAACAAGGTTCTGAGATATAACAGTAAAATCACTGAGATGTCCCAGTAGACATCTAAGTCCACTGCAGTGTTCAGAGGATATGACGAGAATAAAATCCCTTTCATCTGTTTATCCTCACAAGACACGCGTCATTAACACGACCATCCTCAGCACTCCTGTGAGGGGAGGAAATGGAGAACTGCACAGAGTGCAGCTCCAAGAGGCATCTCTGCTCCTGTCCTGTGAGGAGACCACCCCCTCACTCAGAGCAGCATAGGGCACAGCTTGCTTTTTGTGAGCTAGGGCTAATGGCATCTTTCTTTTTTTCTTCCCTTTTCTCCTCCTCTCCTTCCTTCCCCCGACATGGTGTCTGCTTTAAAGATTGCTTCAATTGCTAGCATTGTAACCTACAGGAGATGGATTTCCACAAAATTAATTTCAGCACTTGGATAGAAACTGATTATTCTTCTTTGTAGTGCTGGGTATGAAGCTATTAAATTAGAACTGGAAGTGGAATGCAGCCAAAGCTCTTAGTAAGACCGCTGCAGTTATGCTCTGCCATTTTTCTTTCTCTTACAGTACTCTGTATTGCTTAATAAATATTTTATGCCTTTCATTAGTTTCTCTAAGCGAGCAAAGAATACAGGCACACATGTTAAATTGAAGCCTCTGTAAGAACATAGCGAAATTACCTGCATGCTTCAGCAGTATTTGGCAAAGAAAGACATTTGAACATCTCTCCATTCTCATAAATCTAGTTGCAACATCCATTCTGTTGCAATGATTTGCAAGCTACCTGACAGAATCATTTAAAGTTCCTTAGATGTAGTAATGCAGGATAGTTAACAGGAATTTAAGAACAGCAATAATGGATATAGCCTGCAATTTATCAACTGTATTAAATTACAGAATAGACTGATAATTTTCCAACATATTTTTGATAGAGAAGTGTTTTGTTCAAACTGACTATTTTATGTATTAAGAAAAAAAAAAGAAAAAAAAAGGCAGGAAAGAAAGAGGAGGGTTAAGTTCCTTAATTAAACTAAGTTTTGGATCATACATAGTTGCTCATGATGCTTAGTTAACAGCATTACCCACAACATCTTCTTCACATTAGCATGATTTATCCTATCACAGATGTTGTGTGATTGAGTTAATTCTGTAAACTATAACTTTTCCTCCCCTCCCCTCCCCTCTCCTCCCTCCCCTCCCTTTCCCTTCCCTTCCCTTCCCTTCCCTTCCCTTCCCTTCCTTTTCCTTCACAGTTGGTATTTTACCTCCAGAAACTGCATTTTCAGTTATCACAAAACTATGTTTATATCTAGGTTCAGAGTCTAAACATAGCTGATCATATGCAAAATAGAGAAAATGTTCAGGCAAGATATATTCAAATGTGGTTTAATTGGTTCCCTTTTCTTCAATTCAGCTGTCCAATGGACAGGTCCTCCCCTTGGATTCAGGAAAACCAAGATTTTTTTTTTTTTTTGATCTACCTGATTTATACTAGGGATTTTAAGCAATACCCCAGGAGAGGACTCTAAGCAGAATAAGCTAGGAAAGTTGTAATCTGCATACACCATAATCTGCATAACACTGCAGTTAAGCAAACTACTTCAGGTAGAAAATATGATCTGGTTAACAAGTAATAGATGATTATCTTTTCAAAGTTGTTTATATCTGTCACTGCTACTGATGCAGTAGCAGTGACAGAGATGGACACATTTTAGGTCACTTGACAGCAAGTAGCTCCCGTTCTTTCCTGCCAAAGCTTTGTCCACATGTCCTATGTTCTAGCTGAGTGGCCTAAGAAGGTGACTGTAGTCACTCTCACTCTCTTTAAGTGCATTGTAAAATCAAATAACTCTTGCTCTGAGTTATCTCCTGACTGTTAGTGGCATAAATTATAATGCCCAAGCTCTGTTCCTGAGTATGAACCAAGCCATAGAAGTTTGGTGCCTTAAGGTACAAATTAATAGCACTCCTCAGTGTGTAAAAATATTTTTAAAATATTTCAAAATGTGTCAATATTAGTACCCCATTTCTAATACTTATCCTGTCTTAAATCCTTTAATAGTTGAGATTAAAAAATATGATTACATAAACCTGTCTTGAATCCATTCTTAAAGTTAGAAAATGCTGAATATAAAAAGTAGTGTGGTAGAAAGTGCTCTCTAGGTTAGTATCACTAATGGAAACATTCCCAACAGAGGACCTGAAGATTATGCCTTATTTCCTGTGAAGTGATTCAATTTCCATTACAGGTTATGTCTACACAATAAAATGTAGTGTTATTCAGAGAAATGGGTTTTCTCAAAACCATATGGTGACATTATCACAGACCTATAATAAAACCATGAAACTTGCTTTTAAAATGGATCAGTTTTATACTGTTTTACCAGTGCTGGTTTCAATGCAAATGCAAGTCTGAACAGCTGACTTGGGTGTCTCTGAATCACAATCCATTTTAGGGCTGCACAAGTGATCTTGTATAAGCCTGATGACAGTAGTTCTGCTTCTTGACATAACATCAAGAGTAGTGCGGATTCATGTGAATAACTATAATCCTCCTCAGTTTAGACTTTTATATCCCCAACTCTCTTCGTGTTCAAGGAAAAGAAAGAGAAACTTCCACGGCATACTTTATTTAATCCTATTGAAATAGTTCAGATGAATTGCTAAGTGCCTTTTCCTCTGCATTTACTATAAGCAAACTGTTCAGCAGCAAATGCCTATACTAGAAGGTTAACTGAGATGAATCTCACCTTGGTTGTCTATCAGCACTTACGCTCCAAGAACACATCATCGAGTTCCCGAATGCTCCAAGTGCAGCTCACTGTTGCACCAAAGAGTGAAAACTAGATGTGAACAGGTTAAAGTATGGGTCTGATCTTATAGGCTGATAATGCAGGAAAATCAAGGAACAGCAGAATTGTGGAGAGAAATGGAGAAGGTTCATGTATGCTGTTATGCCTGGTTTGGCATGGTTTTGCATAATCCATGCTACTTGCTTTTTTCACCCTGTTCTTCAACCATCTCTTCCAGAAACAGATTTAGGTGTCTCTCTATCTCTGTGAGACTGTATGTCAGTTACCTTCTCTAGTAACTTGTTCCATATGTCTTTTTCTCTGAGAGTGAAGCAACCCTTCCAAAGTCCTTGTTTGCTCCTTGTTACCTCATATTTCAGTTTGGTCACTTAGTTTTCATCTCTAAGTAATAATAACAAAAGCCCACCCCTTGTGCTTACTTTGTATTTTCACTTTTCTCCCTTTCTTAATATTGAAAACTTTGACTACATCAACTCCCAGAATTTTTCTTTTCTGTGGAAGATAAGACTAGTTCACACTAACTTTCTTCATTTTATTTAAAAAAAAATGTACTTCTGAATACAAATAAATGTATATATATATATATATTATATATATATATATTTTATTACAGAGGAAGGACCTTGATCCTGCAAAACACAGTGTTTTATCAGATTACTAATCCTATTAACTTAATCCAGTATAGTGGGCAAAATATAGGAATTTCTGGAGCCTATCTTGTAGAACAGAGAAAGGGGATTTAGTCTCGTGTCAGATAGGTTTAACAGACAAGGGCTTCTACAAGTCTTGTCACCGGGAAAAGATGGAGTAGCATAATATGGACAGGATTGACATGGAAGGTGAAAGAAGAGGATTGAAAACTTTGAAATTTCTTCTTAAAAACATTTTTCCCTTTAATGGTAAAAAAAAACCATTTTCTTAACTGCAGAATTATAGTGAAATTAATAAAGAATATAATTACAAGAGTATTTTTTTTTGTAACAAAGACCATCTTTGATATGATTATTTTCATACACTTCTAAAGAGGATTAAATTTGAAGACCTAAAAACTGGGAAGGGGGATTCAACTGCCTGAATCTGTTCTGTCTTACACTAGGTTTGGTTTATACTGGCATCTTTCCAGTGTGTTCCTAATGATTTATACCTACATTTTGAAATGTAGGCTTCGAGAAGGAGACTGCTGTTACAGTTAATATACTATATTCAGAAAATCTGATTTTAATTTCTGGTGTTGTCCAAAAAAGTCTAAGAAAGAACTACTGAAAATGATATTTTCAAAAGCACATGTGTGAATTGGGAGCTTCTCTGCAATTTGTTAAGTGGCTTCAGACCTTTCTCTAATCAGCTTTCATTGAAATAGGGCTCTTAGCTAGTTTCACAAATAGATTTATATGTCTGCCTCTTTAGATGAAAAGAACAAATCTCTCTTGCTACTACTTTTTAAAGTACTGTAGGTCCATTTTCTTAATAATGTTCTACAATTACCTATAGTTCTCCACAAGAGTATGCCTCAACCATGCTTGTTTTCTCAGCTTTTCCTTGTACAAATTCATAAACAAAGGCCTCCTTTCCAGTAGGGTTGAACACACTGGAATTTCTTCAAACCAATTTGGAGGATCTGATTATACACAAAATACTGAAGATATTGTTTTCCTGGGTTTTGCTATTAATCAATATCTCTGTTTAGTTCACTTGCATAGGTGGTAGAAAGTCTGAATCTAGCTTTCTTTTCAGCTATAAAGAATAAACTTGGTTTACACAGTTTTCTCTTCTCTCCTCTCCTCTCCTCTCCTCTCCTCAGGATGTTCCACTTTGCATGAAATAGCTAGATTTTAAGTGGGCCAATAAAATGAGATTGTTTACTTAAGGTCCTTCACCTGCTTGTTATAAAACAGAGAATTATTCATTAGAAAAAGAAATTGAACTTTTTTTTTTTTTTTTTTTTGTGCAGGTGAGTGTTGTAGCTACTACAGTAAGGTTATTTTCTTGTGATTTGGCCTAATTAATATTCATATATTCCATACAAATTACAGCACTTTCAAGAGGAAGGAAAAAGGGTCAGTCTTGCATAACCTGGATCATATCAAGTACTCCTCAAGAAAGTAGGCACAATGGATTCTGATTCCTGCAGGCAACATGAAAGCATACCTTAATGTTAGAAAAAGATTTAACTCTTGGAGTCATGTATGAAAAGCTCCAAGCTTATTTTTCTATTGGTTGAATTTTGAAAAAAAGAGTCTGAAAATGACCCAGATCCTCAGACTAGAAGATACTTCTCAGTCTTAAGTGATAGGAGACTTTACAGACCTGTATTAGGCCTTTATGTTCCCAGAGGAGGAAAGAATAAACCATAGCCTGGTTCTAATATCTCATAGACGCCGTTTTGGACAGTCACAAGTTGGGAAAACTTAGATATTAGCGGGTATTAAGGAAGCTTAGAGGTGATATATTTTGTATATATATTCCTTCCAATGGAATTCACCTCTAAAATAATCACATCATCTTCCTGAGCAACGAAGGAGAAAATTAAGCATCTGAACATGAAATTTAGAAAAGACAAGAACTTTGACTGGAGAAGTGCCTGGGGCCTGCAAGGAAACCCTAAGGAGAGGAAGAAGATGATTTCTTCTGCTTGTATTCATAGTTGAAAACCATAAGTAAATCCTTTCTTGAAAAAAGAGAATAAACCACTGTTCCCTTCATAATAAATAACTCAGTACATAAAGCTCTATGTCATTACATCAGAAAGCTTAGATTCAAATCTGAGTTAAAGTAAGGATTTGATCCTACACAATATGCCTTCACTGCCTAAATCTTCGAACTATAAAACATGCAGAGATGCTGCTGCTATAAAAACTTGTTTAAAATCTAAGAGTGAGGATATCACTCCTCTCCTGTTGCCTAAGATGTATTCTCAAGAGATGTGTTTCAGCGTTTACAAAATACTTACTTCAAAATAAGTGTAATAGTTTTAGAACAAAAAAAGTCTCACCTTGGATGATGTTCTAGTCTGAAGGATGGAACATCTCTGAGACACGGACTAACTGTAGCGCGAATTGCAGAACATGATTTAGCAGCACAACTCCACAACCTGTGTGAGCCACCTGATCATTCTGCAGTTTAATGCAAGATGCTCAGGCATCTCTACACCTTCTAGACATTCATCCTTAGGCATTTACTTGAACACCTACTGTAGGAAAGAATGCATTTCCCATAGGAGGAACCTTCCTCTTCCATCTCACTACAGAGAATCCAAGGGTGCAGGGTCTTCGATGGTTAAAATTACATCAGCAAAATTTCACTCTTGTACACCTAAGTTTCACTGAGAATCTGGCTTTTGGGCGTGTTAGAAAATGCCATCTTTGAGCTCTCTGTGTTCTTGTAAACCAGAATGATACCTTGGCTTGCCTTTGTCTCTTTTAATTTGAAATCCTTTCTACCTTGTAGTACCCAGCAGTGGCCTCGTGTCCTCAAGCCTGGGGCTTGGGACAACTCTTTGCTACTGTAACAAAAATATTAACAATAGCATCTGCTCTTTGGATGAACAGTTCTTTCTACGTCAGGCTGTTTTAGGCTACCTATGAGGCCTAATTGTGTAACAATTTTTCCATTTCGGCTTTCACCTAACTTGGCAACAGCTGTTAAAATGTGATTATATGCTGTAAACTGGTGCTGTTACCATTTTATGGTTCTGTGATGTTTTTAAAGGAAAAATAAAACACAGTTTGCTCATCTTGCTTTCAGTGTACCGCGATTTACAGCTGACAACTCCGTTTTCCATTCTCAGCAAGAACCAATATTTCCAAATGCTCACTTACTGATCAGAACTCTAAGAACAGTTCAAAAAGCCCACAACAAGCTGGTATTCATTATTGGAAATATATGATTGTAAGATTAAATTTATAGCTGAACAACTCCTTGATATTTTCACCAGGAATGTGTTCACTGTTGGATACCCAGTTAATTTTTAAATTTAATGCAGGCATCAGAAATTACTTCTTGCTCTTCTAAATTTAATCTGATTTTTAAACTACAGAGAATACACATACACATTTACAGTCTCCTCATCTTACACACAAGGCGAATGACGTGGCATAATATTGCACAATCTGTTACCTTAAACCAATATTGTCAAATCCCAAGAGTTCAAAACAGTGACAGAGATGGAATTTCAATAACTTTATTGTTTCTTCAACTTCTGCTTTTAAGTTCAGACTTTCAAGCATTTCTTGACTGGAAAATAATAAGGATGTTCTCTACCACTTAGCAAAGAAATTGACAGAAATGTCTTCTAACTGAAATAATATCTATGAGCTATATAATAAAATACTTAATGCTTAAAGATACATAGTCTGGCTCATGTTCTCATATATACATAAATAATTATGTAAACATATATATACACGCTGATCTTTGAATCCTGAAATCTGAGTTCACCAATTATGTTAACCATCTCTAAGCTGATCAAAGCACTCTGATATAACATCTTTTCACATAGTGTAGATGTGATATATTATATATATAGTATATATGTAAAAATATATACTATTTCCACTAGTGTTGACATTTTCTACACTAGTATCTGTTTGATCTGAATCCTGTGCTGAACTCTATAGATTTGTATCAGTTGACACTGGATAAAAATTTGATCTAAATATGAGTGTAACTTTGACAATGTAGTATCTTGTGAATAGATGAATGACTAGATGAGTGTATTTATCAGCTACTAAGTTTAATACCATGTAAATTTCTCCAAATTCTACTGATATGATAAAGAAAATATTTTGATTTGAACACTGTCTAGTTCTTTTAAACCTGAGGTTACGAAGGGCAATATCTTTTCACATTTCCCTTCAAATTAAAATTATTGGAATGGAATAATAGATAATGTATTAAATCAAGAAATAAGCAATGGAACAGAAATAAGTAATGGAAATGAACTGTATAATAGAATAATCAGTGTGGGAATAACTTTTTTTTTCAGGACATTTGTTAAGCTGATGAGAAAAATGGTTTAACTTTCTAAAAAGACGAAAAAAGCCATAAATTTTCCTTCCAAAATATATAAAAAAGTTATGTGCTAAGTGAAATGATTTGACTTGAAATAAACACTGGTTTTACAGTTAGATTTTAGAATAGAATTTAGTTTCAAAATATACTTTGGAAGAAAATTGTTTAAAATGTCAGAAAAAAAATTCTTTGCCTTACTTTCCTTCTCAAATATACACGTTTGAGGCTGAAACATAATTTTTTTGTAATATAAAGCACTTTATTGTGAGTCTTTGTCCAATTAAACTATTGGTTTCAGAGATAATTGCATCTGTCTTATTAAAATTATGTTCCTATTTTACTGACTACAGACATAAGGATTCCAAGAGCTCGTATTTAAAATGTTTTTTTTTTTTTAAATAAATATTCTGTTTAATACTCACCAAAGAATGCAAGTTTCACCAATGTAAAACTAGATATGAATCTGGGTTAAACTGATAAATACTTCTCATTTGACAAAAATTCTGAAAGGATTCAGTTTCAGATTGACTGAAGAATCATTTATAGAGCCATATTGAAATGACTATTTATTTATTGATCTATGCCTATTTCAGCTTCATTTTAAATATTAGATTGAATTTATAAAATTTTCAATCCACACCACTTCCTATCTATAAGATAAAGCTCAATCATTATGTTGATATATTTTGGAAAAGGCTTTATCCATGAGAATATAGAATTTAGTTTTCATGGATCCCTTTAGCAGATGAACTAAAGACGATCCCTTTAGTAGAACAGGGAGGCATCATCAAGATGCCTCCCTGGAGCTGATAACAGTACTGTATTCCAGTTATGTAGAGGTGTAAATATCTGTTAAAGCAGAACAAGGGCCAATGAATGTCAAGCCTGCCTGCCCAGGCTGAAATCCCCAAACACGTGTTTCCCAATTAGGATCATATTCTTTTAGAACTTTAGACTTGGTGTGTTTCCACTAATCACAGCTAATCTATTTTAAACTTTTTCTTCATTTTTCTGGAAAGCATCCAAAACACCACATGTTTTCTTCTTCCTCTGCATCAATTATTCTTATGCTAAGCAGAGATATGAAAAACACAGAGCATTTTGCAACATTTCTTACTCCTTTGCACAGTCTTTTACCCTCCTACACTGTCTGCTGTGCTCAAAATCCCTTGTCTTCAGTTACACAGTTTAAATAGGTTTCCTTTAATCTGTAACTATTTCCAATGTAATTCTTGAAGGGCTTCATATTGTACTCACTGAAGTCTTTCCAGTATGTAAAGATGGTTCATTCTAGAAAAAAAAAATCACCAAGAGAACTCTAATGCTGGGGGAAATTAAGGCACAGAATTATAGACTTAATAAAGAAGATAATACTTCATAAGTGATTGTGACTATGTATAGATGGCAATGTTGTACTTTTTCTGTTGTGGGTGATTCTGAGAAAGACTCCTCTCCCTACAGAACCAGAAAGCTTCCTTTACCATCACATCTTCCTTTTTTGGGCTGATGGACAAATACATTGCTTTTAAATGTCAGGAGGACATTAGCAATACACTAAAAACATTTTGCCTCTCCCTTTATTTCCCTGAAGTTCTGTGAAGATTCCCCAGATTGTGTCCCTTGCCAAAATCCTAAGATCTAGTGTAGTTAGAATGTTTTTCACCTTACACACAGAAAGTAAGCATAGGGATGAACTGAACAAGGCTACATGACCAGGAGATCTAACTCAATGAATGTTTTGCTGAGCACTGTGGTTAAACCCCCCCAAAAAATAAAAATAATAATAAAAAAATAAAAGAAAGAACACATCCTCCACTCCCACCAAAAAAAAAAAAAAAAAGACAAATAAAAACCTTAGTGACCACTACGATATTTCCTCCAGTCTTATCCTATCCAGAAAAGTGGAAAGTATGGTAGCGCACAATAAGGTTGTATGGGTCATAACAGTTTTTATATGTTAGAAAATGAGAAAGAAAAAGAAACTAAGGCTAAAAGCTCAGGAAGCATATAGGAAATAGCAAAACGTACAAGAATAAAATCAAGAAGGCAGAAATTCATGCTGAATTGAAACGAAAGAAGGAAAGGCTGGGCAGATGTATTAGAATGAAGCTAAAGGAAAATGTTTCTCTATTATCTACCATAGAAAATGAACAAACATTTTATTCACTGGAGATAAAACAAGCATTCAGCTCTTCCTTCAAGTCAAAATTCACAGAAAAGAAATTATAACAAGAGCACAGAAAGAAAAGGATTACAGAAGAGAATTACACTACATTATTAGGCTGGGCAGTTCCAATTGAATGAATGATTGGGTCCTTGCAACTGTGGATATCCATAATTTTATTTTATGAATTAAAATCAGGATTATCATAATTATGTCAGTTAAGTTATTCAGGAAGCCCCATAGTTTCAAAATCAACCCTAATCTTCCTTTTCAAAATGAAATATCAAAGCCTTCCTATTCAAAGTCTAAGTCCTGATATTAAAGGTATTGACAAACTATTACTGATTTCTGTTAATGAACTGAACATTTGGAGATTATAAAAAAGTACAGAATATTTTGCAGAACATTGATGCTTGTATTTAGGACTGATTTTTACACACAAAAAAAGTTTAAAATCATCAGTTTTACATGAAATTAGGGTATAACATTTGTGAATTTTTTTTGCCTTCTGATGTATGTGTTTTGAGATTCAACATTTGTTTTATATTTTCTCTACCGTTACGAAGACAGAGGTGAAAAATAAATACATGCTGGAGTTCATGTATAATGTTTCGAGGGCTAGAGTCTTGGGAAAAAATGTATCATGAATCTCATAAAATTATCTGACATAAGTTCACTGTTGCTCACAGTTTCAAAAAAATAGCAATTTTCAATAGCTCTTTCAATAGTTAGTGTCACTTACCAGAGCTGTATGGTTATGCTCATTCAGATTACAGGCATTTAGCTTGATTTTCCTTTTTTAACCCATGAAATATTTACACATATTTTCCCCGTTAAAATGCTAACAGCCTAAAGCAAACACTAAGAAATATCATACAACTGATAATACCTAGATTGGTGTTGATGGTATGTATTTAACAAGAATTTAAACAGCTGAAGTTAATCTTTTGCTCAACACTCCTGCTCTTCAGCTAACATAACTCCACTGCAGAGCAAGTTTTGAACTGCCAATTCACAGCTGATGGATTTGCTCTCTAGATTTTGTTATTTTATGCTAGATTTGTAAATGGAGAACATGCAAGTGAAATAATTTTGTATCACTTTTGGATTCTCATATACCTCTTTCCCACAGCTTTGATGGCATTGTTTTCAGTTAATGGCCTGCAATAAATATTTTGTGAAATATAGAACATGCTTGTGGTTTTACCAAGGACATTTAAAAAATATACAGCTTTATGGCATTTCCTGAAGGATTTAACCTTGATTCTGTTTAATGAACAAGTAATGCTGATCACAAAACTGAAATGCATTACTGCAAATTTTCCAGTAGTTATAAAACACCTTTTTTTTTTTTTTTTTTTTTCCCAGACACTTGCATTAAAGCACTGTTGCAAAGAAACACATCCTGGACTCCATATTTGCTTCGAGAAAGGTGGAGACCAACATGTTACTTTAGTCACCATTTAAAACTTTCAAAGTAGTAGTAAAAGATAACATTAGTTCCTTCCACAGATCATCCAGTCCAATCTCTTGCTCAAACCAATCAGTTAGAGCAAGTTGCTCAGGATCTTGTCTAGTCAAATATCGAATATCTCCACAGATAAAGACCACACCTTCTATGGGGTTACTTTCCAGTGTTTTATCACTTTCCTGGTTAAAATAAAGAAAGAAAAGAAACTTTTCCATTGCGCACAGTGGAAAGATGAGAAGCAATGGACACAAGCTGAAGCAAAGAAGTTCTACTTATCTTCTTATTTCTTATCTTTCCACTGTGCACCTCTAAGAGGTTATGCTCCTTTTCAATATCTTTAGTCTTCTTAAGACTGTATAAATTCAGATTTCCTCCTCATGCACTATATTCTCTCCATCCCCCGACCATTTTGGTGGCCCTCTCCTGAGCTTGCTCCAGAGTGACAATGACTTTCTGCTATTAGGGATCTCATAGGTGGAGATGCAGTCTCACTAGTGCTAAATGAAGGATTAATCTCTTTCCTCATCTTACTATCTGCCCAGTGTTCAGCTGATCCAACCTGCAGTTGGTCATCTTAACACTGTCAGTGTTAAGATGTCCCATGGGACAACTGCAAAATTGCCTCAATCTGTTGCATGGGGTTATTCCAACTCAGCTTCCTACTGTCACTATTAGGGGAAGGACTGAATGGGCACTTCCAGTAGAGATACTCAATGATTTCTGCTGAGTCTGTGGAACAGCAGCAAGGCCATCTCAAGGATATGCTTAGAAGAAAAGCTTATCTGACAAAAACAGTCCTGATTCAAGGAGCTCATGATTCAACAGTCATGGTTCAAAAAGGAATTAACTATGCTGAAGATTAAGTGAATGAGGGAGGGAACTCCTAACATTATTCTTGCAAATTACATCGCTAAATCATGATAGACCTAATTTCTGGAGGCATTCCTATTCTCCTTTCTAAGAGAAAAGATGGGAGTTGCAGATTACTCTTGGTGGGAGAAGCCCTAACATTTGGCTTTGAAGCTGTGGTGATAGTTACCAGCAGTGCAGAATTGCAGTAGCATGATAGAAGCAGAGTTTTGTAAACTCAAAGCTTTGCAGTTGACTATTTCTGTCTCAGAAATTTGACAATTTAAACCCCTTTATAAATAATAAGACATATAAGCCCTGCTTATATGACTTTCAGTGGAAAAAGGAAGCAATCAGGAGCTTTTCATTCTGCTGTAATTTACACTTAAATAAGTTGGCCTGTTTCCTTGGATCATGAACCCAGCCTCAGTTCAATAGTCCCTAAGGATGGTGCAAAAGTTACTATTCTTGGGTGCTCCGCAAAGTTGCACAAAAAGCTTAGAACTCCTGTTTTGTCCATTTTTGAAAGATAATTTACAACCATGATAAAAAATTAGTGTTCTTAGTGTTTAAGAAACCCTCCCTCCACCCATTAACACAGAAAAAAACATTAAATTAAAAAGCATTCGTCAGAAAAAAAAATATTTTAGAGTTGTGAGCTAACTCAACTGCTAGGCAACGCCAAAAATCTCTGAGAAAATCATGTTAAAAGTGCACACTTTGGGTTAAAAATGGTATTTTCTCCCAGGAGTTCTTACTGACGAACAAGCACTACTAGGAAACAGACTTTAGGAGTGTGCAGAAGTCTGGTTGGTGGTGGTATCTTCCTTTACAAATGTTTCCATATGAAGTTGCAATGATTCCTGTGCTTTTTGCTATGCCATGAATAAGGCTTCTTTATTTCAGGCTGCAGATTCATGGGACTTATAGGTCTCCTCTTTCGTATTTATTTCTGCAGAAGTAAAGCTATACAGTGGGTATGCCTTAGTAATTGGTTGTTGGTCTTGATTATTTTGTGTTCTTTGATAACTGACAAAACAACGTTGAATAGATGATTTTTCAGACCACAAATTTTTTATGGTTATAGCTATTGAAAACAGAGCACTCTTTACAAGAACTCTTTATCTAAATCCTTTCACAGTGCAATAATAATAAAAACAGATCCAAGCAATCATTTTATTTTCAAATTTCCTTTAAAAATATATTGGAAATTTTACTGTGAAGTCGCACCACAAACTGTACTTTTCTTCTGCATTCTTTGATAGCATCAAAAACATCAGCAAAAAGTTAGACAAATATCAGCAAATGATGCCTAAAACTTTGCTAATAATCATTATTATTAAAAATAAAAATATAACTTTGCTGAGATATATTTTCAGGTTCTTGACCTCAAGAGGCTGTGACACGAAGGCAGATCCTGTGCAAACTAAAGGAAGTTTAAAGAGAAGTTTGGAAAAGTACTAATACAGACAGGGAAATCTTCAGCAAAAGTAGCATGCTCATTTACGGCAGCTGAAGATCTGGGCAGAGTTATTTCCTGCAAGAATTCCAGCAGTTCTTTGAAGATCAAATTACTCTGCTCTCCTAGAATTGTATGGAAAATTTTGTAACATGAAGAGAAAGTCGCTGGAGAAGTTTTCAATATTTTCTGGTTTTGGATAGGTTGTGAAGCTCATAAAAATTCTCTCTCCAAGCCAAATGTAGTAAATGCAGAAATGCAAACGCATAATCGATTTTCATTTTCTTCAGTGCCTGTGAAGGAGCTTCAGCTCAATTCACTACGAATTCTCATAGATTTCTCTGTGCTAAAAATATTATCTGCTCTTCTGCACTACACACACAGTCTAAAATACATTATGTATGTATTCATATATAGTGTAATATATGTAATTACTTATAATTATATATATTATATATGAAATGCATTTCATATAATATATATCTCAAGAGTGATTGAAGAAATTCAGTCTCAGTAAATAACTGCCACCCAAAAATGGCCCACGATCACAAGTGGTGTATTCGCATTAACTAAGCCCCAGTTTAAAAATATTGCCTTGAAATTGTAGACTCCCTAAAGCCAATGGGATTTTTTCCATTTTTTCCCATAGCATCAGGATTTCAAAATTCCTTTGCATATATCTTGTAAAATATTCCATTAGAAACTATTTTTATCAGAGTGAAATTCTACTCTTTTTATTAGGATATGCTCATTATTATCTTTCGCTTGGGCTTCAGGCTTTCTTTGGAATCAATTTTCAGGATTACCTTCTATTACTCCTTGTTAGGTGATGTGACAATAATTGCTTTTTTCCCACTGGCTGTTCTCCATATATTAAACAACTTGTGTTGCAACTTGGAGATTGGAAATAAAGCAAACTATTTTCCAAGAATCTAAGGGAAGCAGATTTCAGCCTTCTCTCAAAATCTAATAGCAATTGTACACCTAATGTCTTTAGACTCTTTTGATTATTTCAGCCTCCAGTTGCTGCAAAAGTAAAGTTTTTTGGTCTCCTTTACAAGAAAATGTTCTATAAATCCTAGTGTACCTTCCACTGCAAAGGACGACTTCTCATTTCCTAAGTTTCCTAATTTCATCCACATGCCTTTCAGCAGTATTTGCAGCCAGACTTAAGACTGCAATGGTATCCAAATGTTTTATTTCTAAGAACAGATTGCAGAGCCTATCAGGCTTTAAAATTTGATTGGTCATCCTCTTTCTCTAAAATTGTTTGCTTATTTTTTAACTTTAACAAGATACAGAGGATCTCAAAGCTTAGGTTACAATGTGTGCAATTTATCTCTCTTTTTTTTTTTTTTTTTATTACTGATTGTTTTTATGATGTCATTTTGTAGTATCTGCACAGGGATTTGAACTCTGGATTTCTGCAGCTGGACCTTTACTGAAACATCCTAAATTGGGTAATGCTTACATAAATGAAGTGACTAGAACAAGGTTGTAATGTCAAGTCTGCCAGGTCTTTCCCATTCCATTCCTTATTCTATCTCCATGTTGATATAGCAACTTGCTCTTCACTACTAATGGCAGGGACAAAATCTACCAGAGGAACAACCTTCTGTCAAAAAGCACTCTTTTTATCAAAATAAAAATGTTTAGCAAAAGTGTTTGAGCTCTTACTTTATTTTGTTCAAAAATAAAAAAATAAAGAATGGGATACACAGAAGAAGGGGCAGTCTGGTCCCTGCTGGCCTCAGCTCTCTTCTTTTTTACAGCTGATAAAGACTATATACTCTTTTGTTTTTTTTTTGGTGTAAAAACACCGTCAGGAAGGGGATCCACATGGGGTGTTCATCTCTTGGTCTGGATCTGAACCATCATGGGGTGGAATGAGGCTTGTGATAATGACTGCAGTGGTCAGCATAGTGGTCCAGCTTCAACAAAGAGGCAGAGAGGACAGAGATACAGCGCATAGCATTAGACTATGCTGGAGTTTCAGTCACTTACGGACTTTTACAGGTGCCAGGAAGAAATTTCTTGGTCAACATTTTGAAAAAGGAAGGAATTTTTTCGTTCATCTTGGGTGTCAAATATATACATGTGTGACGCTGTAATCCGTTAATCCATGACTCATGTGTGCATTATAGCATGAAGAAACTTATTCATGCATAGTTTGCCTTTTTTTTTTTTTTTTTTTTTGATTGGAACATTATTGTATAGTTAGTTAGGACAAAAAAAGTGATCAAAACAAGCATATGGAGTAGAGCAGATTATTTTCCAGAAATCATTAAACAGAAATATTATGCACCTCCACTTCTATGTTACCAAAAACATGTGTTGTTTGCAGAAATATAAAGAACATGAGTATGCCTTTGCTTATATTGATCTGTGATATGCAGTTTGAATGGTTGGATATTCCAAGATAATACCTATGTATGTCCTGTACATTTCTGGCCTGTCAGAATCTCATTTATAGTGACTTGAAATTGAATCCAGTATGTCAAAGGGAACTAGAATTCCCTGTATCACATTTCCCCAAGTTTAAGAAAGCCAACAACACCATCTTTTCAAACTTAATTAATACAGTTCTTCATTCAATGCTTCCTGGTCATTGAAAACTTAATCTCCAACACATATGCTTCTAGAAGGAAATCAAGCCATAGCAGATTATGCCAGCACAGATTAAAGAAAGGATCTAAATAATGACTGTGAATATGTAGTCTACAGAGTAATGGTGGTCTGTGGTTAAACTCTCTCTCAACAATACTGACGAATATTCTAGGCTCTATGGTGCAGTAACCCCAAAATCTCTAACTAGTGAGGATGGAAGGCATGACAAATCAAAATGCCTGTTCGCATCCTAATGGCAGCAAAAATGATCTCATGAAAGTAGGTTGCAAAAGTATATTTAAAATAAAAGTATTAATTTCACACACATTTATACAAGTTATCTTGGATTAAATTTAACACCATAGGAAATCCCTCTGATTTTTCCTAACAGTATTCTGTAGATCTTAAGTAGAGTACAACCTATGGCTTTTCACAAGGTCAGTCAGACATAATGGACTGTGGTAGAATCCTCCACTGCTGAGGAGGAGATGAGACATGGACGTGGACCTATAGACTTCCTGACCACAGGAAGATGAATGACTGATGTCTCCCTCATTGTACTACAGTGACAGAATCTGGACAATGTGCCTGAAAGTACCTGCTTTTAGGGATATGAGTCTCAATTTATTTTTATACTTGAGACACATCCCTGTGTGAGGATGACACATTAATAGGCAAAATCTAGGAGAAAGATCCTCAGAAATAACGAAAGGAATTGAATATTTGCTCACTCTTTTTTTTTTCCTCTAACTGCTGAAAATAATATCCTAATGTCAAGGCCTTATGTCAAAGCTTCCTTTCAAAGTCTGCTATTAGTTTCTATGTAATTGGTAGTTAGCAAAAAAATTTACAAACACCTGGAAAAATAAATCAAGAAATTGTAAAAATAACAGTTTAAAATAAAATAAAAAGGAGGCAACTTAAACTACAGTGAAACTATTTTTCCTTCTCCCACAAAAATGTAAGAATGATTGGGTTTTGAGGGTCCCAAAGCTCAGACAATCCCTCTTTACTGTTAAATTCTTTCATGACTCAAAAGTGCTCTTATTATCAGCTGAACTCCACACCCAACAGAACCTTTGGCAGGAACTCAACTTTCAGCTTACATGAGTGAATGTATGGAATAATAAATCTGTTATTTTACTTCTACATCTTAAAAAGAATCTACATGATGTCAAACAGTGGTAAAATCAATTTCCCCTCTTCCTCTGGATTTTGCTCTGCATACTCAGTTTTGCCTGGAACTCCATCACCATGTGCAGGTGAGAAATGAGTGATTTCCAGATGCTGAGAAGGTGGTGGTGGTGAGGAGATGCATTCATCTGCCTTAAACAACATGAAAGTAAAAAAATAAACAGTGATTTCCTTGCGATAGTTGCCCCTTGTTTTTTTTTTTTTTTTTTTAAATGTATATAATTATAATTTTGGTCCTGTCTCACTTTCTTAATATGTGCACCCTGCATACACTAGTATTGCCTGCTTTGGTAATACTGCCCACTTTGGGAATACTCAAACGGAGTTAAGTGTCAGAATAATAATTTCCATGATTAAAAAGCCTTTTCTGACTGTTTCATTATCACAGTTTTGGAACACATGATGTTTTCTCTAAAAATCAATCCAAGATTTTTTTAATTAGTGTCTAATCTTCAAGTTTAATGCCTCATTAGAATTGCATATGTTGCAAAATGTTCTTTTTCCTCCATGTGTCTGTCCCATATATATTTTCAACTGTCATTTTAAACCCCCTACCAGTTCAGACACAAAAACGCACTATAAAATCTTTCTTCGAACTTTGAAAAATACTCAAAGAATAAAAATAAATAAATAAGCCACTGCAAAGCTCAAGATCATACATGCTTAATCCTTCGTAGCTGAAATAGCCTGCTCATAATGACTCTGTCTATTTTGGATGAATCATTTACTAATACAAAAATGTGGGGATGCAGAAATGACCACAAGCCCAGAGATGTTATGTTGCAAATTTAGGTGAAAAGGAGTGAGTTTGCAGGCATGCTGTCAAATTCAGAGGCAGAAATGCTGCAAGGTTCCTGTATCCAGGTGTATTTCTTAAAGTAGGAGCATGAGATGCCTCTGATAATGTAACAGAACATGAATGGAGATGAAGCTGATTTCCTATCAGTGGCAGATCTGCAAAATAGATACATTTTAAATCTGTACTTATGTATAAATAAGCATCTAAATTTACATACATATGAACAGGTATATACATAGGTCTATAAATGCATACACTGATTTATTATGCATTCATTATTTTAAAATGTCTGAATAAGCAGACATTTTAAATGTCTGAATATTACACAGAACAAAGTTGTTTCTAACAGTAGTCAGCCACGAACAATTGGTAATGAAGGCAAAAAACTTGACTTCTTACTGCTTTTAACTTACATCTTAACTTTCTCCTACCGCATTGCTTTTTATTTTCTTAAGGCCCTTTTACTCAAACATAAGCTGTCTGCTAGTATCTAAACAGGATGGAGACATTTACAAGTAAGAGGGCCAATGTGCCAAACCAAATAACACTTATTTTACCAGGGAGGGGAGAATGTCAGTAGTGGAGGAATCTGGTTTTACATTTAGAATACATTCAAAATGTTTGAAGGGAAGCAGAATAATCTCCTGCCGTTTCCTCTGAACAGAACATACCCTGTCACCAGCAACCCTGGTTCAAAAGCAGGAGTTTCACCTCTGTTCTTCTGCTTCACCCCCTCGGTTTTTCCCTTCCGTGGAATGGTTCACGGAGAAAACAGAATAGTTATAAATCAATGAGTTTTGAGCATACATCCAGGCCTATTGGCACAGAATATCTTTCTGCTGAGCGCTGAGAGCCTCCCGTGTGCTGAGCACCTTTGAAAATCTACCTGGTCCCTTTGGGGGATCATCAGGAGTTCAATCCTTTTCAAAATCCATCTGCCACCATAGGGTACCTGGATCCTTTGGAAATTTTGACTCTACATATGTCGATTTTAATAAACACTTTGTGAAACCGCAACTGCTATCAAAGTTTTTTCGTTCGTTTGTTCAGGCAGAAAAGCTGGCCAGGAGCATTAGTCACTCGGTGTCCACTTTCCATCTGTGCTTTTTTGAACTAGAATGTCCCTTGATATTCCTCAAAATATAAGCTAGAATAAGATTTGATGTTTCATTCTTAATGTATTCTTTCTGACATTATATAAAACAAAACAAAAGCAACAAAAAACATTTTTATAGAGGTTATTAATTTTATTTAGAAAGCAACAGTTATTTCACAAAATCCTTTATTCTGGCTTCATCCTTCAAAAAACTTTCCAAAATTATCCAGGAATACCTTTTTTTTTTTAAGATTGTGTCTATTAGGAATAAATATTTCTAAACGGAATCTGAACAGATTAAATCATGTTGATCTGTGTTCAAGTATGCCTGTACTTGCATAAGTGAATGCTCTGTGCTTGTGGCCCTATATGATAAAAGGAGCATATTTTTCATTTGTGCACAGGGGAAGGAACCTTTACTCATTACTCGTAACTTATCTGTCATAGATATAATGATGGAATTTTTGACAGAAAAATGCAGGTAGATAAAATACATGCAGATAAACATATTTTAACTCTGAGCATAATTACAGGCTATGAATTTTTCTCATATTGGACTTTTTCCCTCTCATTATTACCTCGCTGCTACCTTGTTTTGTCTCCATTTGTTTCTTGACTATTTGTTTCAAGGGAATTCAGCTTTGACTTATAAAATCACTTTAAATGATGAGCAGGGAGGCGTGCTGAGCAGGCCATTTTTTTTTTGTCTTTAATAAAAGGGATTGCTGAGGGCAGTTTAGCTTAGAGATCAGAATTGTTCTCCTGGGAGCTCATATCTTCTGATAATAAATGTCATATGCTGTTGCCACAGTTATTCATTATCAGTAATTACTCTTGATCAACTGTTTAATCCTGATAGTCTCCTCATGCCTCTCCAGCTCCTTCCCAAATATTCCCGTGCTTTAATAGTTGGACATTATGGCTCTGTAGTATCTCCACATTGCTACCCCCATTACTTTATGCAAAACTATTAAAAGGATGCATTTTTAAACCATAGAAAGGAAATACATCCTTTAAGAACATTATTGAACTCAGCTGCTGAGGGCTGGACTGCACACATCTGGTTCTGAGGGCTTCTCTGATGTCTTTCCTTTCCAAGTAACACTCTGACTCCCATGACGAGGTTTCGGGAAGCTCTTTTCTGGGCCTCCATGACCTCAAAGAAGGTCATGGTCATGCATCTTAAGGTCATGGTCATACATCAAGGTCATTCATCTTAAAAGTTTGGGTTCTGCTCAGCTCCTGCTTGTTTGTTGGTTTCTTTTTTTGCTTTTCTTTTCACTTTTTGAGGTACTTGTTCTGCTCTGGCAGTTACTTAATCCATGTTTTAATGTGCTGGTTTACTGCTTGAAATGCCTACTGTGTTTTAACAAAAGATTTTCTTTTTTAATAATCAGAAATACAGAAAGATCAGCAACTTATAATCATAATTTCACTTTTTTTTTTTTTTAATACTGCTTTCAGCGTTCATGAAACTTTTCATTGAAGTTTATGTTAGTCCATAAATAAACTCATATAGCAAAAACACCTTGCATTTTGTGTTTTTACTTTTATCCAGGTGGCAGGAAACTTTTTGCAGCCCTGTTTCTACAGGTTCCTTGACATGGGGTTAGGGTTCAGCTTGGCTGGAAAATTTCCAAGGTTTCTACAGGTGGTAGAGAAAATACTATTGGTAATTCAGTGGGTGGCCTTTTGAGCCCTGCATGTTGCACAGCACCTTTTTTAGCACAGTACCTAAAACCAGGAGGTATCCTACTAAGGGGGCCACCTGCCAGACAAGCTGGAAAATCAGAGTCCTGAAAATTCAGTTATTTCATTGTGCTCATTGGAAAAGCAAAAGATCCAATATGAATATGCCAGCCAAATAACTATCAGGGTTTTGTATCCAAGATATATCCATTTTCTGCAAATTCAAGGAAAATGCCCAATGAATTTTCTAACTATTTTATTTAAGAATAAAAAATATCAGATGGAAAGACAAATGTTTGTTCTTCTCAATGACAGAAACGGACCTACTTTCACAGAAGCAGACAGACTGATTATATCATGATATTTCCCTTTGAGTAGAACTTCTTGAATCAATCACTTTTTTACTTTTTTGTCAACTTTTATATTCTATGGACAGACTAATTCTATTTGTCTATACAGAATGAATACATGATTTAATAAGTATTGCATTTTAAAATTTTTGTTCTTACGATGAAGACAAATTTAAAATCTAGATATTTTCCAGAAAATTCCTTTGGAAAATACTTAGCAAGTTGCTTAAGTGCATGTGCATAAGTGCATCAAGTACTAAAATCAATAGCGCTTTCCAATGACTAAATGCAAGTAACTTGCTAAGTCTGCACCTATTCTAAAATTTATGGGGTCAAATTCTGATTTACTGACACATGTATACTGTGTTTATTGATTAGATCATGTCTTGTATGATCAGCAAAAGGTTTTTTCAGCTTACTAGCTACTCAAAAATTGGCTTGAAGGAAAAGGCACTTGCTTTCATGATTTTTTTCATAATCTTTGCACTAGTACTCCACAAAGTCCTATATTTTGTCCTTCAGTGTTGACTTGCTTCACAGCTATATTCTGTGGGTGTATTTGTGCCATTCAGTTTGACATTTTATTATATTTTTCACTTCTTTAAATTGCCCCTTTTCTTGATAAATACATTTTACAAATTAAATCAGGATGGCCTGACCCAACACATATTAAAATGCTATTTGAAACAGTTCCAAATTCAGGTGCTTATAAAAACAAATTTGAGGAGCAATAGTAATTCCAAGCCCTCCTATGCTATGTGGGCAATTTAAAATTATGGAAATAATTCCAACTTTATAGGCAATTTGAAATGGAAAGCAACCAGGGTTCTGGGCATGTGCTTGTATATAGGGATTTTGCAGATAGAAGTGCTTTTAAAAGCACCTTCCATGTGCTCCCTTTTACCTGCTTCTGTATATGTTCCAAATGAAAATTGCACATTTATATGAAAATACTGCTTTTATTTAAGCTTCTAGCCAATAAAAAGAACATCTGTACCATAACTGCAATCTGTCTGTTCAATTTGTACAAAATTTATGTATTATTTAATGGATCTATATATTTATTATTCTTCCCATGTAATAGAACCCATTTTTTGGGGTGTGCTGGAAGAGAGGAGGTTAAGCAATCACTGGCTCTGTAGGTAATAAAATATTATAGTAAAAATACATAATCTTATACTTGTGCCAAAATATTGTTACATGATATGCATACAAAATCCTGACATATGGACAGATGTGTCTCTTTATATATCACACTTAGATTTTCTTTGTTCGTTCCACACATGCATGTAATCTCATTTGATCAGATCGTTTTTCTGCCATAGTGAATCAGTTCTTTACAGTCGATTGATGTGGTAGAAGAATCAGGTTCAACTGAATATGGATATCTGAGATAGAACTTCGCTTTAACAGTATAGATATTTGCCCCTGTTTTACAGGACCAATTAGTATTCTGGTTTGCATCACATGCAGCCCCACAGAGTGTGAAAGTGTGTAATTAAAATCAGGAAGCATATACCTTTACAGTAGGAATAAATCTTTAGAAAACTATAGCTATCCTTAGAAATGCAGACGTAGTGATAGCCTTCACTGAGAATAAATGCTGCTTTTAACCATATAAAAAAAATGCAGCTAAGGTTATCTCAATCCTTGACTTACCAGTGTAGGCTTGCTCCTACATTTTATGAAGAATCTGATGAATAATACACAACTAAATTAGAACTGAATAAGAAAAAGGCATAGGAAAGAGTGATTCAGACTTCTCAGGAACTAAGCTGTCTGTCAGAAGAGGCAGAACCAGAGAAAGATTTTATCTAAACCAGAGCAGAGCTAAGCTGATGGCACTTTAAACAAAAAAGTCTAAGGGGAAATCCTTAAACAGAAGACAGCAGGGACACCAAAAGTGCAGAGGAGTGCACTCCGAAACCTCTAAAGAGAAAGTCTAAAAGCTTTAGCCTCAGTCAAAAGAGAGCTGGAAAAATCATATTGTAAATAGGTGAAGAGTGCCCTGAACACTTACATCCTATCCAAACAAGGTGCAGAAAAGTAGAAAAACAAAAACAACAAAAAAGCTATGCATGTTTCTACAGAAAACAGCAGACAGTTTTGGCAGTCTGAGTTACAAACAGGGAAATCAAATCTTTTTTTTTTTTTTTTAAATAAGGGATTGATAGATAGGCCTGTCAGAAACAGACATTGATGTAAAACAAGCATTAATACACTGTAACGCCTGGAGCTTCAGAAAAAAAAATAAGTGGAATAAATACAAATATATAATTAACTGTGCTGACTCTTGTACTGTTCCACATATTCACAAATGGTTTGGAAAACAGAGAATTAATGAAATGACAAAGATGTCTAATAGTGCTAAACTTTTCATGCTGTTAAAGGCTTCTGCTATAAACATCTGAATTTTGAATATACATCTTTGGAAACTACTGACTCATCTTTAGGAAAAAAAGGTCTTGGTATTGCATGCAACATTGATGGTAGGTCCTCAGTCAAGGCAAAACAAAACAAAACAAACAAACAAAACTTAGAAAGGATACAAGGAGTTATTGAAAAGGATTACAAATAATAGTAAAAAAGTAACCTTAGTTTACCAATAGCACCACCCACCTGAGTACAGTGTACACTTCTGCTATTTTGTGCCTAAAAGTATATAGCAGAAACTACAAAAGATACAGGAAAGGGTATGTAAGGAAAGAAAATCTACAGAGCAATTTCTATATGAGGACAGGAACTTTTACCTTTGGAATAGAAATTATGGAAAGGAAATAAGAGAGCTAGATAAAGTTGCAAATGGTATGGAAAGGATGAGAACAGCCTGATGGTTCACTGTTGTATAAGAAGAACTAGGGAAGTACGAAATGAAAACTAGCAGACTGCAGGCCCAGCAAAGAAAGAAACAAACAAACAACACAGGGAAGTTCTAGGCACAATGAGTTATAAAACCCAGGAATTCCTTGCCCCCAAAGGTAAACATGTTGAAAAGGCAGCTGAAGATTTCACAAAGTAAAAATCCCTTATGGACTATTAAATTTGAAGATGCTATCTCCCTCACAAGAATTTTGTAGCCAACAAAAATGAGGTTAAAGATTTTTTTTTTCAAAGTAGCACTGCATTTTCTCTGTTTTAAATTCTTCCCTGGGCACCTTTCAGTCACAATGTAGGCATGCAATGAGGAATGTAGGACTATTGGTCTAGCCATAACAACTCTAGCTAAACTTTTAGGATCTTCACTTACAGGTGTAGGAAGTGCAAAGCACCAGAAAGTTCATCAATAAACCATCACCTTCCAAATGAGAATATAAGCTGCAGCCTATCTATCGATTTGTGACCCCGTGAGTCAGAAACTTTGCTCAAAATTTAAGATTTTTTGATCCAGTCATCTCTATTGAGAAATATTTAATTTAATGTTTATCATTTCGAATGGAGATGTGAGATGGGCAGAGATTTCTGCCACTTGCTCTCTTCTCCAGAGAGTGAATCACATTGTATCAGCACTTCCAGGCAGATGTTTCTTTGGTATTTTCAATAGACCAAACCCTAATGCAATCTTTCATCATGTAATACTAGCAAATAAATCACAGAGCCGTGGACTGTATGAGTTGGAGCCTTGATGCTTATTTGTCAGAGGCCAAAATGGCTAGTATTATTACACGGAGACAGAACGCTATTACTGTCCACCACTGTGTCTGAGTTTCAGTTACTTTCCTTCCAACTTCTAACTCTGAACTGAGGAGCATTGTGTGGATTCTTCTGTCAACACAGTTTCCCTTCTGAAATCATAAACGGAAGAACACAAGCTTAAATAGGGAGAAGGAATTTTTGTTTTTCCCAGTGGCATGACATTTTCTATTTATTTGTCAGCTTCTTCGTTAGCTGTTCCACCATGACCTCAAAACAGCTACATGTGTCCTGTGGGACAGTAATATTCAGCTAGTTTGGAAAACACACAGAAATTTCATCATTCCAATGTCATAATTGTCCATGTCCAAATATTTGAAATATGCCTCCATCAGTTCTGGCTATTCTACTCAACATTTCCCAAAGGCAAGTTGCACTTCAGGATGCAGTAAACCCCTGGGCTGAGCTGCAGTGGTGAATCTGCCTTTCATGCCCTGCATTGCCTGCATACAAGCACCATAGAAAGCCTACTGATTTCAACAAGGAGAGTCCAGAGACTTCCATGAATATTTGACCAAAAGGCATCTCATCAGCATCATATTCAAACCTCGCTGTCTGGATCTTGTCTTAAGCCTTGTCTTTGCCCACCAGGATGGTAATTACTCATGACAGGAGCAGTGTATTTTCTTTCGTGTGGAATTTATAATGCACCAGGAGACTTCTCTGTAGTCATAAACGGTTTCTTGTTCTAATACTGCCAATGTCTCCTGCCATGGACTTGCATCTGTGAAGTCAAGGGCACAAAACCATTTAAAAATGCTTTCAGAACAGCATCTTTTCTGGACACTTGGATATAGCCAGTGCTTCTTAGGAAGCTGATAGCTCCTTGTAAGAACATATCACATGTCCTGCTCTACCATCCTTCTAGAGAGCAGATAGGACTTGTCCCCTCACCTAACTTTGATGATCTCAGACACGACATCAAGGGCAAGCAGCATATCTATGTCCAGGAGCTCAGTGCAGAGACATGGGTACTGCTAGATTCATCTATCTTGGACATTTGTCTCCAATTGTCCCTGTCACCCTCTAGATGTGGCTGACGAGACAAAGTCTGGTTCAACAGTTTTAACTATGTGCTTCTGTTTATACAGTATGTTTTAGGTGAAAAAGATCCCATTTCAAAATTGGCCTGAAATGTCTTCATGAATACTGTTTGTTTGTTTTAACGAGTTATTCCCATTGCTATAAAGGATGTCTTTTTCTTTTAAATATTTTCTGATTATTCCTGTCAAAATCAGCTTTGAAAACAAATGAAAATGTTGATCATTAGAGTATTATTTTGTAACATCTGTGCTGAAAATATTTTATTGCATAATATTTTACAGAAAAAATATTTTGCTATTTTAATTTTTGTTAGTGCAAAACATGCTCAACTATATGTAAAAATACAGATTGTGAATTCCTTTTTGTTTCAAACAAGAACCACTGTGAGGTTTCCAAAATTGTCATGCAAACATATCTGTTTTTTCAACCAGCTGCCTCCAAAGTTAATTCACCTGATACAGGCACTGTTATCTAGAGGACAATTACATTATTAAATGTCTGGAGGATATTATCAAATTGAGAATCATAAAACTCCACTGTACTTTTACAAGGCACATTTCAAAAATATGAAAGGGAAGAAGAAAGCCATTTTGTATGGCATATGGATTATGCATAAATTATGTTTTTATTAGCTTTGAATTCAGCAGATTTAAGCACTTCTGGGCTTTGACTGATTTTACTGATTTAATCAGGTTATAGTTTATGTCATTAGAAACAACATAAAATTGATTCAGACAAAAAAGCCCCATCAGTACTGTTTTATCCATATGTTTCATACACCCTGAACACCTCTCTAAGTCTCCCAGAATTGAAAGGTTTATCTTAATACTGAAAGAATTAACCTAGAATCCTTTGTGTGATGAAATGTGAAAAAAAAAAAAAGAGGAAAAAGTACGATAAATGACCTAAATAACTGAACTGAGAAGCCAATGTTAGAATTGAGGACGGACATGCAGCCTAACTGTTTTGGACACCTTCTTTAGGTGCAACAAAGCTGTTGAAGCTGACACTCTTTCTCTCCTGACTCTAGAGGAAGACCAAATGACAACTTAAGGCAAGATGGCTAACATCTGATTGGCTCAAATTAGCGTGAGTTAAATGCCACCTAAGTGAGTATGAAGGAAATGTGAGACAAGCTTATGAATTGTTAAAACCACACTCAGGCTAAAGATGGTAAGATCTTGATGAAAGAAGGGGAAAACAAGAAAGAACACTTCAGCAATTTACCCAACCACCCTGTCCCAGACAGCCCTGCTGAGCTTGGTGGGGATGATTCATTCATTCATTGGCAATGCCAAGGAAAACAGCTCTATGCTGTCTGAAATGAAAATGGGTCGTAATGTTGCTGAGGAACAGCACATTTCCTGAGGTGCATAATACTCATGCAACAGTACAGAAAGCAGAAATGAGAGTTTAAAGCATTTGGTAGATTATTCATCATCGTTTCTTTCAGAAGCAAGTTGGACAGCTGCCTTTCAAATGCTGAAGGAAGAACGATTATGTGGTCTGGATATTTGGAAAAATATCCCACTGACAAGCTTGATCATATAGCCTTGGTAGATTTTCCCGAGATTTGAATGTGAATTGTTTCTTTAATTGTGCCACCAAGGAAAAATACAAGTCTACCTAGTAATGTGGCAAAAAAGCACACTAGCAATCACGGATGGACAAAAGTCACACAGTTTAGGAGAGAAGACAGCAGGTAGAAACTAGAAAGGGATGATAAAAAGCTAAATAGGAGACATAGAGATTGAGGAAATTTTGAACTGCAAAGGTAAAGAATACTGGGGGAAATTTAAACTGATATTATGCCTGTATATACCTAATATAGCAGTATTACTGGCTATAGGCTATATACCTAAAATAGCAGTATTCCAGTGTAACAGAAGTGGAATAAATACCAGGGGATATTTTTGCCCCTGGTAGCATGGAGCATCTCACCTCAGTTCAGCAACTAAAGGTAACTAGCTTATTTGACCTTGGTCTGATACTGTTCTTTATAATCTCAGGTGGAAATGAATGTGCTGCTCAAAAAAACTTAAAGTTAAGCCCATGTTTATGCATAAAACAACCACATCTTACAAAAGAGCCTCTACTTTGTTATAGAAACTGCTGCAGTGAGATTAACTTGGTCAACGGCGCTGTAGACCTTGTTACAGTCTCTACTGAGCTGATACACATATGTCTGGATGACTCCAGGCTCAAGCACCTGCAAATTTGTTTGTATTTTATTTCATGTATTTATTATGTTTTGATTCTATTTATTTTAACTGGATGGCTTTTGTTTTTATTCAGTTGAACAGAGCCTCAAGTATTTTAGAGAGGAGTAATATATACATAAATGTTTCATTATTATTACTCTGTTATTATCAGTGTCTGTAGGTTCAGGAAGTGGTCTGGGGAACTTCACCAGATGTTAAGCACAGTTTATATCAGTGAGGAAAGAGCAGGAGAAATGGCACAGCACAAAAGTGACATAAAAGGAGCAGCTGCAGAATTGAGGAGAAAAACATTAGAACTATCCAAGGAATAGACTAGAATTCACAACAGAGCATTTCTACCATAGCGGAGAGCTGTTTGATGAAGGTGTATGTGATTTAACTGCTGATTATGACCCTAAATAATTAATGTCACAAGCCAATCCAAGCCCCATTAACATTATTAGGGTGAAAGAGGCCATAAGAGGCACACATGTCAGGTTCAGAGGGAGCTCCTAAAGCGACCACATATGATTTCTATTCTGCTGAAATATTATTTCCTCTGAATTTGTTCAAGCCAGCTGCTTCACTTGAAGTCCACTTCTGAGATAGTAATGGGAAGATCAGAAATAAAGTTAATTTGAAAGGAAGTTTGCCATTCTACAACACAGAAAAGCCTTAGCAAAAAAAAAGAGCCCTGCCAAAGAGCCCAGGATCAGAAAGTGGGTCCAGATTATTGTCAGCCCAAAATCTCTTCTTGGAAAACTGAAATCAAAAGGTATTTGTAGTTAATGTCTTATTCCAGACAAACAATTCTTTCACCGTTTCAATGTCTTTCTATTTTTATTGCTACTCATCAACCAATGCCCAACACAGTTAAGACACCGACCTTGTTGCAGGCGATACTGCCATCGGTGCATATGTGCATGTGTTCTGGAATGCCAAATAAGAATCATCTGGTAGTTCTATCCTACAAGTTCAGATGGTAGTTCTTTTACTTTCCCTTCCATGCGTTCATGCTACCTTGAGACACCTAAAGAGGACATTGACCTCTAGGCTGACTGAGTGCAGAGGACGTGTGAAAGTTGGGATTCTGGGGCACTGTTTGGGCCCTGGTTTTGTACCGAGAACAGGTCCTCCTGCCGGACAACTCCAAAGCTTAACTAGCTGTGCCAGGACCTGCAGGGCCATTGCAGCCATGCAGGCAGGCTGCCCTGTGCCCCCACCGCCCCTGTGTCCTGCTCCCTAGCACATCACAGAGCGGCCACCGTGTCACAATGTGTGTCAGTGGCACAGAGGTGGCCTCTGCCTGCAGCGCCCGCCCGTGCCCCAGTGCGTTGCTGTGCCGGCGTGAGAAAGCAGGGAGACGTGAGCTCCCAGCTAATTGGCACTCTTACGCACGGGGGACAGTGGTCCCGGTGTTTTCTGAGGCCTGCTCAGCTCCTGGTGCTGCTCGGCGTGGTCATCTGGCCGTTTGCAGCACCATGGGGCAGCTCATCTGCTGCGGCACGCGGGGCTCTCCCGACCCCGCTCCCAGCTTGCAGGCCTCATCTGGGGCCTCTGGCTCCATGGTGCATGGCACCAACGTTGAGCTTGTGGGCAGAAAATCCTCCCTTTTGGCAGAGGTGAGCAGCTGCCAGCACCTTGTGGATGCTGCCAGGAGATATCTGTGTTTCCCAGGGGAGGTGGTAGGGGCTGAAGGGCTGGAGACAGCAGCTGCTGCCCAGTGGGGCAGCCTGGGAGAAGCTGCCCCAGCCAGAGGCAGAGCCAGTGGCTGCCCTGGGCCAGGTTTGGGCACCTTGTGCGGGGCTGCTCCTTCGCAGCACCCTCCAGCCCCGCAAAGCGCCCGGGGGCTGTGGGCGGCAGGGCTGGCTCTGCGGGGCTCCTGCAGCCTTCGCTGCTGCGGGCGGCCCTGTGAACGGAGCCCGTTTCTTGCAGGCTGGTTCTGCACAAGGAGCTGCTGTGGTCCGCGCAGCTCCTGAGGACGGACTCTGCCATGTGCCCGGTGAGTGGGCTGGGAAGAGCAGCGGGGCAGCTGCCCTCTCCCTTAGCGCTCCCCATGGAGCTCCGCGCAGAGCCCCGCGCTGCTCTGCTCTGCTCCGCAGACGGCAGCTCTCGGCGCTGCTCGCACACAGCTCTGCCCCTGCTTCGGAAGCTCACTCCTGCTTTCCTCTCGCCAGCAGCTCGCGGGCCTCCCCGGAGGAGGAGGTTCCGGTGGCCGTTTTCCCGCAGACGCAGCTCTGCCGGCGGGAACGGCCCGGAGCAGCCAGAGCCTGTCCTCCAGAGCGCGCTCTTTGGGCAGCCTCTGGAACGGCTCTGTGGGGAAGAGGGGAGCCTTCCCCAGCCAGTTCAGGTATGTCAAACAGGCCAGTGTGGATCTGGCCTCCACACGCACTTCTCTGCAGCCAGGCCTGAAGCTCCCATCACTAGCGGTCTTTCTACACCCCAGGAATCCTTCTGTTTGCTTCTCCCGGCAGGATCTCCTAGTCATCCTGAACAGGGAGGGACCTGCCACAGAGGGCATCTTCCGCATCGCTGCAAGCGAGAAAGATCGGCGGGAGTTAAGGCAGGCCCTCAACGCAGGAATCCATGTGGACCTAGAGAGCAAGCCAGTGAACCTCCTGGCTGCTCTCTTAAAGGTGACCTCTTCTGCCCTGCAGCTCAGTCCTTCTCCACCTCCTGCTTGTCCCCAGCTGCCCCCTCTGGGAGGGAGACGGCAATTTTGGGGTGGAATGGAGTCTGATAGGCACGAGGACTCTCTTTGCACTCAGCCAAGTCTGTGCCGAAGGGGCAGGAATTCGCACAGCCCACTGCTTGTGCAGTTGGAGAGCAGGGAGCTCAAAGCAAGCCGCCTCCTGGGGAGCCCAAGTGCTACGCATGCTCCCTCTTTGGGTGCCTCCAAAGCCTCATCTCCATATCTTGGCCTTGCAGGATTTCCTGCGCAACATCCCATCTACTCTCCTGTCGTCGGCCCTCTACGACAGGTGGATGCTCGCTCTGGAGATGGCAGGCAAGGAGCAGCAGATTGCAGAGCTCAAAGAGTAAGTGCTGTAGGCAGTGCTAATGTTCTGGAGTGCCTGGGAGAGCTCAGGGCCTTCCCTGGAAATGGGCAGACTCCCGCAAAGACCCATTGTTCTGTTGGGCATTTGCAAAACCTGCCACCGCATTTCCTGGCAAAGTCTCCTTTCCTCACACTGTCCATGTCCTGAAAAACAAGCACTGTGCTGAGACACCTGCCTTTTGGTCAACATCTTGCCCTTCCAGAACTTGCACGTAAGCAGCTGCTCAGCTGCCCTTGGTGCATTTGCCATAGGACATGTGTAAAGCAGTGACAGAAAGCAGGGGCCTTGTACTCTGTGGAGGAGGCACCATCATTTGTGGCAGTTTACTTGAGACTTCTTGCTCACAGCAAGAAGCTGCGGCCAGTGCCTCCTGAAGTCAGGGTGCCTTGTATTTGTGTTCACACAGGGTGGCTCAAGAACTGCCCCAGGCAAACCGCCTCTTGCTCCGCACCTTGCTTGCCACGCTCCACAACATCAGTCAGAGCGCAGCGTCCAACAAGATGACCTCCAGAAACCTGGCCATCTGCATCGGGCCCAGCATGCTGGGTCCAGGCCTGGACAGCACGTTGCCCCTGCAGCTGCAGATTGCGATGAACAACAAGGTGTGTGGAAGTTGCCAGGGAGCTTCTCGTGTTGGGCCCCTCTGAGCCAGGTCCACACAACCCACAGCCACTGCAAAAGCAGCAGCAGCCCCTGGGAGCGTGGGGCTGCCCCTGCGCTTGGCAACCTGCAACCTGACAGGCAGAGCTCTGACTGCAGCTGCAGAGCTACAGCTCTGGGAACGGAAACAGCAGTGGGGAGCAGCAAACATCGCTGATGCCTTTGCAGCCCTTTGCCTGACACCCATGGTTTGTGCGTGCAGGTGGCCGTGCTGGTGGAGGTCCTCATTGAGAACCACGCAGAGATATTCGGGGAGGACGTGGCCTTCCCTGGCAGCTCCTCTGCTGAGGAGCCCTGCGAGGACACTGGCAGCTCCGCAGGTTTGTGTGCAGAGTGTTCAATGGCTTCTGGCAGGGCTTTAGTCTGGCAGCACTTGCCAATAGTTGAGAAGGACCATGCTGCCTCCACACAAGGGTGGGGGGCCCTGCTTGTGCAGCTGGGGGAGCCCTGATGTTAAAGCCTGGTAGAGCTCAGCTTTTTGCAGCATTGCTCACTCTGGGCTAGTACTGCACTCTGCCTGAGCAGGATCTTTGCCCTGGGCCAGGCTCTTGCGTCTCCTGAAATGCTCCTCACCTCCCAAAGAGCTAAGGTTGCATCTTGCCATCTACCAGGGCTGTGTGGTCCCACCAGCAAAGACCCCTTTTTCCTGCAGAGAGCCATGTAGAAGTTGCTAACAGGCTCTTTCTGCCCACAGGACCCCCTGGGGCGGCTCTGGAAGATGCTGCGGCCAGCAGCAACCTGGAGCCTGCAGCTGCACGTGGACCTGAGACCTGCGAGAGGCAGCAAGAGCCCCCTAGGAGAAGCCCCAGCAGGAGCAGGGCTATTGCAGCATGCGCCTCTGCCCCTCCGCTGCTGCCTCCTAGGGAAATCCATCACACCATCATGGAGAGGAGCCTCTCAGTTCCAGCCTTGTGCATCCAGGAGTGCCTGGAAGGCAGCACAAGGCAACAGAATCGGGGCACCAGTGCTGACAACATTGCTGTTGGGCAGCAAGAGCTGTGCTTGGAGAAGGCCCCGGAGGAACAGCCTGCCCTGCTGCCTGCACAGTTCTACCGTGGAGCTCCACCCCAAGAATCCTCCAGGCGCTCCCTGGACAGCGCCTTGCCAATTTGCCGGTGCTCCTCCATGGTATTCCTGCACCCGGCCACCATGCCCTCTCGCTGCTGGTGGGCCACCAAAACAATCTGAGCAGCCACCAGCCATGCTCTTGCATGCCACACCTGGGCCAGGAGCCATCAGAGCCCAGGGAAGCGAGGGGCAAATAGTTTACACAAATGGGCAGGCTGCAGTAAAAAAAGGAGGAGGAGGAGGAGGAGGAGAAGGAGGAGGAGGAGGAGAAGGAGAAGGAGGAGGAGGAGGAGGAGCTTCAGGACTGCTTCCAGGAGGCAAAAATACATCAAAACTATAACTGTCACCACAGAAAGTAAACATTGTGGTTTGATGTTGGAAAGAACTCATTGGAGTCCAAAAGGAAACATTCTTGACTCATTGGAGTCCAAAAGGACAGAAAAAAAGCAGGAACGAAGAGCAAAGGAGAGGAAAGAAGAAAGAAAGGAAAGAGGTACCTGTGGGTAGCAGGTGCTTGCAGAGAGCTTAAGCCTCAGGTGAAAGAAAATAGCTCTGCTTAAGCACAGGCTGTTGTCCCTGTGCTTAGGAGCTCACACGACCTCGATGGCAGCAATATGGGCTGCATGCTCTGCAACAGTCCCGCTTGGTTTGAAGTCATGCCTGTGGTTGAGCCGACAGCGTTTCCTCTCAGCTACTGTGGGAACAGAAGCGGCAGGCTGAACAAAACACCAGCACCAAGCCTATCTTGCACATGCACTTTGATTCTCCCTTTGCATGCAGCCATGCCCTTAGAGCTTGCTCTTTCTTCATCAGGTTACTTCCTAAGTGCAATCGATGCTCCAGTCACTGATGTTAACTGAAAAGAAAAAGAAAGCTTCTAGGAGGCCTGAAAACATCAAAACTTCAAGAGAAATAACCACTGTGTTTTGCTGTTGCAAGCGTCTCAGGGTGGGCCTCATTGGAATCCACAAGGAAAGAAAAAGCAGGAATGAAGAGCAAGGGAGAAGAAACCAAAAAGAAAAGAAATAGGAAAAGGAGTAGTGAAAAAGAAGAAAGAGGAGAGGGGAGAAGAAAAGGAAAAAAAAAAAAAAAAAAAGAGAGAAAGGGGTGAGAGAGAAGTCCAGTGTCAGGAGAAACTGGAAAGCAAAGCAACTGAAAGAAAGCCAAGGAATCCCAAAGAAAGTCAAGGGAGGAAAGCCATGAGGAAAGGAAAAAGGAGAGATGTCTAGAGGAGAGGAGAATGTCTAGAAAATGCTAAAGAAGTGGAAAATAAGGAAAAGGAAAGAAGAGGGAAAGGCAAGAAAAAAAGGAAATGTGGAAAGGGAAGAAGAAAGTAAAAAATGGAGGTATAAGTGAAAGAAAAAAAAGGAAACAAAACCAAGGGAAAACAACCCAAGGGAACACAAGCGAGCAAGCAAGGAAACAAGAGGAAAGCAATCAGGAAAAAGGAAACAATAATGGAAATCAAAATGGATGGAAAAAAAAGAGGAAAAAAAAATGGCAAGGCAAAAGGAAAGTGAAAAAGAGAAAATAAAGAAGGGAAATGAGGAAGGCAACAGGAAACAAAATAGTAAGAAAAAAGGCAAAAAGAAGCATCTGGGAATGAAAAGGAAAAAGAACGAAAAGGACAAGGAAAGGAAAGAGAAGACAAGAAAAGACAAGACAAGGGGAGAAGAGCAAAGAAAAGAGGAAAGGAAAAAAGAAAAAAGGAAAGGAAGAAAAAAGGAAATGAGAAGAAAAAAGGAAAAGCAAAGCAAAGCAAAGAAGAAAAGAGAAAAGAAAAGAAAAAAGAAAAGAAAAAAGAAAAGAAAAGAAAAGAAAAGAAAAGAAAAGGAAAGAAGAGAAAAGAAAAGAGGAGAAAAGAAAAGAAAGAAGAAAAGAGAAAAGAAAAGGAAAAGGAAAGAAAAGAAAAGAATTGAAAAGAAAAGAAAAGAAAAGAAAAGAAAAGAAAAGAAAAGAAAAGAAAAGAAAAGAAAAGAAAAGAAAAGAAAAGAAAAGAAGAGAAAAGAGGAGAAAAGAGAAAAAGAGGAGAAAAGAAAAGAGGAGAAAAGAGGAGAAAAGAGGAGAAAAGAAAAAAGAAAAGAAAAGAAAAGAAGAGAAAAGAGGAGAAAAGAGAAAAAGAGGAGAAAAGAAAAGAGGAGAAAAGAGGAGAAAAGAGGAGAAAAGAAAAAAGAAAAGAAAAGAAAAGAAAAGAAAAGAAGAAAAGAAAAGAAAAGAAAAGAAAAAAGAAAAGAAAAGAAAAGAAAAAAGAAAAGAGGGGAAAAGAAAAGAAGAGAAAAGAAAAGAGGAGAAAAAAAGAAAAGAAAAGAAAAGAAAAGAAAAGAAAAGAAAAGAAAAGAAAAGAAAAGAAAAGAAAAGAGGAGAGAAAAGAAAAGAAAAGAAAAGAAAAGAAAAGAAAAGAAAAGAAAAGAAAAGAAAAGAAAAGAGAAAAGAAAAGAAAAGAAAAAGGAAAGAAGAAGAAAGAAAGGGCTGAGGCCAAAGTCCAATGGTCCAATGTCTGGAGAAACTGGAAAGCAATGCAACTAAAAGAAGGACAAGGAATCCCAAAGAGAAGAGAGGGAGCAGAGCCACGAGGAAAGGAAAAAGGAGAGTTAAATGTCCAGAAAATGCTAAAGAAGTGGAGAATAAGGAAGAGGAAAGAAGAAGGAAGAGAAAAGCCAGGAAAAAAAAAAAAAAAAGGAAATGTGCAAAGGGAAGAAGAAAGCAAAAAATGGATGTATAGAGAAAAAAAAAAAAAACAAAAAAAGAAATAAGACCAAGGGAAAAGAACTCAAAGGAAATGCAAACAAAGAAGCAAGGAAGCAAGAGGAAAGCAATCAGGAAAAAGGAAGCAGCAAAGGAAATCAAAATGGATGGAAAAAGAAAAGGAGGAAAGAAAAATGGCAAGGCAAAAGGAAAGTGAAAAAGAGAAAATAAAGGAGAGAAATGAGGACAGCAACAGGAAACAAAAATGTAAGAAAAAAGAAAAAAAAAAGGTACCTGGAAATGAAAAATAAAATGAAATAGAAAATTTGACACAAGAAAGATTGAGAAAAGAAGAGAAAGGAAAAGAAGAGAAGGGAAAAGGAAAGGAGAGAAAAGGAGAAGAGAAGAGAAGAGAAGAGAAGAGAAGAGAAGAGAAGAGAAGAGAAGAGAAGAGAAGAGAAGAGAAGAGAAGAAGAGGAAGAGTATACCCAACTTAATTCTCCAAGAAAAAAAAAAGAAATAAACTCCTACATAAACTTAAATTAAAAGTACTCTTTTAAGTAGAGAATTGGGTAATGTAAGTAACAGAGGGAAAGTAGAAGAAAAAAGCTGAATTTATTTGGTTTTCTCCATATCTTTTTAATCAGCATTTATTCAACCTTGGGAAACCACTTCCCTCTTGAATGCTTCTCTAATGTTTAGGCCAGAAACTTTCATCAACATTTTACAAGCATGACTGAAACCAAACAGCATGCTTTTACTGGATAGGATCAATCTAGTTACAACTTTAATAAGGTAAATTTACTGCAGTCCAAAGTATTGAAGTACATTTTGATGAAAGAAGAAATAATCTGTATAGTCTGTTCAGAGATGCACCAGAAAGGTAGGTTGGTTATTGCGTGGTCTCAGAGGCAAAAATTCCTGAAGAGTTTTGGGTGCTTTTCACTTTGCTGAATGCCTGAAGTTAGTGGAGGTTTTGCCACTGATTCAAGAAAAGTGACCTTGGATAGTATTGAGCTGCGACAACCTTTTGTGGTTTAGGGTTGTGATTCTTATCCAGGAAGAAACATACAGGGTTGGATTCAAAGTGCATCTAGCCCAGTATCTTCTTTCTGCTGTGTCATCCAGTGAATGTGTAGGAGACATAGGAGATCCAGGGCAAGGATCCGGTGACATTTTGCCATTATGTTCTTCCAGCTTCCAGTGATATCTCCCAGCCTCTACGACTCTTTGAGACAGAAATGGTATCCTAGTGGTTTGGAGAACATTATAGAAACATGTCCAAAATTTGTAATGATTGAATTCTGACTTTTTTTTTTTTAATGCATGTCAAGATCTCCCACCCTATTGTTAATATGCACACAATTTCTTTATACTTGATCATGGAAAACACAGATATTTCTCTCTTGTGTCTTATGATACGTCACAGGAACGCACTTTACAAGCCTGTATATTTTCAGGTTTCTAGCAGAAGCTGAAGGACTTACTTAAAATACACATAAAAATAATTCTTTTTTGGAACAGTTCCTGACTGAAAACAGGAATTATCAGATATCTCATTGGAAAACTCTTTTTTGTGGGATTTCTCCTCTATTTTTAGATATTTTATGCTTAAAGAGCAAAACGTACTGTAAATCTAATATATATTTTAGATTAGATTAAGACAAAAAGAAAAAATCAAAGTTTATATTAAACTATTTTAAAATCATTTGCAAATAAATAATAATTTTTCAATATTAATGTATTTATCAGCAGGAAGTTGGGTTTTTTTCCTAGTGGTTTCATGCAAGTGAGCATAGCACCTAGGCTTGCAGCAGTTTCTGTTATTTTTCTTTTCTTTCTTTTGGGTCTAGTTCCCACTAGACAAACAGATCAGAGTCAAAATTCCATCCAGGTCTCTGATCTGAACCATCTGTGGACCAAATCCCCAAAATCCTCAGAGCTCTGCCCAAGTGCAGCGTCTAACTATACATTAGTAGATGTTTATTCTTTTTCCCTTTTTTTTTCTATGTATAATTTTACATTTTCTATATAATTAAGATATAAAATATGTATATAAGGAGGGCAACGATATTTATATATAGATAACTGTGTGTGTGTGTGTGTGTGTGTGTGTGTATAAATAATTGGCCACATCCATCTTAGTAAATGAAACAGACCCAAGCCTTTTTCCCGGTCCTTCGAGAAGGTGGCACAGCATGGTGCACATCCAATCACCAGTACCATTTACTCTGAGAAACAAGGTAATGTTCTCCCTAAGTCTGTGTGAGGACAACCCCAGGCCTTTGCTGTTCTCCAAACAGGGGCCAGGGGTTGCCTGACATAGGGCTAATTGGCATGAACTGAAATCTTGCCCCCTGAGATGGGGCTCACACTCATGCATCAGGCATGCCAGTGCCTGAGCCCTGGTCTTTTACTGCTGTTGACAGCGTCTGTCCCAATAAGCAAGTTTGGGATATGCAGAGGACAAGATGATCCCTGACAATGTTGTTCAGTTGTAGGTGAAGATGGTGAATAATGCATTTATGTGTGTTATAACTCAGTCTCATTGGAAGTTATACAAGGGCAGCAAGGCCACTGTCTTGATCTGCATGGTTTAAGAAAGCCATTTCATAACTAACCTTGGAAAACAGACAGTGCAGACCTTGTCGTCACTTCGTTTTCTTTTAGTATAGAAGTGGGTGGCTATGTTTGTTGTGGAAAGCTTGTAAAATTAAACAGTGCAATTATTTTAATCTCTTAATATGTTTGAAATTATAGCTCATGACTGTTCAAAACACCCTAGTCACTATGGTTTGCATAACACATATGCCATAGAGTCAGCAAATGTCTGCCATATGAGCAACAAATGTCAAATGATAAAATAAATTCAAAAGAAGACCTTGCAACCCTGGATACCCAGGAGATGGGAAAAGGAAAGTGACAGCTGTCTTCAGTAAGAGAAAATCTATTCAAATATTGTTTTTCAAAGGGTTCCTCTAAATAAGGAGGATTTATTTTGTCATGGGCATGCCAGAAATGCCATGACATTAGAAAAAATATTAGAAGAGTTATCTGAGACCCAAACCTCCACCATACCACGAGTCAGTTATTAAAAAACAAATAAAAGGACACTTCAGTCCTCAGACATTAAAAAAAAAAAAACATTTTTGTAGCATTTTCTCTTCTCCTTTTCTGTAAGATGGATTACTTTGCTATATTATTTTACAAATTAAATACAACCAGATCATGACATCCATACTCACACCTCAAAACACTACTGTCTTCCTTGCAAACTATTAGGACTACTTGTGAATTAAAGAAATGCCATTCAGTGACAGTCAAGCATTATACTTTTATTTGTAGTAAATAGAAATAAATAAGACTCTTAGAATAAACACCACAGGTGCTTTTTATTAAAATTATATGCTCTTCTATTTATTTATTATATGGTATATGGCAAAAAAATGCCATATATATACCATATTACATGGCATAGGGCAAGGATTTTGACAAGAACCCTTTTTCCTGTACTTCCTACTTAAAGGCGAGGATTTAGTTTTAGTTTGACAGGAAGTATTCAGTAAAATAATAGTAAGCACAAGGTACATGTTAAGACATGTGAAGGATAAATAGGAGATCTATTTATTCATTGTGAGATCCAGAAAGTTAACAGAATACAGTGAATACAGTGAATACAGTGGTTTTCCACATCAGTAAACTCACTTCCTAAAGACAGTTTATGTATGTTGTATCTACTAACCACAGATATTGGGTTGGACCCATCATACTGAAAGCTGGGCTTTTTCAAGTGAAATACCTCACCCCCACACTCACTCTATTCATTAAATTGCTGGCCACTGAGGATACTGTCAAATAGGAACCATTCACTCCCTAGCTCACTCTTGGTCTCCTGACCATCTGTCTTGCACAAAAACAATTTTTTCCTGACTTCTTTTTTAGAACAAACCTATTTATTTACTCCTTTCCATTGAACCTTTCTCTTTTTCTCCCTTTTTTTTTAAAAAAAACAGAAAACAAGACTTGTGATTCAATAAAACAATAACAAAAAATATTTTCCTCCACAATTTCTGTTTCACTAAAAAACCTGCAGAAAAACTTAACTTATACAAATATGCAAAAGAAAACACAGAATAAATTGTGCAGTTTTAGTATATTTTTGAAAATTAATAAATAATTTTCCAAAGAGTTGCACAGGAGTCTTTTCAAAAACTCAAAGGCTTTTTGCTATATTGATTACTGTGTTTAGAAAGCAAGAAAGAATAATTTTAACATCACTCCAGGGACTAAGCAAGTAGTGACTAAGCCTTGAGGAAGGCTAAAGATAGATCACTTTCTATAAATTTACAACATGGCAAGAAAGCACAAATTCCAGAAGAGGGTCGTTGAAATAGGGCACTAAATACCATTATAAATCACTTTTAGTAGTGCTCTTACAGGTAATTAAGCATAGAGAAAAGCTCTAACAATTTGAATTAGATTTGGGTCTATATTTTACAATTCATTGTATAATTTCTTAGTCTGCAAGAATAAGTTCTGCTTGAAGTGTATACCCCAAGTGAAAATAAAACAGTCTATAAGTGGTAGATAGCAGAAATGACTTGATGAATAGAAGTAAAGATATGATTATTCATCCTGAAATTTAGGATAGAGTTTAAAAGAGTAAGATCAAAAATGCCATTTTTAAAAATTTACTAGACCAAGAAACATAAACCAGTAATCACAGAAAAAGATGACAATGTGCATGATACTTGTTTAAAATGTTGCTTAGTTCTGCAACACTAAAGATAATCTCAATCTCTTTAAGTAGTACAGACTTAGTAGATCATTCCCCAAGGACAGAGAACAGAGGCTGAAACTCAGAAAGCAGTGACAAGCAAAGGAAACCCTCTGAAAGATGAAAGAAAGCTTGTTCCAGAACAGTTTAATTAATTTAAATTTGAACAGTCAAACTATTAAAGATAATTAAATATCTGTGGTTTTATACTCCTGTTTTCCTCTCAGGACCTGAATGGCTGTTAGAAAGTGCTCAGTCAAGTTTGTGGTGTCTGGCTTGGAAAGAGAGCATATAAATACTAGAAGGGACAATCTCTGAAATAATTAATTAGTGGATGTCTGTTGCCCTATAGGATTTAAACATAATATGACAAGACCAACCTAAAAGGAAGGTTTTGCTACATTAGACACTCAAGAATATAAAGGATTGTGATCTAGTAACAGTAAAAAACTGTGGGATTGAGGGGAAAGTAATGGAGCTGTTCAGTTATTATGAAGACTCTTCCTGAAGATATATCACATACATCTTGAATTTCATCTTACAATGTTATTCTACACTTAAGTGGCTTCATCCTAATGCTTTTAAATTGAATTTAGAACAATATTTTACGTTAATGACATTTATAGGAAGCTGAAAAAATCAGCAATGACAATGCCATCTGGAACATAGTGTGTGAGCAAGCCATACTGTGCTCCTGTTCCAGACCAGTTGTATTCTGTCTGGAAGAAGATTTGTCTGAGCTAGTACTGTCTAATGATTTTTGCACATGAAATGCTAAAGCAAGGATGAATTGAACTCAGTAAGTTCATTTTCAGCCTCAACAGCTGGAAATGGTGTAACACTTTAGAAATTCATCCTCTAAAAAGAAATAAGTAGAGTTCAACAGTGTAATGGGGCCTGGCTTTGTGATGGTGTGTTTCAGAAGAGCAGGGTCGTGTGGGGCCAAGAGGGAAAGGAGGAACCAGGAAACACTGGGGGCTTGTTGAGAGCTGGAGGCCAACTCCCAAAGATGAATGAATGCAACGGCAAGATTTCCAGTGGTTTCAGTGGTCCCTAGACGTATATTTGAACTTTTAGAGGCTTATCAGGATTATATCAAAGCTCCTGAGATTTGGTTATCATTCGTTCTGGCACAAGTTGCTATTAAAGCCATTCAACAGCTAAAATTAAGCACTGCTAAAATTTCTCCAGGCTGTAACTAATACATTAGAGCTACTTTTTGAAACCATCAGCAATTGTATTTCATACAGATCAGTTCTTAATGATATTCATTGAGACATGAAAAAAAGGAAAATTGTCAGTTGGGGTGCATATTTGGCAAGACAATTTTAGTCTGAAGAAAGGAAGGAGGTAATTTTCATAGTTCAATGGCTTCTAAAATATATGTATATATATGCATGTATATACATATACACACATCTACGTATCTAAGACTATAAAAACATTTTTTCTCAAATTGTAACAACTTTCTTTTCTCTGAAAACAAGCCATTAAGCACTCTGCAAGTGTGCCAATTGCTGCTTTAAATAAAAAGGGAACCACTGACACTGCTTTCAGCTCGCCAAAATAAACCCTCCCTGGCTGCTGAGATGTAGACCAATGGGACATATGTGTGTGATAACCCCATTCCAGAGTAAATCCAGCCACGATATTAAGGAGTAATTTGAGTAATAAAAAAGTTTCATTAAGCATAAAACAAAACACATTTTATGCCTGGAAGGCAGTTTGGGTCTCTCTTCTTCTTCCTACCCACCTTCCCATGCCCTTCATTACAACATAATCAATTAGGAATGAGCTTAAACCAAAGCTAGGGTGCCAAGCAGCCCTGAGCACTGAATAAAATGCAAAATGAAAGGTGTACATCCACAATCCTTGAATGATTATATGTATCTGGGAGGGTTTCCATTAAACTTGAATTAGGTGTGTTTTTGCCAAAAGGCAAGTTTCACACAAGCAGAACTTACTGCACTTTCACACTTGATGCAGCTGATGGGTAATGGTTTTCTGTGTGTGATCTCTGAGCTTTTTTCACTTGCAAAGTAATGTGCTATAGTTTAATACTCCTTCATAATGATTTGTGCTACAAAATTTAATTCACGTTTGCAGTTAGCTGGAATGTCATGGTCAGCAATCACAGTTCAGCCAGAAAGCAGCAATGCATTAAGCCGTGATAAATTAATCACTTGAAAACTTGTGAACATGTCCTAAGGAACTTACGGTTGCCCTTTAGCATAGTATTTTTTGCACTCTATCATTTTAATGACTTTAGCCGCTCAGCACTCTAGTGACAAAAGTTCCCCCCCACACACCTTTTTTTTTTTTTTTCTTTTCCTTAATAAGGAAAGTCAAAGCACAAAGAAGGATGAAGATACCAAAACTACATCGGATATCTGTGCCTGAAAACGAAATTGATCCCAAATCCTCTGAATTTTAGGCTAGTTCATTAATTGCTGGAGCCTTTCTCTCAGATTGTGTTCAGTCACCAGTTTTTAGGCATCTGTAGTGGGAGAGAACGGAGACAAATCTAATTACCATTAGGAATAGAGAAGACCTCAAAGAACTTCTAAGTTTGCAAATGTTTTGCACACATTTTTTTTTCCATCTGCTTCAATGACACTTCCTGATACTAATTGGGGTGGAAGAGTAAAAATAGTCTGTGAAAAGCTGTGGTTTGAATAAGTTTTTCCGAGTTTAACGCCTCACCTCCTTTTAGGGGTTTGGAATGGGAGCTATTCTTATTGAGTTTCTGTAAACAAACAAACAAGGCATACAAGCAAAGTATGCATCAATATAATAAGTCACTAAGCATCAGAGCTAGTGAATGCTGTGATATTTGTGCTAGATAGAGCTAGGTGATTTCCTGATTTGAAGTTGAGCCCTTGGGTGAACTCCGGCACCTCAGCATCATGATGTGATCTCAGGAAGGCTCTGGAGGGTGCATGCATATAAATTACATCATTGCATATATACATATATATATATATATATATATATATGTATGCATGTATATATATGTATGTATTTATAAAACCTTACATGGTAGTTGTTTAATAATACGAAAGAGAAATAGTGCAACATACCAAAGGGAATGAAAGGGAGCACCAAATTAAATCCCAACAAAATCTTCTAGTCTTCTTCTTGTTCTTTTGAACAGAGAAAGACATTATCTCTTCAAAATTCATAAATCAGAAGAGCATCTTCTTATCATACCCAAGTAAAGTTGTGCTTCATGATGAAATCTAAGAAATGTCCTGAAGTGTCCTGAAATGTCATGGCAATTAAGTTCAAATTTGTATAATGAGTTGGATTCTTTCTATTTGATTGAGGTTTTAAAAAAGCCACGCATAGGTACAAGATTTCTTAGAATCACAGTGGGTTTGGGGAGGAATTTAAAAGCTGCATTTTTAACCTGGTAGGTCTTCCTTTTAGAATCAATACATAGCAATCACAAGTGAAAGCTTACAACAGAAAGATCCTGGCAATTTTTTTGATCTAAATGAAATGAGTTACTGCTATCTGCCCACCATCTAGAAACCTCAGCAATTCAATTAGCGCTGACTGAAATGGTAATTGATAATGTCAGCTCAAAGGCCACAGAACAAATGAGCCTTAAATCTAAGTCATGCCATTATCTCCTGAACATCCTAGAAATGCTTACTGACAGAGAAATGTATTTATTGGAAGGTTTATTGGATAAAATTACTGGAAGTATATGAAATAAAGCTGGATAAATAATTAGCACATACACTAAAATTATAATACTGTCCAGGTAAGAAGGCAAATAAAATGACCAGAAGCTCTCTGTATTTCAAGATAGGATTTGTTTTGCCTGATTTTAGGTATTTGTAACATAAGTGTTTATTTCAAATTGGCTTAATTTTGCTTACTCGGATACAGGTATGCAGTGCCTATACTATACTCTCTTTGGAAAGCTACTGAATAAGTTGATCTGACCAAACGAAAAAAACATTTTTGAACATCTGCCTTCAATGTGGCAAAATAAAAGTCAGTTATCTATCCTAACATGTTTCTGGAACTGTGGGACTTTGTGTACATTAAACACCTGTGTCATAAAAATGGTCAGTGAGGAACGGGTCTTCCATCAAATAATTTGTGTTAAGATCAAAAAGAAAAAAGAAAAAAAAATTGCTACATTTTCATAGGTGTCTTTTTAATCTTTGCATTCTTTTTTTTTGGAACACTCCAAAGTTATACACACATGCTCATAAGCTTTTGTACTAAATAGTGAAAAGATATAGTTGAATGATATGCTCAAAACATATCTTTGAAAGCACAAACCAGCTGCCTGAAGTTACTGCTTCTTGAAGAATGTTGATAGGTCTTGTTCAGAAACTTACCTTTAAATAAAATTGCCATAATAATGATCATGGTCTGGAACTAGCAAAGTATTTATATTTCCAACTGATACTGAGTTTGTAAGATTTAATTAATCACAAGGTGTTATTGTTTACCAGTAATTATAACGAGCATCAGTTCAGGATCCCCAAAGGATGTGAAACCTAAAATTCATTTTGGGTGGAAATAAATAACCAGATTAATGAAGTGCATCTAGTCTGTTAGTATGGGATGATTAGAAATGCCTAGTTTGGCTGAGCTAGTCTCAGAAATCAAACACATAGGTGCTGATTTCAACACAGACTTGATGAACTGTACTATGTCATTGTAAAGAGCAGTATATTCAGTGCTCACATTGCTTGCCTCGCTAGACTAAGATATCACTGAGGGAGTGGCACACCCAGGATCAGCGCATTCTGTCAAATGCAAGGATTCAAATACAAGAGTTTTATTTTATATTTTAAAATGAAAAAGAATCATAAAAATGAACTCAATCTAAAAAGAGGTTCCAAGCCCCAGTGGGAGGGCACCTCAGTTTGTCTTCTATTGGAGGGAAAAAAAAAAAAAATTCAGGATCACAGAGAAATCCAGGCATCATCATGACTTTATGACTGAGAAGGTTTATTTTACTTACTCCAGATTTTTTCAGTCCAACAGATCAGACATTGTTTTTTGCAAGGTGCTTTCTCTTCAAGAAGGCCTGGAAAATGGCTCCATCAGCCTCTTCTCTATGCTAATGCTTATGATGCTTTTTTCAGAAGTATATTTTGAATATCCTAAAATGATCTTTTTTGAATATCTAAAATCATCAAAATTGGGAAGAACACTGAGCCCAGGCCTGAGGAAGCAATTTTGCAGTTGTGCTGAGGGTACACCAGTAATGTTCTTTTTCAGAGTAAATGAGTCTTGCACACTCAATATATTAATTGATGCTACTGTGTGATATGCTGTGAATCTATCCAGGTGTCTATCAGCATATATTTAGGGGATTAAGTTCATTGAACAAGTTGGATTTTAGACTTGAATCTGTCATAAATCTGCCTTTAGGATATTCTTCCTGAACTAGCACAGCAAGCTTAGACATTCAGAAAAAGTGAAGAAGTAAGCACACAGGGAAACTAGGATCAAATCTGAAGCTAAAGGAAGTTCAGAGGAGCCATGAAAATGTACATGGCTAAGAATCAGACCCTTTCATAGAAATATGTATAGCAGAAAATCCATTTGCATCCAGCTGACAAGAGTCATGTGCGCATGATGTTTGGTGTTTCAGAAGAAAACCGTTAGGCAAATTAATTTCCTAAAATTATAACTTATTGAGTCACTGACCCAGGAAGGCACTTAAGCATCTGAGTATCTTTCATCACGGTTGTGAAAGAGAATACTCTTGTGATTCTGCTCATGTTTAAATGTCTTATTCTAGTTTTGTCAAAAAAAAAAAAAAGTCTATCTAGTTGATTGATTAAGCTGCTCCAATTGGCTGGAAAGTACTCCGCACTTTTACATCCTATCTCATTCCATTATTCTATTTATTTTCCTCATTATTAGAATGCTTACAGAGTGGCCTACATATAATGAAGATGTTAGAATCTCCCTACCTTCAAGGTCTGACAGAGCTTAAGATATAGGTCAATTTCTTTGATCTGCCAAAGATCAGATTGTCTGTGGTAGACAAATAGTGTTCAATTGCCATTACAAAATGATTGCCTGCATGGGTGTGGTAAGAGGCAATGTGTTAGAGAAATAAACTTGTAGAAAAAAAATATATACGTTTGCAAACACACTTCATATATTTGCAAAAAACTCTCAATAGTTGCGCAACCTAGTCATTTTCTGTGAATGACACTTGAAAATTTGCTAACATACATACACATTTAAATAAGGATTTAATAATAAGACGAAGGCACATTCCCTAATTGAGTCCAGGTTCAGGGAATATTAAAGGTCACCAAAGGTGCCAATCCACAGAAAAATAAAAAACATATGTTTAAATGCTTTGAGATGGTTGCAGTTTCAGACATAAAGTTTATCTCCATTCATTGCTCACTTAAGCTGCTAATAGTTTTGTACTTCCTTCTTAACAAAAGACTGGATTTTTCTGAAAAATATTAACTACAAGTGATACTGAGGGCTACACTGGTATCACAGACCGCACATTTTAACACACATTTAAAGAGTCTAAATATGAACAGGGCCTTATAAAAATAAATGAGATCATAGTGTATATTTATACAGTTCCTTCTCTGGAGACAAGTAGGAGATTAAGTAACCTAGTGAAAAGTCAAAGCACTAGTAAACTCAGTCCTGCTCTAAATACACCTAACTGTTGATTACCAAATCTGTTCCTGCCCAGAGCCATTTTCAGAACATGGGGGCTTCCATCCTCATGCCACGCTCATTACTTATGCTTCACACTGAAAGAGCTCCATTGCTTTAATCAATTAGAGTGTGTAATTCTCTTAATAAGTGCTTGATCATAAAAAAACAAGCAAACACAGAAGATGATAGTATGGGGAACACAACTTCCTGTTCTGATTTGTACTTTTAATTTCTACCAATAATCACATTTAGAGCAACCCAGTATTATGAACATAGGGTCTTAATTTGGCTCCACAATTATGCTGATGTAACACACATGACCACACTCTTGAGAAGGTGCAACAGGTGAATTGTGGTGGCTGGGGATGCGGGATATGTGAGCTCATTTTCCAGGCTTAGACAACAAAGCTGGAAACGTGAAGTTTTGTCTCCTGAGACTCTAGCACAGAACCAAGTCTTTCTCAAAAAAGAATCAGAAGTATCTTTCTTAAAATGTTTCAAAAAATATGAGGAATCAGGGAGCACAGGCACCCTGGGATCCTAGAGCTGTTAAATGCTACAATAAAGAGACTTTAATTGGCATGACTCAAGTTCTCACTCACCTAGTCTTCTCTTGAGTATGCCAAAGTTCTTGATGGGACCATTTGCCTGAATTTCCTTTCTATTAAGACAAGTGGAAAGTTGGTTTCCTGGAGATAAAAATAGTTGCTAAATTCAATCAAAATAGCCAGTCCAAATTTTGCAGGTGGATCAAAACAAGCTTGGGGTTTTTTGTTTGTTTGTTTATTTGATTTTTGCAGTTGTTTTGTTTTGGCACAATAAGTTAACTTGAAACCATTTTTTTTTTGCAACTACATAGCTTTCATCACAGATCTTAATTCTATTAGTACCTTTATAAACAATTAATAGATCTTGCTAAAACTGTTAACTACTTCCTACTAACTACTAGGAATTTTTGAAAGTATGCCTATATCTTTCTTTGTGTCCAAATAAGTTTTATCAATCTCAGAATCATCTGTATCAGATATATGGGGATTAAATCTATTCAGAGTGAGTGTCAAGAGGAGATGGTGTTGAACAGTGTGAACAGATTCCTTGAATTGACTGGATGTTTGCAGCAAGCCTCCAAACCACACAGTGTGTTCTTCCAAAATATGACTTTTTTCTTTGCTACAGGGAACCATCTTCTTAAACAGATGTGAATGGAATCGGACTGGAAGTAATGGGGATTCCTCCATTCATTTTAGTAAGAGACGGATCATAAGATCTTGCAGCACATAGAAACACCAAAAGGGCTAGTAACGGATGCAAATCACAACATCTTGTTGATCTTCCAAGAGGAATAAAAGTCAGCCTTAATCATCTCTAAATCTTCAGCCAGGTTCTTCTGAATTGGAATCTCTGTGTTTCCATCACTGATGCATAAAAAGGCAGTCAGACAAACAACTATTTGTGTGGTTATATAACACATATGCAAAATAAAATCCTGAATTCATCTGAAACAAAGAACAAAAATTAATGGAGGGATATATGGCAGAAAATAAATTAGGTAAATAAATATACATTTAAGTGTAGGAAGGAGTGGAAACATAAGGTTAATAAAGATTAAGTGATGCTCATTTCCCCCCTTACTCTGGGTAAATAAAGCAAACACACTCTCTTTCCAGCAAATCAATCAAACTGAACCACTAGTCCAATGACACCATATTGTTTCTTATGGCTTTTCGAATGAATGTTAAATTATGAGTGTTTTGCTTGGCACAACACATTCGTCTTCTGAAATCCCACCAACCAGGTCCCAAACCTTATATTTTCTCTGTCAGAATTCATTCCAAACCATTATCATTCAATTGAAGGTTCTTTATGAAAACTTCACTGCTCTTCTCATCTGAGGCATCTGCAGGGATGTTGTATGTTTTTGGAGCTTAATGGGATGTGTTACTTAGCTTCCTTGCTGTCTACACCCAGCAGCCTCAAGCTTACTTAGAGGAAAGCTGGAATATTTTCCTCAGTAATCTTCTCCATTAGAGTTCAGAACAGATAGAAAGACAGGATTAGCAAGGAAGGCTAAGAGGGAAAGAATAGGTTGCAGACCCTGCTGTTGCACTCAGGACCTTGACACCTTCTTGACCACTATGGTGCTTAGATAGAGATGTCTAGAGAGATCCTTCTCAGAATGGCCCTGGAGTGAGTCCATTGGTCCTGCACAGGTGTGTAGCTCTGCAAGTGCTGCAGGCTACTTTACATCTTTCGAATATTGTGCTTAGATGGGCTCAAGGATCTATTGCACTGCCAAAGAGACTTTCCTCATTTCCAGGGACACTAGGTCATAGACCATATACTAGGTCATATACATTTAGAGCAGATAGGGAAGATTCATAATAAAACTGCGTATTGTAAGTGATCCACTTACTGAGACAGGTCAGAAACCATTTGTATGGTGGCAGATCTAGATGTCATTGCAAATCCCTAACCCTGTTCTGATAGATGATGTGAATATGTGCTTGTGGAACCTGTCTGTGAGGCTCATTGCTGAAAGATGTTAATGCAAATATCAGAATACAAAAACTGATAAAATGTTCACATCAATACGAGACAAAGGCTAAGCTGGGTACTTAAAACTCATCGCATTTCAGTATCTAAGTGGTTTAATCCATATTCAGACAAATTAAATGAGATTTACCCAGTCATTACTTACGTATCACAAATATCAAGTTGGCATTATTTTTTAACCTTGTGTTCTTTTTTAACTAGTTCAGTACTAAATGCATGCTTATACCATCAGTATTGTTTTTATATGTGATAGTCCTGATTCTGATTTCTGTTCCCTGCTTCACCCCTGAGTAGAGGCAAAAAGATACAGAAAGGGACATATCAGTGTACTCAATCTGACCCTGAAGTATGTTACCTTAAAATGACAGTAAGGATTAAAGAAAATGATTGTGTACACTAATGATGGCTAAGTATTGAACTCCTGTTGTAGAATGTGTGAGATAATAGAATCTGGCAGAAAAACTCATGGGTTTTTGTGGATTTTCTATAAAATTTAGCAGAGCAGCAGTGGGGGGGGGATGCAATTGCTCCACTTGAATGACTTTCCTTTTGTCTTAAAATGGTATTTGGTGCCACAGTATGTTTATTTCAGCTACATTAATTGCAGTCAAACATTTCTGATTGGTCACATTGGAAAATAAGATTGCTGAGAGTCTTCTCTATGTTCATTTCCTTTTTCCAATTTGTTACTTGCTTCAGGCAAAGGATCTCTCAAGAATTTTTCTGAGCAAAAAAACAACAACTCATCCCAGAAAAAACAATAGCACCATCCAATAGTTTTGTCATTCATTGACAGTAATCAACATACACATATTTCCTCATAATTATATAAGGTTCATTAGAGTCTGTGCATATATGCTTGCCATTTTACATTCAGATACATCCAAGTATGACATGTTGTTTCAATAAAATGAATCTAGTCTTAAAAAAAAGAAACATAGCCTTTGGGAAAAGGCAATTTAACATTTTAGGGAAATTAGACATTATGGAAATCATCATCTTTCCCCACTGATTACAGAAATTTTCATAATATAAAATTAGAGAATGTACAGAAACAAAGGGGATAAAAATTATTACATAGACAGCAGTCAAATTCTTCTCTTAATATTACTGCATGTGAACTGTAGTTTGAATAGTGTTACCTTGGGACATTACACTGAGAATTAACATAACTTTTTAGCAGAAAAATTTCACCAGTTAAAAATGTAAAGAAAAAGCAAAAAGTTTAGTGGCCATGAACTAGAGTTTATAAAAGAATTTACAGAGATTCCTAGATCCCAAACTGAAATTAAATGTGCCCTGACCAGAAGTCACAGTTAAACTTTTAATGGAGACTTTTGAGAAAGGAATTAGGTCTTTGTAGACTCTTCATAAACAAATGAGGACAGGCAGAGACCTGCAGAGGGAAAATTATTTGATAGATTGAGAAGCACTCTGGCACATATATAGATTTAAGGTATTCTGAAGCACATTATTCTCTATTGCCTGTTGGCCAGTATCTTGGTTAGATACTTGCAGTGGGGTGGAAGGACCCCAGTCTCCAGAGTGCTACTTCTGCTTGAAAGGAAATCTTCTCCAGCTTAAATGGCTCATCAAATGTGCCAGTTAGGAATTGTGTCTATGATCTCTGGAGAGCAAGTGACTGGGATGCAGCTCTCTCCTCAATCTGGGAAATTAAAGCTTGTTTCCCTAGAAAGCTACCTAATCATCTATAATCGAGGCTACAAGCAAGTAGTACCTTCTTCTCCTACTGAAAGTACCTCACATGGAGGAGGAGGACTTCTAGATTCAGGACACACAAAAGAGGAAGCAGTTTGGCTTTTAGCTTACAACGTCATCAACCTTGAAGATAAAACCAGGAATTTCAAGAATCCTGATGCAACTTGAATTATGATCTTTGTCACCCAAGTCCTTTGTTAATTTCACACCTCAGGACTAGTGATGGTAACTCATGGGTCTAAAAGAAAGGTAGTAGCTAATATTGGCAAAGAAAATTCTGTCATACGTGCAAACCATGAATATCCCTTGATAGTTCATAACACCTGCCTACATAATTGCTTAATAATTATTTTTCCTTCCATAATCAAGGATTACAATAATAATAAAGAAATTCCAGTCTATTCAGGTGTTATTTCATAGCATCCTGATGCTGAAAAGACAAGCATACAAAAGATCATTTACAAGATTTCCAACATCACTTTAAGCTTCCTTGAATTCATACTTTTCAGTTGTATAAGACCATCTAACATAACTGCTTCTGTAATGATGAGACTAAAGTTTAAAACTCAGCAGAAAACCTATTTCTTTGAGAGAAAGTAGCATTCATTTCTGATTATGTTGTGTTTCCAAATCATTGCTATAATATGCTCTTGGGATCTCTGTAAGCCTTTCTGTCTATGTGAATATAAGCAAAAGAAGTTAGAATAATAAGCAGTTGACTAGCTGCTCCTTCACCATGGTAGCTAGAGGATACTAAAACAAGTTGAAATTCTCACATGTTATATTCTCAACTTCACTGATTCTTTTTCTAAAGAAAACATTGTTAAAGCTGTGAAAGCAAATTTAATAAGACGGAAGCCATTCTGTCCATCTTAGGGACAGTCTTATTATCCATAACATTGATTTCATACTTGGTTCACAGAATTACCCAGTAAACGTTTGCTTGAAAGACTTTCAAGACTGGCAACACAACACTGAACAGAATGATTATTAATGAATGGTGTAGACACATTCAATAGTCCACAGAAAGAAAAGAGTCTAGTGGGAAGTTCATCCTTTGCATTCTCAAAATCTATATCCAGATAGGTTTAATCATCTTCCGGAAGTGTCTGTCTTCTTGGACTGCTTAAAAGCGAAAACTTAGTGATTAGTTTAGTCCAGACATGTTTTTTAGATAATGAATTTATCAGAAAAATGAATCCTGCCCTAAATGAGAAAAGAAAGATTTGTAAAACCTGCTTACATTGTGTATTTCAGTTCAGAAATTTTGATATTGTACGTACCAATTGAGTATTCCCATAGCTTTTTTGACCTGCAAACAAAGTCATGACAGAGTTCATTTCTACATGTAAAACAAGACATTTGCTTATATTTCCAGGACACTATTCTGGAATTTAAAATTCACACATAAAAATGAAGTGCTTACTTTAACAGCTATCTTAATGAAGTCAAAAATAAAGTTGACTGCATGTTTAGACTCACAAATTTACAGAACAGGTATGGCTAGGAAGGTTTTCTGAAGATCATACACATAGGTCCGTGCCCCTGTTCAAAGCATGGACAACTAGAGGAAGCTGCTCACAGCTGTATCCACTTTGGTTTTGATTGTCTGAGGGGATGGAGACTCCACAACCTCTCTGGGCAATATTAAATATAACTTGACAAGTTCCTTAATCTTATTCTTTTAAAATAATTTCATAAGCATGTAAGTACTTCTCTGGCAGTTACATCCAGCGAAATAGGTGCAGTGACTAAGGATGTGTTCAAGTTACTTTTAAACTAGTTGCTTTGGATTCTGGTAGAAGTTAAATTGCTATAGCACAATTGTCAATGAGTGAATTCTAGATGATCTACTGCATTTCATATTGGTACATTTAAACCATTATGAAGACTAGGCCATATGAACTAGCTAACATAAAACCAGCTTATCTCCTTCAATATGAATTGAAATGCGAAGTCTTGTTCAGGTGGTAGGGTATTGTGTAAAAGCAGAAGTGAAAAAGTCAGAAAAGAAATCAGTTTCCTACTCCTGGACTCCCCACTACCAGAAGTTAATCTCTATTAGAAATGCAGCAAAAGTCATAAGGAGTGGATTTTAATTTTTTTTGGCATGCTTTTTGGGTTAAGCAGGCTAGTAAGCAGCCCAAATGGAGGATGTTAAAGGAAATTTGTCAGTCCTTAGGGTATATGTTCATGTCCTCTAACTAATTCTATTCCCTTCCTCAACTTGACTCTCATCCCATGTTTAACATGTATCCAACTAGTCAAAATGTTATGTTTGTGCTGAGGCAGTTTGCTGGGAGCTCCCAGCCCTGAGATTTCTCAAACAGGAATGAGAAGGCCACTCTTTTATTTGTATGATCAAGTATACAGAGCATAAGCTCTTCCAAAAAGAAAGAGTAATAGTTATTGAATTATTTCTGTAAAGAGAATGAACAAACAAACAAAAACCATGAGGGGGCAGATAGCAAAGATGAGTTTCATCTCAGAGTCCTATCAGACATTCACATATGCTATGGTAAGGCTGAGCTCCCTCTATAGGCAGTGGAGAGAACTGGACATTTATAAAGTTTGATTCAGTCTGAAACAAATGCTTGAATCAAGTTAGATGAATATGTTATAAAAGTGTTTATTTTCCCCCTTAAACTGTAAATGGAGCCCCAAGTGACTAGCTTAACTATCGGCACTTACTATACATGACTAGCTTAACTATCGGCACTTACTATACACTATTAACACTAGCTTAACTATTGACCCTTTGAGTTATGCAAGATGACTAACTCATCCAATCAATGTATTTTCCAATACTCCGATATTCAATTGTACTTCCAATATAAATAAACAAGTAAACAAGTTCCTGGGTGTACTAAGAATCTAGGAATGTTTAGATCTCAAAATATCTCTAACGGCATAAACAGCAAAGTCTGCTTTGTTTTCCTAAGGGAAAAGAAAAAAAGAAAAAAAAAAGAAAAAACTTTCTGTCACTGTTTTTGCAGAGCTAGAATCAGATAGTTTGTTTAAATCTCTTAATTAGTTATATTGTCCTTTAACAGAGCAAAATAACTAGTAAACCATGCAGTTCTATGGATTGCATCTTCTGTCATTAGTTCTAATTATTTTAACAAAGGGAAACTATGTGTTATTGAGACCAGACCTTATTGCTGTTGTAAGGATAGCAGGAGGAAAGACATGCCAGGAGGAATGTGCACCTTAGCCTCATTGCACAGAAAAAGGAGCAGGGCAATGAGCTGAATGCTAACCCCATTTTTAAAGATAACAAAAGTCAAATTTGGTTCAATGATTCTAGACTTCTCAGGTTCCCTTTAGGTGATGGAAAGGCAAAAAGGGCAGGAGAGAAGTCTAGCTGCGAGCTGATTCTTGGAGGAGACAAATCTTCTCTGTTGAGGTAGACCAGGACTAGGTTTTATAGATAAATTTAGTCTATTTGAAGATATGTATGGTTTTACTTGGAGAACTGGAGGCATCTTTCCCTTTTTCTGTATTAATTGAATGTTACAGAAAAGCAACAAGGAAAGGCTACATACAGAAGAGCACATATGTCATATTGCTGCTACTTCCGAGTAAAGGAGCTGCACAGTAATATAGCTGTGATCTAGTGATGGTGCTGACACATGGCAAAACACTGGCTAGTTCTCCCTCAAATTAGGATAATCATGAAGTAGATTGACTTTGTTAAGAACAGAAGCTAACATTTTATTCTTCTCTTTAACTCTGTAAGTATTCATTTTAAAGTCTGTCAGAATCTGTTCTTCCAAATCTGCTTTCTGAGAAATACAAATGCCATGTATACTGTGTTAACAAGCCATCTGACCTCTTTAAAATATATGCCTATGTAGCCTAATAATCTTTAAAAAAGGAATTCAAATGCAAATGATAGACTATTTTATGCCCACGCAGAGAGAGAATCTAGTCATTAAGGATGTGAGATATGGGGAAAGACACAAGGCTGTGTAGGTCTGGGCTAGAAAGCAGCTTCCAATGGCTTCTGTGTTTGGTGCTGTGGAATTTATTAGCTAAGTCCTTGTAAAGTCATAGGAGAACTGGTAGAGCAGAAATATAAAACTGTTTGAAGCTACAGCAATACCAGGTGCACAGAATTAAACTAAGGTCTTTAAAAGTTCATATCAAACAGATTCTGTGAAGCATATAACTCTGATCCAGCCTTCCCTGGGTAAAAATTCTATCATAGAGAAAAAAAAGTAGATGCAGTGTGTAAAGTTCGCAATTTTCCCTTCTGTATTTAACATTTAAATTGGATGAACATGGGCCAAGGACTGGAAGAGTAAAAGTTACACAGGAGAAGTTTATATGCATTATCCCTGTGCTTTGTGCTCATGCTTGCTTGCTTTACTCCTGCTGTTGTTATGGAAAGCTCTGCATAACCTGTTATAAGGCTCATGTAGTTTAGCAATCTATTCTATGGAGAGGTTTACTGAAACAAAATAATGACTTTTCTAACTGCCATTTGCTTGTTCTCTCAAAGTTAATTGAAAGTTCTGCTGTGCACACCTGAAACTACAGAAATAGACCAAACAAAATAGATACTACTTGCTTCTTCCCTTTCTGAACAACTGCAGTATTTCAGCTCCTTAAAGCCATTACTCTGACCGTCTGCTTAATATTGTATTTCCATATTCTGGATGAATTACTGGAACAAAAATATTCTGTGGTTCTTCTCCTGATCACAAGCTGAATTTTATTTTATCATCATAAAGCTTAGTTAATACTTTTCTATTATGAAGGTGAAAAATATCCTCCTTTCAGTGAATTTCAACAAATTTTGGACCTTTTTCTGTTTATTATTTTCTCCATAATTACAACTCCTGCTCCAGTATCACCAGATGGTTTCTTGTTTTGCTTCTGATCATGTGGCTGAGTGTACACACCTGCGTTTGTGCATGCCATGCCTCCAGTTTTGGATGATATTAAGTATTATGATCACTGTTAGAAGTGCACTAAGGAAATATCTAGCAAAGACAGAAACACACTGTCTGGATTTCTTTCTTCTGCAGTAATCTAAGCAATTAGGATTTCCCCCCTGGAAAGTAAACAGGATTTCTGCTGATTCTGACACCTAACTTGTACTAGATGGTGAGAAGGAATTTATCTAGGCATCTAAATGTGAGTGAGGTATCTAAGCTCGTGTTAATATGCCATCCTAGTGTCAACATTTATATGTGGTCAACTCACCAGCTCTCTAGTCTATTTTGACTTTGTTGACTGTATAGGTGAGGTTCAATTGTTTAAAAACTAATGTCTAATGCCATTGGCAACTTAGAGTATCCAAGACACAGGCATAGGGCTTGCAGATATGACAAAGGATCATATGAGACAAATGCCCTTATGAGTGAGTGAGTGACAGCTGGCACGCAGGTGGGTAACACTAAAGCAATTACAGCAGTGGTTTCTACGCTTAGGCAGATGAAAAATTACACAGAGTTCAGCTGACTATGATGGGAGCATAGACATCTAAAGTACACGAAGGAAGGTAAACTGAAGAATCGGAAACATCTGAAGCTAAGTGCCACCTCTTGGCCTCAGTTCAGTTACGTAATGGTAGGTGTTCAATTCATTTGACATATCATAAGATATCCAGGACATGCTCATGATGGCCCTGGAGTTATGATGTACGATTTACAAGCAACCTTACATTGTTTTGGACAGCATGGGAGAACCTAGAGCATCTCAAATGATGCTAGACACATATGTGTCAACAGGTGAACTGAACCTCGAATATTGAAACTCCAGGGAAAAGACTCAGTTGCCTAAATATTGCTTATTTTATAAGCTGGCAGGTGTTCTATCTGACTGCCAGCTACCTTTCCAGAGGGCCATATCTTACACCAGCCAGCCTCATACCAAAGTCCCTGTGTTTAAGCAGCTGAATCCGTAAGATTTGCAGGACCATAAAAACATGCTTCAGTAATTAACAGGAGTGGTTTCCCATATTACAGGAGTGCCACACAGCTCAGGGAGGTTCAACACACAGCCAGTGAGAACAGTCACTTATTGTGCGGAGGGAACACCTCAGCAACGGGCAGTAGTCATAGGAATTTCCTCAGTGGGAGCAACAGAGCTGCTAGACCACTCTTGCCTTCCATCAGCAGTATCTGTAGTAGCAGATTGTTGAATGCCATGACTACACCCAAGCAGGAAAGTGATTGTACTCCTGGGGAGCACGAGATTTACTCAGTGGGTATTATGGGCCCCTTATGGAAACCACTGAAGGGATATATTATCTGGACTTTGCCTAGTGCAGAAATAAAATACTTGCCCACCTTTTTCCACCTGTCAAAACACTGTGCGCCAGTAACATAGACTATTAAAAGTCACCATGCACACAGTAAAAAAATGTTGAAAAGAGGAAAGCAGTACACTGTTCTCTATCTCTCTTGAGAAGCAACAGGAGAGTTTTAGGTGAGACACTTGGAGATCCTTGCCACAAGGACAATTTATGAGTGTGATGAAGGCTATGGCACCTCTGCCCTTGGGACAGGTTAGGTAAATGTCTGCTAGGAAAGACAGAAATTCTCCTTCTTGTAAACATCAGGTCTGATTAAATAATTTCTGACAGTGCTTTTCTACTAAATTTTCAATGTCCTGGTTATCAGAAAAGGCTATTAATATTGTTAAAGAGAAAAACAACATATACATATATATATATATGCAGACATAGAGAAGGACAAACACTGGCTTGTTCAGAGTATTCATTCAGCATCTCTCCTCCTGTTCACTCCCCTCTCTCCACAGAACTAAGGTGGAGAGGACACTAGACTGCTTTGTCTTTGAGAACATCTGGGATCTTCATTTGAAGAGAGGCTGCAGTAAGAAGTGAGTAGAAAATGAGAACTACAAAGGTTTCACTGGGTTCAGATTTCCCTGTTAAAAAACCTGATTCGTTCTTTCAGATTTCCTACCTTTATTACTCTGTTTTAACTGACATATTGTAGGTGTCTTTCTGCTATCTTGTGCTCTAAAATCCCTTGCTGATAGTGAAAAAGGTAGAGAGAGCTTTGCTGCAAACTAGATTGACTGACATGTGAAGAAAGTGGCACCACTCTGGCCACTGCTGCCAACTCTGCATCTCATCCACTTTGCTGCTACATCAACCCTCTCTCAGTGTTCTGTGTCCATTCCCCTGAAGTGTTGAGGCAGTGCTGCAAGGATCTATAAGTTAAACAGTGAGAAAGCAGGACCTTGAGGCCTGGACCTAGCCCATGATGCTGGTCTATCTCACCCACAAGTGTGGTATGGAGCAATACTGTCAGGTTCTGGGTCACACGTATTAGGCATCGTACAAACAGATGTAGATCTTCCTACACACGAAACGGCTTTACTTTACTCCTGCTAACCCTCAGGAGTAGTCTTTCATTTGGCGTATGTCAAGGCATTCCTTGGACAGTGCCAGTCGATGCAAACAAAATACAACCAGTGGAGCAGGCTAAAAATGAAATAGTACATAGAGATAGGGAAATGTGCTTGAACTTGTATGTTGGCTTTGTTTAGTTTGCTGGTATAGAGGCACTTGCACCAACCAAGATAGTCACATACCTCTCTCTTTTTAGGTACATTACCAAAAAGAATAATTTTGTCTTTTATAAAAAATGGCCATTCCAATTGCTTTTATTTATAGAATGGTGGGAGAAAGAGGATAAATGAGTTGATCCAAAAAAATAAAAATACCTGGCCTATGGGCAGGTTTACTGCCGTGTTGGGGGCGCTGGGGAAAAGGAGTAAGCAAACTGCTTTTGCAAATACGAAAATAAGCTTAAAAGAATTTTGGGGGAGAAACAGTGGCTTTTTGGTCCTTTAGTCCTTTTGGCTTCGAAAAGGACCAGTTAAATATTTCTTTCATTCCTTTCTTTGATTGAAATTATTTGTTGGAACAGTATTCATTGATTTAATTCCTAAATTAGTTTTTTGTCTATCATTCTACTGGTCTTAAAAAAAAAATGGAATATGAATTTAAATCTTACCATCAGCTTCTTGGAAATAACTCTCCTGAGATCATGGTTGTCTGTCATGAAGTGTCAAAACAGCCAGTGCATGTGCAAGCCCAGATACTAAGACTCAAGTTGTGCAACATTCAAAACAAAATTTGTCTTTTCATTTTGCAATCATTTTGCAACCATTTTATTACGAACAATGATTATTTTTATTTAGCAATGACTTTACTTTTTCATTACTTAGTATATTCTACACAGATGGGCAGTGCTACTGTGCTCCTTTATTTTTATTTTATCATTAATTGGAGATAAGAAGTTCCCTTCCCACCCACTTCACTGGAAGCCTTAGTAAGTCCTGTTCCATGAGAAAATTCTATCTGGAAATTGTGGCTTGCTATACATTAATTTTGGTTTTTAATTATTTCACTAAGGGGCCAAATCACGGTCATGTCTGATAAGTTTCCCTATTATTTACAGTGGATATGTACATAAGCTTGTTTCACCTGGGGTAAAAACTGTGTTATTTATTGCTATTTCTGAAATAGCAATAGGTGTTCAGAGTTAGGTCATGCAAAAACAAAATATGAGACAGTCTTTGAAGTCTTGCCAAAGTGTATTTTTGTCCTTGAGAGAAAGGAGAGGTAAAGCTCACCCTTCAAGATTTTGTCTGCAATTTCACAATACAATGTTTATTTTTAGGAGGTTTCCTTAACTATATACCCTATATACACTGCAGGCCCTGTGCTTCATGGCCTAATTTTCAGTTGAAATTGTCCAGAGTTGTACATTATTAATTATGTTAATTAGAATTAATAAACAGAAAAATTCTTAGGCAAAATTAGAACAAACAATTTTCCACTTCTGAGTAAATTTTGATCGTTTTTAAAGATCTGGTCCTCTGCACCAGATGGAGAATTGCTCTCTTTTCTTCCTGGTTCTTGACTTGTATGGAGATGTTAAACACTTTGATGTAAGAAGCAGAATTCTTTTTTTCTTAATGACATTTATAATAGAAAGACCAAGTCCATTAATAGAACTCCAAAACATAATAGAAATAGCAATATGTAAGAGGATTTGGGGGTATCTAAGCATATACTCACATCTGGAGTTCATAGGAAACTCACAGAGATTCTCACAGAGCCCTCTGGGGTGTTTGTTGTCTTGACGAGTCTGCTATTAATTGCAACAGTGCCTGTTCAATCAAGTCTTTACTCAGATTTCTGGAAATCACCTTACACAAGTTGCAAGGGCCCTTTGCACCCTTTGCATCCATCTCATTCGTTATCTAAGCAACTGAAGCAAAATTGCAGTATAGCTAAGAGACGTGAGCTCAGGGCAGCTGAGCAAAAAAATTCCTTTCACCTTCTTTTTTGAAGAACCAGATCCATGAAAAGAGTTATCTGATACATACCCATGGCCACTTTGTTTTAATAGCATTAAAATAACAAATGCAAAGAGTTGGAATGTGCTAAATATACATCATGAGCTTTCTTTGGCAAAAAAAAAAAAAAAAAAAAAAAGTCCACAATTTTAGAATAGCCCAAAAGCAAAGGACAGTACTTTTTAATTTGTCCACTTAATCTTTCCAATAGTCTCTTTCTGCAAACAAACTGAAAATCATATTTTAAAGAAATTCAGACAGGGTTAATAAATTGCATTTCTGTCTAATTTCAGCAGAAACCTCACCTCACATTTTCCTCTATATACCTTGTTTCTCTAGCCATTACTTTTTATAGTCTAGAGTTTCTATACCCTAGAGAAAACCCTTACATTAAAAGACACATAGAAACTGTTACTTTTGTAACCAGCAGGCAACATGGGCCTTATTGCTCATTGTTTTTCATGCCACTAGGAGAAACCACTTGGTGTTTAAGCTTTACCGTATCCTTTCTCCTCCGTAGTTAGTAATGACTATCAACTATCAACTATTTAGCTAGCAAAAAATAAATAAGGTTCAGATCTTCTTAAAAAAAAAAGGGGGGGAAAAAAAAGAGAAAAATAATATTTTTGCATAAAAGAGACCAATGATAGGACAAATTCAGGCCACTAACACATAGCACATAACAAATGGTTCTCTTTTCCGGATATTTTCTGTCCTGCATAGGGAGAGATACTTCATACCAGGCTTTTCTTGCCACAGTGTAGCTGCTTGGGAAGGCTAAAGAAAAGATGAGCATGATCTACTTATTATTGGCAAGAAATATTTGTTTACCTGGAAGAAACAAATAAATTATTTTGGCTAGAGGCTGTTGTAAATCAAGCTGCAGGTGTGTATGTAGGAGTAGCTTGTTTTTTCCTGCTTGTATAAGCTGTGGGAGGGAGGAGCGATCAACAAATCAATCTCTAGTCTGTGGTCTTTTTTAACAGCCAGAAAACTAGCCAGATGTAGCTATAATGCATCCCAGGTACGTCCTGGTTCTTATGCTGGATTTGCAAGCCAAATTGTGGTTAAAGGCAAAATGAAACATTCCTCCACTAGCAGGCATTCAACCACTATATAATAATTTTGTCCCGGAGGGCAGTTTGGCAAAGGCTATTAATGAAGAAATGGAATAGAGCACGGCAAAGCAGAGAGCTTCCTGGCACAATTTATGAATTCTAGTTGCTATTACGTAGCTGTAATTGCAGCAGTCCAGATATGTTGTGAGATGATCCTGTTCCTTAAGAACACTAAATTTAAAATCTCCTGTTCAAAACATTTGGTGAAGATCTTCCACCACAGCCAGTGTGTTGACTCTAGGCCGTCTGCTCAAATCAGTGGTCAGCAGCACCCTGGGTGTGGAGTCCTTGGCCACCCAGATCAGTCCTGGCACCAGGATCCCTGGAAACACTGCATCCCTGAGTCTCCTGCAGTGCCAAGGGAAACTGAAGGGGCAAAAAGGACTGAAGGGACTGGGACAGACCCACTGAGAGATGTTTAAATATTAGGAGCTATAGACAGTTGCCAAAGACAAGAAGTCCTCTTTGTGGTAAGCGTTTTTGTTTCTCTGACTGGACAGAAGTTTGCATACCTCTCTTCTGTTGAGATTTCTCCTTGTTTTTGTGCATTTAAATCTTTGTATCTCCTCATTATTCTTCTCAGAATAAGCAGTGTACATGTGATGCAGCCACCACCGAGCAGCTGCCCAAGCACCTCACAACCCCTCCTTGAACTTGCTCTTGAACAAGTCACTCATTAGTAGTGCTAGTATTGCACTGCAGATACCACAGCAGTCATTCTCTCCAAGTGATACATCCTGGTCCTGAAACATGAACATCATTGTTGAGGATTAGCAAAGAGAGAAAAAAAGGTCAGAAAATTCACTAGTTCCTCTCTGATTGCAACCTGAAAGAGCCTCTCTGTAACTGCTATAAAATTGCATCTTTTTGCAATTAAACTGAGGTCAAAATCATGGAAGGAGGTATGGTCAAAGTGTGCAGTTCCATAAATACCCCACTTGTATAAAAGACATCCCAAGCTCCTTCGCCTCAGAAGGACTTGGACGCCTAGGTCCTGACTCCATAAAGCAATGTGTATTCCCACCTTCGACTGCTCTCATCAAGCCCATGGGGTGCTGTACACTTCAGCAAGTTTAAGGAACAGGTCTAGAAAGGAACATTATTTGCGGTTTTGTTTGTTTTTGCTTTGTATGTTTGTTTGTTTTCAAATATAGTTCTTTGCATATTGTAGAATCAGGAACTTCCCCTAGTTATTCCTGAATTGTAATTTTTATATTATTCACATTATATAATTTTCTTAGACATCATTCATGCCAAAATTTCAGATGTCAGATAAGCTGCCACAACTTTCAGTGAGCTATTGCAATGTTTAATTGCTTATACTGATAAAAATGCATGCCTGTGTCACTTTTTAGTTGGAATTTGTCCAGGATTAGCTTCTACCTTCTGATCTATTTCTGATCCGTTAAATCAGTACCATGAGAAATCTCTTGCTCTGTAGCACCTTTTCATTTCCAGATCTTAAAATGGCAACACACCAAAAGAAAAGGATTATCGGAATGTGTGTGGCATAGATAGCCTGTACTCTGAGTCTGAGTCGTTCTCCTACCTTCATCAGCAGTCTTGAAGCTATTCAGCCAAAACGTTTCGTAAGCAGCAGAGTGATACGTCTCCCAAGAGACGTATCTCCCAAGAGTCTTCTGTGACTTTCACCACAAGACAGGGATCTAAAATAGATGGGAAAATTAACCCTCTGGACAAATTTATCTCTCCTCCTCATCTGTAGAGGGAGCCTAGAGAACTAGTTAGATGAGAAATCTTTGAGAAAGCTGAAGTTGAGTAAGATGAATCCTCTTTACGTGACACAGAGACTATTCGGAAGGACAGCTAGTACTTAGATACCACAGTGATTGGCAGTCTCTCTTGAAAATACAGGGAACTGGTCCAGAAGATCTAAAAACTTTGTGTCCTGGCTGTGGGTTGTGGTATTTTAAAGTGGCAGGCCCATGGGAACTCAGAAATTCCTACTGGAGCATAACTGAGGGATCCATGAGTGTCTTGCCTTTACTAAAGTTCCTTTAACTTTTACTCCCCTACCCGCTCCGGCCAGTCACAGCTCCTCGGTTCAGCTGAACAATAGCGACTGGGTGGAACCAACGTCATAGTGGAGGTTGACCACAGCCATTCAGGGATGTGTGCCCACGCACGGTGCCTCAGGGAAAGGAAGACATTGGCACAGCCAGGCTGAGGGCCAGATGTGCGCCTACATGCCCAGAGGACTCTAAGATAGGAACGGAAGGAAGGATACCTGACATGAGCCACAAAAACGGACGGTGACCTCACCATGTTTACAGTGGAAAGTGAATGGTTCAGGACAAAACAAGGCTGCAGCATTGTTTTGGGAATTATTTCCAGTGTTATACACCAGGGAAACTAGCTGAGAAAGGTGCAGTCAGGGACTTTCTATTGGCATTTTATGGGAGATTTTGTTGAATCTCCTCAGAAATCTTCTTATCATGTTCTCAGGAAGCACTTAGCATAAGAGGCTTCCTATATCTCTTAGAAAAAAAAAATGTTGACCCCAACTCTCTTCTAAAGATCTTTCCAAGATCAAAATTCTCCTTCTTCACTGAAGCACTGTGTGCTTGAGAATGACCAGAGATGTTCAGGGCAGGGTGGAGTCCGAATAATAGTGGGTAGCTGAAAGGAAGTGCTTGACTCCAAAGCCAAGGAGGAGGAGCAAGCCAAGAACTTGATGGAACCAGGCCATAGTTAGAGTGAATCTGCCTATTGTCACCACCTGCAACTAATTTAAACCCTGAAGGCCTGTTGGGACCTCAAGGCAACTCTTCCAGCTTGGCTATTTTAGTAATAGCAAAGACCTCCTTTGATTATAGGTGTTTTGGAATATGTAAAACAAACACTTGATAGGGCAGTATCCTGGGATGTGGTAGAATGAATCAGTGGACTGTATAGTATTGTATTAGGGAGCAAAGATCTTGCTAAAACCCGTGCACATGCAGTGCATTAGGTATAGAAAAATCTGGACCAGAGCCTGAAGATACCTATAAACTGATGTTTGAGTATCTACAGAGCAGGGAGACATCTGACTTTTGTTCTCATCCAAATGCCCTGACTTTTAGCTGAGAATCCTGTTTACTGGGCTATTGAGTTTAACAGCAAAGGGATAAACTCTGTTCCCTTCCTCAACTTTCTGAACCCCCTTTTGTGTCTAGCACTAAACAATATATTTTCTTTCAACATCTCAAGTTTATTGTTATTTTTTTGATTAAATGAAGTCCAATTTTCAAACTTCAACAGTTTTCGAAACCCACATACTGAATGAATAAAGAATTTTCAGGGAGAGAGAGCTGGGAGATGCTCTGCTTTCAAACAAACCGTGGCTATGCAGTCAGACAGTTCCCCTTATAGCAATCTGGTGCCCAGCCTATATATCAACTGTTGTCACAGTAACTCAAGATTTAGGCTGTGAGAGTGCTGGGATTATTGTTTTACTGTTTTCATTTTTTATTCCATTGATTTCCCTTCCCTTTTCCTTTTACCATTTGCCTCTCATTATAAGTAGATAATCAATACTCCTGAAGTTTTGCAAACTCTTTATTCCATACAGAGAGCACTTGGCATAATTGCCTTTTATTTGCAAGCTACAGACATTACCCAACACAGAGCCTCAGCATAGCTGACAGATGCTATTTCTATACAGGCTGTTTCTCTTCTTAGAGACTGCTGATGGAAACTAGAACCGTCGGTAAAGCTCCATGGTGGCATTGCCCAGCAAATGTAGTTTACTGTGCATTACTTTAAGGCTGTGGTGCTGGCTCCTATAAGAAAATATTTATAGCAGAGAGATGGATAATGTGATTAGCATAAGCTGTTTTTAATACTCACCGCATACTCCTGACACACTTTAAACACAAGCACTATAATATTAGGAGGCCTGCTTGGACTGATACTGGACTGCATTTTTTCTGTTTACGATCTGCTCTCTGAGATTTACTGCGTGCTCCCGGCTGGAGCTTGGCAGGCTCTCAGCGCGGGGGTTCCTGCAAAGAACCAATCTTTATCTCTGTCTCAATCGCCCGGGCAGGGTGGGTGACCACAAAGTCCTGCATCCACCCAGCCACACTGCTGAGTCAGGAGGCACATCCAGCCGGGAGCCCGTGGCCCGACGACACAGGCACTTACACCTCCGCGTAATGCTGAGTCTCAGGAAAAAGCTGAAGGAAGGGGACCCCGCTGAAACCACAGGAGCAGACCTCTCCGGTCAGCACAAACTCCCAGCGTGACACACATATGAGACAAGTACGAGGAGGGTAGGGATTGCCAGTAGAAATATGCGTGTGTTACTTCCCCGTAGGCACTTACTGGGAGAGAAACGTGTGCCAAGAAAGTAGTAAGCATAGACAAAAGAGTGTACTAGTTTGCTATGTAAAATTAATCTGCAAGCACAAACACACCAGAGCTATTATAAGTTCTAAATCTTGTGGTGTTTAGGGTTTTTCCAGCTTGTTTACAGCCCTCCTCTTGGTAGTAAGTGTGGAGAGGTATGAAGATATGGATTTTAAAAAAATTAAGCAAATCACAAAAAGGAACAGACAGTGGCTGATGCAGCTTTAAGTTTAGGTTATAAAAGCACTGTGGCTCTGCCTGTATGGGTGTTTTAAGCAATTCTGTTTCTTTTCTCTCCTGCTCTCTCCAGTCTGTTAATTGCTCTCACTCCTTTGCCATTTCTTTTTGTAATCTGCAAAAAAAATATATATATATGTTTTTAACCTGAATATGTTCCTAGCTCATGATCCATCCTCTCAAACAGATGCCCTGCAAAAGTGAGGGGGAGAAGCACGGGCAGAAGCAAACAGTTTCAAAGAAGGGAACGTGGAAGCTCCTGAGGTCACCAGTGTAGCTGAGGAAAATGTCTAATGAGCATCAGTCTAGATGGCACAGTTATTTCATCACCCCAAGACACTATGAATAGCCCTGGTGGGAGGCACTGGAAACCCCAGCAAGGGGTGAAGATGTCTTTCTGTTAGCTTTTATACAAACTTATGGAAAAGATAGTTCGTGACCTGTTTTGTTTAGGACTGAAGGCTATAATCAGTCTTGCTTTTTTGGATGTAGCAACAGTAGTTTAAGATACTGCTGCCTCCTGCTGTGTTTTAAGAACTCTCTCATCAAGCGTCTTCCCTTCCCACATCTGTCAATGCCACACAATGCCCTTATCCAGCTCATTACAGCTTACAAAGCCACTCGGGCTGTTTTGCTCCTACCTGATCCTTTGCAGAGGCTCAGTTATAGAGATGATGAATTCTAGGTTATGCACAGTCACAGGTGGCTGGTTCTAGGCTTTGGCTGCTTCAGCACATCGCTAGGTCTGCCAGAGGACATCTGACTGTGTCCAAAAATATAGGACAAAGTAACAGGAAAACATTTGGTATGAAAATTATAAAGGCCAATTCTAGTTCTGGAGTTTAGAGACATCCATACCTACCATCTAAATCCATGGATCACATAAAACATATTAATTGCCCTTGTAAAAGTGATGATCTATACTTGTAATTCATAAAGAAGACGTGTAGTCAGTATTATGTGGCATCAGTAACTCCATTTCTATAGGACACAGGCCAACAAGTTACCTGTGGTGCCATATTTGCCCAATGCAGGCATAGATTATGTAAGTTTTGGTATCAAGGAACAGGTTCAGCTCATGGATAAAGATGCAGGTATCCAAACATAGGTGCCTGAGTATCTCCTCTCATCATTGGAGATTTGGTTCACATCATCTGGGAAGCTAATCAGCTTTTCCTAAAGTATACAACTCTGGTAGCTGACAAGCTCTGTCAGCAGCACTAACTGATTAGCAGCTTGCCATGTGTCGGTTGTCCACATACATATAGCTAGTTTCACCTGAGATATTCCAGGATATCCTGCCTGATCTGCTGTTGCCATTCCTGAAGATTGTAGGTGTCCTTTAGGCACCTGTGCTTTTCTTGATGGCTCCATGAAGGCATCCTCGATACCATTCAACTTCCCAAGTGGCAAAATGCACACAGATTTAGGCAGATGAATTCCATCTCAAGGGGCAAGCAAACCAGAAGACTGAAACAGGCCTACAAAATACTTCAATAATGCTTGTAGGGCACATGCATGTGCTCACTCGTACAAAGCCTGTTGTAAGGATGAGGATCACAGAACCGTACACAGTCCATTCCTTCATTCATATCCCAAAGTCCTGCTCCTAACAACATTGCTGTGAATACAACCAATGAGCATGCCTGTTTGAGTGGTTTTAAGATCAGGAAGATCTATGAGTAGTGTGCCAAAGACCAGCTTGTGATTAACAAAATTCTTATAATAACTCTGGGGAGCTTACATTGGAGCATGCATTGATATCTAGCTGAAATTCTCAAATAAGAGCCAAGAATCTGTACCTTTGGTGCCAGGCCAGGATCAAATACACATTAATTTTTATGTGTTTTTTGTGTACATTGGCTCAAGGATGCAGTTATACCTGAGGTGCAGAAAAAAAATTACCAACGATATCTGCTCTGGAGGTGCAAAGGTCTTTAGAGCTAGCTGAATATTCTGCTAATATGATGTGGAACTACTGGTGATCCTGCTGGCAAGCATCACAGCACAGTGTATTACGAGGTGTGATGCATGCGCTGTGCAAATACACGGTAGAGGTGATCCCTGTGTCAGTCAATACACTCTTCCAGAAAAATGTTGGGAAACAGCAACTACCTAAACAGTGCTGTGGGCAGGATGACCAGAGGAAACCACATGGAGTCAGTCAATCAGCCTTGTAGGTACATCAACTATTCAGGAGGACCCTGTTAAAATGTGTATGACACCTTTTGGAGTTGTGTCACTGTGAAGCTACTGGTACTCTGTTAATAAGTATAGTCATCAAAACATTCTTACAAAAATGATATTATCAGACCAACAATACAAAGCTGATTCCTGAAACTGAGAAACCAGATATATACTTATAGAATAAAAAAATGGTCAAAGGCACTGAATACATCCCAAAACAGGCAACCATCTTGAGCCAGCTTCATATCTCCATGCTTCTGTTGAGTTGCATCAGTGATTGGTTCAGTGCTAGTTATAAAAAAAAGTTATAGATTAGATAAGATAGGACTTGGGCTTCCAAACAGGAAAAAAAGTGGATAGTTAGCCCCCAAATCCAATTCTGATTCCAAATTCCTTCACTTGGAACCAAGCTCTCCTTTGAACTGAAAATTTTATAGGCACCTGCAGTTTTATTTTCACATATGTGTTTAGGAGTAGCTGCTTTCCTTGTAAAATGCAGAGTTTGGTTCTGTCTTTTCAACAGCTTCCTAGTGGGTAGAGTTTTCACCTCTAATAAGACGTCTGGGTTCAGTTTTCTGATTGGTTTGAGGTGACTTGCATCTATATCTTCCACAGCACTAGAGCGCCTTACGCAGTTGAGTCAGTAAGGACACTGTCCATGTTGCATGAAAAGTCTGGGATATCGTGCAAGAAGTGCAAATTCTATGGGATGAGAAATGAGTTGCTATGAGTTGATAGTTCAATCAGGATACTTGTTTGAGCCCTATTTACGCCTATTTTGCCTATTTTGGCATTACATATTTTTACATACTTGAATAGTTGATAACAAAAAACAAACAAACAAACAAAAAACCCCACAAACATCTAATGGTAAAGTTTTAGCCCTTAAGGTTTTAGGAAGCCTTAGCTGACTTCTCCCCAAAGATGCTCAGCCTTTGTGGTAGGCCACAGAACATATTCTGGTGGCAGGGAAGGTCTGTACACTGTTATCCTTCTTCTGTATATGACTAGGCTTATTGTGTGTGTAAGTATAAGCAAACTATGTTCATGCAATAGGTTTCATGTTTCTCAGGCTTACTGGGCTTGCTGCATATGCATTATGTAGCCCAGGCACATAGTCTGCTCCCTGTTTGTGTCCAGTGACCCTCTTGCTTAGTGGCACACTCAGAAATGCTTAATTTATATATCCTTCTCGAGAGTGCACTGGCACCACCAAAGCACTGTTACCCAGATGTTTCCATGTTCATCAGCATGTTAGTGATGAAGGGGACTCGCCAGCACTGCCTGTCCACTGGCTGGAGTCTGACCATCCTTGCTCCTAGTAGCTCTCCTCTCTGCTCCCAAAACTTGAAGCAGGAGCTGCCAACCGGCTCCTGGTTGAGCTGAAAAGCAGCAACTAACTGGAAGGCAGATAAAAACTGCTTTCTAAACAGGTTATGAATGGTCCAGAGTCAACACACCTTGAGGGTGACACCCCAATCCATTTTAAGCTGTGGCTAGAGAACAACATAGCCCAGGCTTGAGTCTTTAAACATATGAACTGCAGTCAAACTAAGGCTTGAGCCCCTTTGTATGCCAAATACACAATGTAGAGAAAGACACAGAAATTAAATTTTGTCATACCTGGATTATGAAGTTGAAATACTTTCAATTGCCTTCAATTTGGTCTTCATTTTAAATTCATTATTCTCCAGGTGCTGCCTGTTTTCCTTTTGAAAGTGTAGATGTTTCGTTTAGCAATGACTCAAATTGTATAGGTTACTCCCAGCAATTTATGAGCAACTTGTGATGTGATATCAGAGTCTACCTGGAGTTCATGTTAAACTGGATGAATAAACATCGCAAGAGGTATTTATTTATTTGTCTGCTTGTTTTTGTATTCAGATGATTTGGGAACTTATAACATGGAAACTAAATCATTAAGAATTGCTAAATTCCAGAAGATTTTTCCGTACAGAAATGCACAGAGAAATGTTTAATTTATATTTTCTCTGAATATTGTAATGAAAACCAACTACATGTGTCTATAATAATAATAAAATTATTTCATTCCAGAAATAGTCATAATGATTGTTCCTCTTTAACATTTAAGGAGAGAACTGCAGCTGAAATGTAGGGCAGTACTAAGTTACTTCTGTTGTTCCAGTTCATTTCAGTATTTTAATACTATGACTGCTAAAACAGTGGGGGAAAAGTGCACCTGCTGGGAATTTCTTAGTGCACCTGCTGGGAATATGTGAGTCACTGACTGAGCCCTATTTGAAAGCCAGCTATCATATAGCTGTAACATTAACAAAACTTCATATTACTGTCATCTCCTGTCAGGAATATGAGTAATTTGGAAAGACAGCAAAAGAATAAATATATACTTTAGTTTATTTACTGGAAAAGTAAGTTTTCATTTCAAACAGAGGAATATAAAACAGCTATTTCCAAAGTAATTGCATCCCTTATACAAGGCACCCTGAGTAACACATATCAACAGCATGAATAGCTTATTCACCTTATAAAGATTACCTCAGTGCTATAGAAGCATCATTCATACTGCTACAGTTCAGGTTATGACACTGCTTCCAATAAAAACTTCACTTTTCAAACATATAGATTCAGCTGTACAAATCTAGGATTTACATTGAAACTAGGTGTTTGAAACTGTCCTAAGATGGTATCACATACATAAACTTTTGCAGTGAAGCACCCTGGATCTGCTAGTTCTGTGTTAAAAGAATTATCTGCATGTGTGAGGAGGACAGGGAGAGACATTGATACCACCCAGCAGAACTACCCAGGGGAAAGCATGCTCTGTACCCCAGTGTATGGGGGGTAGCACCCTGCTAAATCTTCTCTGAGCTCCTGCATGAGCATTTGGGTGCATCAACTTGTTATCCCCCAACTTGAAAACTGGCTCACATCTAAATGGAAGCAGGTGGCTAGAGTATTTTTGCCTTTGGGATCTGATTCATGGACAGGGACCACAAAACACAGGATTGTCCAAGGACGGCCACCCTGCCTTAGAGGAGCACTACATGCAGGCAGAGGAGTAGCTCATGAAACAGCTGTTCAGCTACCACAGTTTACAGAGCAGCATATTAAGGCAAACCAAAATTGCTGACATTATATTTTAAAATACTACACATCAAACAATGCTGTCCCTTTTACATCAGCAGCTGACATGTTAGATCTGCTACAGAAACTTTGATGTTCAACCTCATGACCTCTCTGAGTACATCTTCGTTAGTGGTTTAATTCAGATCAGGAGAACAAATTTGAGGCAAGTCGCCTATTGTCCCTAAATATCATGCGCTGGTTTGCCCTGAGGAGTAGTCTAAAGGCACACAGCCCAAGTTCCTTTCACTGAGCTACAATTGCTCTGCTAAACAAGATGAAATGCTCTGGCAATGAACCTAATGCCGGGGCTTCTTGGCCATGGGAGCAGTTGAGAACTAGCTTCATATTGGATCTTCAAGAATGACTGTTTGGCTTTACAGATCCAGCTCTGTTGTTAGGCTGGATTTCAGTTAAGAAAAGAGTGCTGATGCTTGCAGATTACATTTCTGATTTCTGGAAAGATACATTTTTTAATTGGAATTAGTGAAAAAAAATCTCACAGAAGTCTGTGCTTTACACTAGATAAAAGGCAGGAAAATATCAAAGGGATATGTTTTGACTGATGTGGCTGAAAAATAATTTGTTGAATAGAATTACATTAAATTCTGTCAACACTAGCTTCTAAATTTCTATTCTCTTTCAATTAATTATTTCTGTTTGCCCTAAAAGGACAATGTTTTAACTGTTTTAATCTTTTTCTCATAAAGAAAAAAATAACTTTGTAAGCTTCTATACTCTATTTAACTAAATTCAGGTAAATCTTCTCAATCTCTGAATAGGTTATAATTGTGTAAATATTTTTTTCTTGATATTTCTTAGCATATGTTATGTTCATGTTAAGTTCAATCTTTTTCTTGATACAGATTTCTTGGCATGTGCTATTGCTAAATTCAATCCAAAGTCTTGTAGTAGATGGAGAAAGGATAGCTCTAGCCCTGACAAAGGGCATTGCAGGTGAACTAAGAGGCAGAACATAGAACTTTTAGAGAAGTGAGTAGCAGCCTGAAAATTGCTGTGCCTGCTGTTGTAAATATGGAAACTATCAGAAAGTTAGAAACGTTTTGACAAAAGAGAAGTATAATCAAAATCCAACAATCTACACTTATGTGGTTGTTGTTGACCATTTAATGACATAATAACAAAGCACAGCTGACTGAAGCATCACTAATTAGTCAAACATATATAGCATACTTCTTAGTACAGTATAATATAACATTTAAGGGTGCATATGTTTTATATGAAGCTTCAGAAGTAATGTGTGCAGGTTCCATATGGAGTACAATTCTTGCATAACTCTAGAGTTTGTAGAAGTATCCTGTATGTGAACAGAGTATGACACAAATCCCTATTATGTAAAACTTTCTATAGAAACATTCCAAGCAGAAATAGCTCCTTCTCCATTATATAGATCTCATAATCACTGAATCGCAGAATGGTTAAGGTTGGAATGGATGTGTAGAGATCATCTAGTCCAACCCCCCTGCTCAAGCAGGGACACCCAGAGCACGTGGCACAGGATGGCATCCAGGTAGATTTTGAAGATCTCCAGAGAAGGAGACTCCACAGCCTCTCTGGGCAGCCTGTTCCAGGGCTCTGTCAGCCTCACAGGAAAGAAGTTCTTCCTCATATGGAGATGGAACTTCCTGTGTTTCAATTTGTACCCATTAACTCTTGTCCTGCCACTGGCCACCACTGAGGGTGGTTTAGTCCCATTGTCTTTACATTCTCCCTTAAGGTGTTTGTACATGTTGCTAAGATCCGCTCTCAGTCTTCTCTTCTCTAGGCTAAACTGGCCCAGGTCACTTAAGTCTTTCCTCATACTCTAGCCCCTTAATCAGCTCCAGTCCCTTAATCATCTTCATTGCTCTATGCTGGACCCTCTCTAGAAGCTCCATGTCCCTCTTGTCCTGGGGAGCCCAGCTCTGCACCCAACACTCCAGGTGCGGCCTCATCTGAGCTGAATAGAGGGGAAGGATCACCTCCCTTGACCTGCAGGCAACGCTCCTCGTGATGCAGGCCAGGGTCCCATTGATCTTCTTGGCCATAAGGTCACATTGCTGCCTCATGGTTAATTTGTTGTCAACCAATTTTTGAAAATGTTAATGTTTTTGAAAAGTTTCATCTTTGACTGTAGTCAAATTGCTGTCCAGAGTGACAGGCAGAGCTTGCATTCTATCTCTCTAGAAGTGATTTTAGGAAGCAAATGGAGCCTTTTGGAGTTAGGAAAATGAAATAATAATTGTCTTCATTCAACCAAAAGACAGATGGGTAAAAAATTTTGTTCTCCACTTTGTTAGGAATAATTTTGTCCATGGCCAGAATAAAAAGCAAACCAAAAAGCCAAAAACAAAGAACTGGAATCTGTAGCAAAATGTAACAAGGGGATAGAAAACTGTGCATGATTTCTGGATGCTAAGTGTTACTACTAAGATTTACTATTGGCTGATCATCAAAAATACTTGTGGTCTTCCTATTGCACTCAGTGATATAAGACTCTACTCATTCACTGTAGATATAACTTTGTCAAGAAAATTCCAAGTCTATACATTTTGCTTAGATTGGCCAACAAACCTCCGACTAACTAACTAAGCTAACTATTCAAGTTAAAAAGTTTCAATATTTTCTTTATCAATGGAAACAGCACACAGATCATCAAACTTTTGAAAGCATCCAGCCCCCACTTAACACAAACACCCATTCAGAGCAACCACCAACAGACCAAGAAATGAAGCAAAAGATATTGGACTAAAAGTGAATAAACCTGTGCTGTAGGCCCTGCTCTTGCATGAATGAATGCTCTATTCCTTTTTATTCCTTTTCTCCATGTTTTTCTTACTGTTCCTGTCCTCTGTGTCTAGATTTCATTGTTAGATTTGAAGTGGGCATTTACTATTATTGTGTATAGCATTTGGAGCTTTTCCCTTCACAGAGCCTACTGATCTGCTTCATACCACTAATAGCAGCAGAAAGATAAAGGCTTATCCTGTCATTCCATACTACTGTGCTGCAAAGTCAGGCGGATTTCATTCAAAACAAATCTGAGATCCCCAAACCTTCTCAAGGACACAGAGGGACTCAGCTCCATTGCTTAGGAAATCTCCCTTCTGCATGCAGCACCTTCCTTCGGAATTTGGGAAGCTCCTGAAAAGACTGAGTTGCTCATCCTTTCCACAAATTTCCTAAAACAAACCTCCCACTTGCATGATTCGTGCTGTGTAGGTTGCTCATGGTGTATGTTCCTGTAAGATGGGGTGGACTACTTAGGAATGAAAGTGTTTGACATTTTTTATCACTGTGATGGTATGGTGGGGCTGCCTTTAAGTGGGCAGTGGAGAAAACATGCTTCTCGGATCTGGCTCACCCACTGCTACCATACGTAGGAGGAAAATGATGGGGTGCTGACTAACACTGCGGGGAAGCCTGGAAAATCCTATGAAAACTGAAATAGGAGACTATCTTAGGCGCTTCCTTCTCTTCTTGTCTTTTAGGTGTCTTCTCTTCCCATCTGTTCAGTCTACAATTGTTTTTATGATGTGCCGTTTACATTGCTTATTTTGGGCTTCTGCTTGAAACTGGTTTGAAACTAGAAATGTATTTATTTTTCTAACTAGACAAAACATTGGGAAATACATGACTATACAATGATAGGGGAAGAAATAACTATTTGTTAGCTTTCATGATTTTCCATATCTTAAAAAAAATGACTTAGAAACATTTAGAGACACTTAAAAACATCTTACAGTTTTACAACTTTGTCTCCACAGAAGACAAAAAGAAACAACTACTGACATTAATATGACAAAAATAGAAATTTGATTACCTTGAGTAATTACATATTTCCACTTTCTAAGCACACAGTAAAATATGAAACAGAAAAGGCCACAAACACATTATTCTTATATTCATAGTTATGAACTGTAAGTTGTAATTGCTATGCAATTTCTCTTTTTCTGTACTTCTGTCTAATTCATAGACAATCTGTCAGTTAAGAGTTAACAAACTCAGAGGAAACAGGTTTTCTGAGAAAGCAATGAAATTGAAAAGTTGCTCCTCACAGAAATGAAGGAAAAGCAAAAGACAGAATGATTTCATAGCAAATCACAATAAAATGGATGGTAGAGCTCTCCTTGGCCAGTTCTCCTACATCCCTTAACTGTATTCTTCACTCTATTTTTCCTCTTCTTCCTCCCCCAGCTTTTTCTGTAAGAGCAGAACAGCCGCCTCTCTCTCCTCCAGGGTCTAAAAATCATTTATACTGTTGAGAGGAAACTGTTTCTCATTGCAGCTGAAATTTCAGTAACACTTCTAATCTATAAAGTATTGACACGTAACATGTACAGCCATCATGTGCCATGACCAATTTAACAGCTGATTTGCTGTCCCTCTGAGCTAAATGCATAAAGCTTTTAGACAAATAATGAGCAATATATCAAGACCCTAAAAATGTCAATTTATTTCAAAGAATTCTGTTTATGTTAATTGCATGCCAGTATACAAGGAACAGTTTAGTAGTGCTCCACATAAGGTTTACTAGAAAATAGTGATCTCCAACAGTTCAAATCGTGCAGATCCTTCTGTGGTTCAAACAGAATTCATTCAGTTTTGACTGTGAGGACCATAGCATTCATGTTCAATATGTGCAGCATTTCTGTTTCTCCTTTCCTGATCCCTTTTTGCAGATTGGATGGATAGGACATGCTCATGCTTGAAAAAGAATGACACCAAGATACCATAGCTGTCTCCAGGACCAAATGCAGCAGATCTGTGTCAGGTTAGTGTTACAGTGAAGCTAAACAGCCTTCCTGAGTAGCAAGGCTTTCTTGGGTAAGGTGGTACTGTCCTGCAACCCAAACTGGTATTGTTATCTTATGCTATCCTATGGGCTGCAGCTTGGAAAGATCTCTAGCTTCCAGCCCTAAACTGTTGGATAGAGATTTTCTGTGCAGATTTTATCAGTTTTATCCAACTCCAGAAAAAAAAAAAAAAAAAAAAAAAAGAATCACTGTTGGAAAACACGAAGATCTTGTGACTTGTCTTTTGCTCTTCTGTTTTGAACATGGCCTATAGAAATGTTATTGTCTAGCTGACACATGGACACAACATACATAGATTCTGTTTCTGGATTTCTCTAAGACCTGCTGGAGCATCTAAGGCAAATTATCTTTAAAAGTACTTTCCTGTTGAGACAATAATATCTCTGTTTTCTACTTCGTGTTTCTACAGCTTCTAGTACAACTATGGAACCATAATATTAATAATAGAAGTAAATTTAATAAAAGAATCTCTGAATCTTTGGGAATATAGAAATATGTTAAATATATACAATTTCGCAAGGGAAAATATTCATTTTTAAAAGGTAAATTCTCCATCCTTTCTACCTCTTGTAAAATTATTTTGGCTATACATGTTTTGCATCTTTCTCAAACATCTGGAGAGTGTTGTTAGGGACAGACTAAAATTGTAGAAGGGAGAAAAGTGAATAGCATAATTATGGCTTTATTTTAGTCTGCTCATGAAATTGAAGGATTAGCTGTAGCAGGCAGCTGTTAGTCAGGGAGGTGGCCTGAGGTCAGAAGGTTATGCTCTTGACTACAAAGAAGGTCTCTGGATTGGAGAGAAGAAATTTTCATTTGGTAACAGACCAATATGTTAGCTTAGTTTCTTTAAAATAAAGTGATTTTATGGGATCACTCATATATGCACATGTTTTTGTATAGCCCCTTTTCCCAAAATTGAATCTATTTGTGGAATTCAGTACAATTTAACAAAAATTTGGAGGTCTGGAAGATATTTGGTTCCCATACATATTGTGACAATAGGCAGCTTACTTAAGGGGAAAGACCATTCCCCTTAGTTTCCCACCAAGGGAAAGATTTTATCAGGGTCCCAGCTCTTACTAAACACCAGAAAACTCATGAGAAAGGGTGAGATATTATGAAGATGTCCACTATGGGGAGAACTTCTATTAGTGTTTACCCTAGGGACTCCAGCTGTGAAAAATACAGCAATAAGAAAACATTATTTAGTAGCACAGATTATAGCTTTAAGTTTATATAAAATAAGCTATGGAGATGGGTGTAGCTTGTGGATCTACTCATCCTCTAAGCTAACTAGACTAAAGTCTAATGACTAAAAGTCAAATGACTATATTAATGCAATGAAATATCTAAGCTGATTCCTGTCCTTCAGCAGTGTTATCTGACAGAGAATCGTATCCTTACATTTGATCTGCATGAACAGAGATGATGAATGTTCAGAATAAAATACGAATGGCCACTTCAATACTTTCATTATTTCAGTTTACTAGAGCACTTTAAAAACAGCTTGCCTCCACCTTATTAGCTTCCGCTGAATAGACTTTTTTTCCTACCAGCTGCAATGGCTGATGTTTAAACAAGGAATGTCATGAGCAATAGAAATGATGAAACATGACTGCTCTTTTGTGGTTGGATTTTTTGGTGTCTAAAAAGTATGGTGGCAACTAACTCCACCTCTGTGTGACATCATATTCATGACTTCATATCCTGGTGATGATATGGGCGTTTGGAGCAGAAAAAGAGATGAGTAGCCAGGAACTCTGGCTTTTCATTAGAAGGAGGGCTAGGCGACCAATAGAAGAAGCTCTTAGATGATAAATGATAGAAGAAGATAGCAGATGGGATTGGAAACTAGAGGTCTGACTCCCAAAGCCCTTTTTACATCTTTAGTAGCTGAAGTGTTTTTATGCTCAATATTGGTTTTGTAAGAACAGGTTGTTACCTGTGACACCAACATAGTTTTTGTCTGTACTGTTCACAAACTGAGTAATGGCATAAAATCTCCACTAAGAAAAACTTGAACTAGATCTGTCAAGTCCAGTGGCTTTGATCCTCTGAACAAGGCATTCAAAGCTGGATGCCAGAAGTTAAGGACCTAAAATAAATAGGTGCCTGGTTCATTAATAGTGCAGAGTACCTTTAAGCTTTGTTAAAATATGAAATCCAAACACAAAAGCTGATCAGAACCAACACTTGTGACTTATGTGTGAAAATTAATACAAATATTCAAATACATATAGGCCAGTAGAGAAGAACTTTAAAAAAATGTATTTATTACTTATTAATGTAACAAACCAGTAAATTCTCAGGAAATAATGTACAGACTCATGGGAAAAGGTCACTCACTTATTTTTGCTGCAGATCTGGTTCATATTGTTGAAATAGATCACACACTCTGTAATTTTCATTGCTTATTGGGCATGCATAAAAGTCCAGGTGTTAGCCGAATAAAACTTGGAGATTCTGAATTCTTTCTGCTCTCCAGACCCTGAAGGCAGTTCTGACTGAAATAAAAGCTCAGATTCCCCTTTAGTACAGCAAGGGGGAAGTTCTTGAGATTGTCCCTGAGGGGTAGTGCCATGCATAGTTGAATGGCAGATTCCTGGACAATGGGATACGTGAAAGCCCACACTCCTCTTATCAAAGGGAAGAACAGAAAGCTATGAAAAAACTGACAGCATACAGTAGGTAATAATAACCTGCTTTTCAGAGGATTATCTCAAAGTATACTAACAACTTAAAACAACCTCTGCGATCTGCTTCTCATTTGGGTGGTTAGTAATTGCTGGGTTTATGTTTCGAGGTTTCATTTTTTGTTTGCGTGTTTATTTGTTTTATTATTACATTTTAGGGATAATGAAATTTGCTGTCCGTGACAAAAAAAAACTGCTTGTTTGCAGAGATTCTGAAACCTGCCAAAGCTGCATCTAACAAAAGACAGAGTTCCCTAGGCTTGAGTTAATGCGTGCTTGAATCAGGATTGTCCACTTGCAATCAATATCAGTTTGCAAGATGAATGATTATCCTTATATTTTCAGTGGGCATTCAGAAGAGAACAAAAATATTCACTGTAACTTACATGTGATGGAAAGAACTGCAACAGGATTAGAAAAGCTTATTCTGTATGGGATACACACATCTCATCCAGCTCCCACCAACTCTAAGCATTATGTACTGAGCCTAAGCTCATCAAATCAGTACGCTCTGTGGCTTAAGAAGATACAAGTACCTACAAAGAACAATTCATCTTCTTCAGGAACAGATATATATGAGGGATGAAGGAGAAATCTGTCTTTCATCACAGACTGCATGGAGAGCCTAGATGATGAGCTGAGGCCAGATGCCGAACACTTAGATAGCTGACATTAAAGGAGATGAATCTGTGACTTTATCAATCAGATGAGAGATGATTACATTGTCATGTGATCTGACAGAATAAACTGGTTCCTGAAGAATATATACCATGGACTTTTTAAATTGATTAGTTTGATTTCCCTTCCTCTCCTAAAAAGAATACAACAGTACTTGGTATTTAATTCACTGGAGGAACTACCCTTGCATGCATTTCTTTGGTATTTTGAGGTAACGCTTTTTCTAAAAACAGAAATTAAATGTGTCTAGCAAAAGTAGCAAGAGAAAAGAGGATCACAGAAAGGGAAGAGCTTGCTGTTTAATTACATGGTGCTAAATAATTGCTACTTTAAGGAACGAAGTATTATGCTGCTACTTTGAAGTGCCAACCCTTTAAAGTATTGCTGGACATAGAAACACTTACAACAGGGGTTCACTAGGGCTTCATGCAGTCGCAGGGTGCGGTAATTGGAATCAATTCATCAATGGCTGCCGTTGACCCCACAGTAGTATTCATGTCACAACAGAGAATGCCAAACATTATAGGGTTTTCTACCATAACCCTCATACAGATTCAAAGCTTGATCTAATAAAGGAGTTAAAGCACTTAGAGAGTCAATCAGGCTCTTGAAGTATCTAAAAGCCCCTTGGCTTAGTTATCTTGTTTAAAGATTCTCATATGTGGGCCTTTCATCCCTAATTGACGCAAACCTCACAACTTGGTGCTTCTTCCTTAGACCAAGCAGCACCCTGCTGCTATGCACTCTTCTACCAGTCTCCTCAGAAAGACTTGCTTCCCCAAGTGTATTTAACACACAAGCAAAATTCATCCCACTGCCCAGGACAGCTGTGTTTACCTTATTAACAGTAACACTTCTGTCTATTCCTCACATACAATGGGTGGGTGGCCAATTCGCAAGTCTTGAGCTGTTCTCATGAGACCTCCATGCTGCATTTGTGTGACCTGGCTAGCAACAGGGTCTTCTGGATGATGTGGAAACTTCTGGATAACGTAAACTTTAAATACAGGAGCAAATATACCTGATACTACTGCTGAAGTTACTCTTGTTACATTACCTGGTGATACCCTTCAGTCCAGCACATGCTCTACTGGAGTTGCCGGTCCTTTGGAGGTCTAGTATCCTTTTCTCTCTGTGAACCATCCCCTTCTTGACAGTTTCTGGAGGTTTGCCTTTTACTCTTATATTCAAAGGTAACTGGTTTGCCAGATAGGCAAGGCTGGAGTCATGCCCTCTTCTTTGAACTAGCATGGTAAACACCTACCACAGAAAAAGATCTTGAGTGCAGGACTGCCAAGAAGTAAAAGGTGATTGCTTTCTGCTTTCCATCAACTGTCAAATTTCTCTGGATGAAACCCCCTGCTTCAGTTTCTATCAGATACTCATAAACAACTCATCTGGCACACTGAATGCTTTTGAAGGTAATTTGTTCTCCCCAGACTTTCTACTGGAAAGTTTAATTTCTACTGTACTGAGACATAGTTCTGATTTCCACTGCTGGGACTTGAAACTAAGCTAAACACTTTGGCATTTAACTTGTAGACAAAGAAGCCTTTTATTGGGTCTAACTCTCTCACTATAAATCTTGTCAGTCAAGGAAGGGAACTCACTTGTCGATATCTAAACCATCTAAAGCTACTTTCAAGCATAACTGGGGCAGGTGCGATGCAGTTACTGGTTTCCTCTTCTAGGCCTGCGGCCAAATGAAAGACAAGAAAGAAGACAGGACAGGAAATTTATAGCCATGCAATTATTAAATATGCTGTGATAAGTCCTGGGGAAATCTCTATGTACAGAAATCTTTGTAAAAGGTGACAGTCCCTTCTGACTCTCCTATGCTGATGATCAAGGCAGACATTCATTTATTTACTCGAGAGTTCACTGCTTTTTCCCTCTTCAGTTGGAAAGAATCTCAAAGTGGTGCTGAGTATGTTGTTTCTCATGCATCCTCCTGAAACACTGTTTGATTGCTGCAGAATATTTCCATATAATCAACTATAATCAGATGGCATAATTAGTGTATATACAATTCTATTTTTTTTCTTCATTATCAGCTAATGAATCAAGTATTTTGGCTAGTCCATAGTTATGTTTCAGTCCAAGGCTTGGACTAAAGCAGTGTTACACATAAAAATACATACAAAGGTAAAAGTGTTTGGTCCAAAGGATTTGGCCTGTGTCCATGAGAAAATAAATATATCTATAAAAATCTTAATACACGATCAAAAATCCTGCTGCCTTATGAGGCAAAACACTGAGGTAGCCTATGCTATTTTACTCACTGTGGCAGCCATTTTACCTGCTCATTTTTTTTTTCCAAACAATTTGACTAATTTTGCGCAAAAAGGTCAACTATTACCTCTCCTGCTCTAGCCCTGAAAGCAGAATTAGCTGCCACAATTGCATGTCCATACCTGACCTCATAGGTCCATCCGTGACCTGGTAGGTCATGCAGAACATTGGGCTGCATGTAGATTCTGGAGAAGCAAGCCACAGAAGCATGGCTTGAGGGCAGTAGCTCTTTGCTCAGAGAGGCAGTGAGTTTGGTCAGGGATGTTTAATGGACTAGTCTGATGTTTTCTTACAAATGCAGAACTCATAAAAGGGAAAACATAATTTTCATAAATTGACACAGATGTGTATTTGGAAAACTAAGTCTCAGAACATATTCTTCTAACATTCTCTAAGTGAAATATGGTGCCATTTAGAACAGAAAGCTTTGAGCCCAGAAATATAGATTTTAAGTAAAAATAAAGGTGAAAAAGGTAGCAATGATGTAATGCATACTTCTGATAGCTTCAGATCATTTCTACTGTCCCAATTTTAACAGGTATTTAAATTTAAACAGATTAAAAAAAAATAGACAAGTAGAAAATAAGTTACAGTTTTTTTATTTTTCATTCTGATTTTGAGAGGAGTTCATTGATTTGTTTATCTGTCCTTTCTGGAAACTCTGAATCTTACAGTTTGGGGAAAAGATTTTCTCCCTGAGAGTAATGCTACCCACCCCCGACTTTAAAAGCCTGTCAAACATCTCTCTGTAGTTCTGATTTATGGTAGTCATGCCAAAGGTGGACAGAACAACTCTGTGCCGGCTTGACCAACTCAAAGGGGGTGTTTATGGGCAGACACTGTGGCCTAGAGGATGTTATCGCTTTCCCACCCCCTGCCAGGATGGAATCTGACACTTCTCACTTGGCTAATGTTTTCTTCTCCCTTGCCCCTGGCTGTGGCTAAGTGATTGTTTATGGCAGATACTTTAAATCATTATCACCTCCTGGGCCTTTGAGTAGAGCTGCATAATCTGCCTTTGCATCAGGAAAGCTCCTCTATCAGTACAAAACAAGGCCAAATGTTTATCTAGTGAGATGATAGCCAAAGTGTCTCCTCTAATATTGAAAAACAAACAGCAGTTACCTCTGCTCTGTTGCAATGAGCAGTGGACAGCTAAAGCCAATATCTGACACGCAGTTCCTGCACAGCACGTCACTCCTCGGATATCTAATCCCTATTTATTTATGCAGCATCAGAAATATCTAGGGAACTTTAAGGATGATAGAATATACGAGTAAGCACCACAGCTTTGTTTATGGCATTGCCTTAGCACTTAAACCCTGGTTCCTGCTGAGCTGGAGCTGCAATAACTATAACAAGAAGGTTTTGAGGTTACTTTATGGCCGAGCAGTGACTCTCTACACATGTGGAAGGAGGGGGCAGCTGTGCAGAGCAGGGGACTGCCAGGGGGCACCAGGAACGCCACAGTCCCTTTGCCCAAGCTCTGGAAAAACAAAGCTTCTCAAAGCAGCTCCAAGGACAAGGATTACTGGTTAGGAGGGAAAAGAGCCTCTTCCTGGATTACCAGGGACCCCAAATGAATCCCTCCCAAAGCCCCTGGAGAAACAAGTTGGGCTTTCAGGGTTGTCTGCCACTAACATCACCTCGTTCTTTCCTCCTTGCTTGATCTCATCCTCCAGCTCACAACGTTGAGCCCTATTTAAACATTATAGCATGGCTAGGTCAACTGCCACCACATTCCTTGCAGCTCACCAAAGGTTTCTAGTAGATGTCAAATATTTTGTTGGCAGAGGGGAGTTCAAAGGAAACAATTGAAGGACACCCATCAGTTGACTGGTAATAATCACAGAGAGTTGCTTTTATGCACAGAGACCAGGGCTATGCTCTGGAAAGCGATCTGAAGAGGAGCTGGAAAACAAAACTCTCACCTATTGAAAGAGCTCAAGTGGTTGTTGAATAGGTGTTGAGTGGAAATTGGCCCGAATTTCTAAGTCTTCGGAATTTTAGATCACTTGTTACTAAGTAAATGAGAAAAACACTGTCAAATCTCACTGGATGAAATCCTAACCTGACAGTTTGCTTTAGATTCTGCATGAAATTTTAGACCTAGAATGGAAATGTAATGCTTTGCTTGATAAGGAGTTAGTGTTAATGTAGGAGCTGATGTATAGGCTTAAATCCTGGTTCAAATGAAGTTTCTCAGAGCTTTGGCACTGCCTGGAGGTGTTTGGAGTCTTTTTCTAAAGAAGTGGGTGCAGAGAGGAGGGGGGAATAGGGAAAGTGTTTAGGAAAGAAATAAGCGGGTTTCATGGATATTCCTATTCTTCAAAGGGAAGTTTGCTGTCCAAAAACATTAACATCAACAGAAATGCAATGAGTTTACATTTCTCGTTAACCATATAACAACACAGCTGTTACCTCACTTCCCTGGTAAATACATTGCAGGTTTAGCACATGAAATTGCACTGACATCCAAACTAATCCGAAACCTGGCAGCAGAGGTAAACACAACTAAATAAAGACATCCTGGTTGTGGCTTAAAAAAAAAAAAAAAACACTACTGTTGTATTGCATTGGAAATGCTCACAGTTGTCAGAAGAGCCACCTCCAGGATGACTGTCAAGCATGGGTTCCCAGGAAATACTTAAAGCAAAGTAGGAATCAAAGTTGCAGTGCTCTTCAAACTAAAGACACAGTAGTTGTTTTTTCCCTTCTGTTATATAATATAGTGGAAGATTGCACAGGAACATTTTTTGACATTGTCCATGTTAGTATAGTTAAAGGAAAATCAGTCTTTCCATCGGTAGCTTTGTTTCTTGGCTTGTGCTATCAAGACTGGACTATACCGAAATAGTGAGGTTTGCATTTTAAACCTTCAAGGAGAGCATCAACCTGGCCTTTAATAATCTGTTCACATTAGTTTTGCTACCCTTGCGCTAACGTTTTGTTCAGAATATTCCCACTGCTTTAGCTGCATCTCCCAACATCTGACACAGAAAGCTGTGTCTGAAAGCCTCACATGAAATCACCCCACCCAGAAGTTTGTGAATCGGACATCAGCAATAATGCTTTCTCTCTTTCAGTGGAATGTGATTTATTCCAAATTCAATTTCATTCTTTCTCCTCTAGCCAAACTGCCTAAGATTGCTTAGGCAATTATGTGTATTTATTTCATCTATTTTATAAACAAATTATTTCCTGTCGCACTGCAGTCTCTGACACATCCACACAGCAGCCTTCCCCATTCCCTGTTTTTGTTTCTATCTTCTCTTTCTATCTAATCTAATCACTGTTTCCTAAACTTGCCTTCTCTTTCTACTGATAGATGTCTCAAAATCCTACATAGTCACTTGTTTTTTCTCTTGCTTTATTTATCTCTCTGAATGGTCTCAGGACACGAATGATTCCCTTAAATCACACTACTCATATTTGCCCTTTTGCCTCTTAATTCCAGATCAGACTATCACCGTGAAGTTATTTTTCTGATATCTCCAATTTGACACCCTATTGCCAATTCAGACTTCAAAGAAGTTCAAAGAAATATTAATACCTGTTTCTCTTGGTTTCTTTTCCGCCACCTTCTCTCCTGTTGGCAGCTTATGTTCTCTGTGCTTGCATTAAATAGGAAATTGAGTTGAGCCCTTTGTTGCTTCCTACACTTACAGTCTTCCATATAAATCCCATCATCTCCTTCTTCAATATTATCAAATTGCTCTCTTTCTTCAAGGCCCTGTTGTCCTGCTGCCAATTAGCCCCAAATCTTGGCTTCTTTAATCTAGACTTTAGCTTTTAAACTTTTTTTCCGAAACGATAACTATCATATTTGTCCCTAGCTTGTTTTAAGTGTCCCCTTGAGGACCAAAATACATCTCAAGCAGTAACTGCTGTCAATCCCTTTTGCTTAGTTCCTTTTTCTTTTCTATTTCTTTTTAATTTTAATGTTTGAATGAAAATTTCTGAAAGAATGACCTGAAAATGAATTTCATTAAAGCATTTTTAAAATTAATTTCCCCTCTTAAATAACAAAAATCTTGTCTAGTCTTTGAAATATTTAAGTATTCAAGATAACAAGAAATTAAGATTTGACTATACAAACTGCCAGATCATAGAATTCTCTCTCTTCCTCAATTCAATTCTCCCCATGACACATCAGGCAGAGAAAATTTTTAATCTAAAGAAACCATGTTCCAGGTTACCCTAATTGATGAGTTGTAAAGACCATTTGTTCTAGAGATGCCAATATTTACAGTTAACACATAGAGATTGTGATTTTATTAACTTTGTGCTAAAGTTGGCTGTACTCCTGCAGTGACCAAAACTGACTATATGTAGTGAATCATTGTGAGACCCACCCAGACAAATCTGTTTGACATGGTTGGGATTTCACTGGAGAGATGTAATTTAACTTTGGGACATCTTTATATATAAAATAACTTGCTCTGATCTACGTAAATCTAGTGGAATTTAAGGGAGAGTACAAAGTTTTCATCTTGTTGCTAGAGATTTGAAGTGCCAATTTAATTAGATTTAGAGTGTTTTTTTTTTTACTACCAAAGTAATATTTATTTCCAGAAAAATAAAAAAAAAACAACAAAAAAGATGCACATTTGTGACTTAGTGAACACAAAGAAAGAATCCAAAACCAGCAAACATTAATTTAAATTACTCTTCCAGTGCAAAGAAAAAAAAAAAAAAAAAAAAAAGCATGAAGCCTGAAGCTCTTTCAAGAAGGATTTACAGAACTGACACTTCATACATCCATTGTGTCCTCATAAGAACTTGGTCTCTTTCATGGCCAATTCTTGCAAACTTTAATTGCCCCAAGGAGGAATTCTGCTGTCCTTAAACTATTATTTGAAATATTAATCATGATGAGTTTGAGGAAAGGGTTATCCTGTCAATTCTACCTTAGAACCTTAGCTTGATGAGAATGTATTTTCCACTGACTGTAGTCACAACCACTCATTAAAAGACCTTAAGCCTTTGATAGTGCAGTGGAGTGGAATATCATCTATTCATCTCTGGAGAACACTATTCATACTATTTTAGATCATAACCCAAAAGGAGCTGCTGATCTCATCAACTCTCATTTGTTTGCATCATAAAACCACCACATGGTTTGGCACAACAAATTTTCCCTGTTGAGGAAAAGCTATGGCTGGTGTAGGGTGTGACAGATTTGGCCTGGAGACACATTCAGGGAAGATAACTGAATACTGAGAACACACTGAAATTAGTGTTATTTTGAACACTAATTCGTTCGTAGAAATGATATGCTATTTGTATTTGCTACCATCAGCTACCTTCATTTCTTGATCATTTTTCCTTGTTCTTTTCATTCTGCAATACTTTATAATGAAGAGCTTCTTATTTTCAGCTAGTAGTATGGAAAGAGCCTATTTAGAATGAGTTCCTGACCTAGATGTTTGCATCATTTCCTAATAAACACAGCTGACACAGTTTTAACTGATCAACTCAAATTAAACCTTCCTTTCCTAGCAAACAAACCCGACCTGAAAGCCAGTAACACCCTGGTCTGTTGCACTCTGATTATTTTCTGAAATTAATGTTAAATGAACATTGAAAAAGATTGATTCAGCTTTTCTGTGCATGAAATTTGATTCTTCCCTGAATCATTACATGATAATTAACTCTTCACTGTTGGAAGTCAACACATAATTACATCTGCTGTGTCAGTCTTTGAATTCTGAGGAGGAAGTGTTCAATTAGCATTGTCAAATGAAAATGTAGACATCCACCATGTAGAAGGAACCTTTTGTTGACTTAGAGTCAACTGGTGTCAAAGGCACAGCAGGAAATTGCCATTAGCCAATCTGGACTTTCTCAATGTTCAGCTCTACATCCCACAATCATCAGCTTCTGAAAGAGAGTAATTTAGGTAGCAGGTCAATCACATCTGTAACTTTGGTCAACCCACCTATGGCAAGCACTCACAGATGGGAGGAAGATTGCTTACACATTCCAGCTCCTGGGCCTTGTGCTTGACCCTTCTTTATCAGATGTTCTAAACAACCATAGGAGGCTGTTGTTATTTTGGAGGCAAGAGATTAATGATTTATCTTTAAAGTTGGAACAGCTGTTTCATTTTATGAAGCATATTTTTACAAATATTCATGGCTGCATTTAGTAATTGATATTTATTGTCATGTTCAGGAGATGAAACGGTGGAAACTGGGATTAATATTTAAATAAAGGACTAAAACATATGGGATGTTTTTAAATGAACTTAGAAAGATGTGCTGAATATGAGCCCACATGTTGTTTCCAAAAAAGGCAATATTGGAACTATGTGTCATGTGCATCCCATTTTTTCACCCCACAAGTGATGGGTTGTGCCATGATTGCATTCAGCAACTGCAAAGTTGTAAGATCTGGCTGATATAGTGCAGCAGATGTATACTGATGGATGAATGAGGTTCCAAATGTTCTCCTTATTCAGCTGTAGGGAAATCTAGCTCCCATATGAATCTTTTAGAGACAGAGAGAAAAAAAAAAAAAAAAAAAAACACTTGCAGAACTTAATGAAACACAAAAGATTTTAGATGATGGTGCTGGGGAGGATGATTTCCATGTTCTATAGAATCTGTAGCTATTTTAGTTTTAACTAAACAGATGGTTATGCTCAACACTGAAGTATACAATTAATTATTTTTTTTTTCTTCTCAAAGATAAGAGGATTCAGAGAAATTGCAAGCCCTAGAATCAGAATTAGTTGAGCTAGTTAATTAATTAATACCAGATCTGTTCTTATAAAGTATTAACATATCCTCAGATTCACTCTTTCTCTCATTTCCTTTTCTATATGGATGAAAGGACTCATATGAGATTGCTCTAACTTTAAAATTGAGGTGGAGGGTAATAAAAATTAATACAAATAGTACATACTTTCTTTTGATGTATCTTATCTGGAAGGGGAGCTTTGCTGAAGATGTGTAGATAATATCTAGCAATAAATATCCTGAAATAGATGTTAACTTAAGAAAAGTTCCTGTTGTGTATTTATTGCCTAAAGAAGGGACATCCAAAGATAAAATTAAATCACAGAAACACAGAATGGTTGAGGTTGGAGGGGACCTCTAGAGATCGTCTAGTCCAACCCCCTGCTCAAGCAGGGACACCTAGAGCACATGGGCACAGGGTGGCATCCAGGCGAGTTTGGAAGATCTCCAGAGAAGGAAACTCCACAGCCTCTCTGGGCAGCCTGTTCCAGGGCTCTGTCAGCCTCACAGGAAAGAAGTTCTTCCTCACATGGAAGAACTGTGTTTCAATTTGTACCCATTGTAGCTTGTCCTATAACTGGCCACCACCAAGAAGGGTTTAGCTCCATCCTGTTTACATTCTCCCCCACCCCTCAGGTATTTGTCCATGTCGATAGGATCCCCTCTCAATCTTCTCCAGGTTAATCAGGCCCAGCTGGGCCTCCCTACAATCACCCCTCAGATACTTGAACATGTTGATCAAATCTCCTCTCAGCCTTCTTTTCTCCAGACTAAACAGGCTCAGCTCACCTAGTCTTTCCTTATACGACAAATGCTCCAGTTCCTTAATCATATTCATCACTCTCCACTGGACCCTCTCTAGAAGCTCAATATCCTTCTTGTCCTGGGGAGCCCAGAACTGCACCCAATACTCCAGATGTGACCAGAGCTGAGCAGAGGGGCAGGATCCCCTCCCTGGACCTGCTGGCAACGCTCCTCCTGGTGCAGTCAGGATCCTATTGGCTGCCTTGGCCACGAGGGCACATTGCTGCCTCATGGTTAACCTGCTGTCAACCAGGACTCCCAAATCCCTCTCCACGGAGCTGCTTTCCAGCAGGTCAACCCCTAATCTCTACTGGTGTCTGGGGTTATTCCTCTCCAGGTGAAGAACTCTGCACTTGTCCTTGTTGAACCTCGTAAAGTTCCTCTCTGACCAACTCGAATATATTCCATTACACTATAGATATGGAATCCCATGAAAGACTAAGCATGAACTTTGCAAGCAGATGCACTAGCAAGGATGACAAATGCCATTTCATTTTATCTTAAACTGGTTTGCTATTTTTCTCATTAATTTGTCTTTACATGGGTTTGAACAACTGCTAAATTCAAAAACCAGCAGAATTTTGGCACGATATGCTAGAATATCATGCTTAAAGGACTAACATATAAAATTATAATATTGTGACTCAGCTGACAGATGGATCTGTTTCTGACATTCTGGTTTGTACTTGCCTATCACAAAATCATTCTTATCCAAGAAACAAAATGAAATTTTAATTTTCTTCAATTAATTTATAACATAGGACTATGTGTTCTTATAGATGAATAGCTACACACACACACACAAAAAGCATAATTTAGAACTATTTTTCCAGTTCTGAAAAAGTAATAACAAGCGTTTCATTTAAAGGATAAAGGTGAAATTTTATTGAAATTACTTGAAAGGAAGCTGGAGGCATACTTTTTAAATTCTACTTCATGCAACCTTTGGTTACAATCCAACCTTTGACAATCTGCAATTTTGCCTTTCTAGTGGTAGACTACGGATATACTGCAGTAAAGTAGAAAAAAAAATGCTAGTTTGATTTTTGTAACATTAAAGGCAGAAGATTTTACTATACATTAACTATTTCCTGGGCATAATCACCTGTAAAAATCAGACATGTTAGTATACCTAGAAGTTCCCAACATTTAACCTTTTGTTCTGTGGTAAACTTCAGTATTTCAGGAAAATTTTTATTTTGGATATGAACAAAGCTGCTTAAGTTTCTATTGGAAAGAAAATCTCCTAAAGAATCTGGATAATGTCTGAGATTTGGAGGTATCATTGCTGTCCTTAAGGAGATTCTTATGGTGCTGAAGAAAGGCAGCTCTGCAGGCAGTGGGGAGAGATATTTCCCTGGATACAGAATAAAAATGTAGAAGATTAAAACCACCAAACAGCTCTCCTGTAGTCATAGATCTGTGCCACAGGCTTTGGAAATTTTCAGTTTATCTTCATGGCAAGGTTTTTTCTGGAATACATTCCTGCACATTCCCAAAATACCTGAGCAGACATGTTAAGAATGAACAAAAATTCTGGGAAACTTTCAATCCAGGGGGATTCACTTAAGATCATTTTTTTAATCATCTCATCCACTTCTTTAATACAAGTTCTCTGTGAACTGAGTAACACAATATTTCAAAGGGAAAAAATATATATATGTGCATATGTGTGTGTTTGTGTCTACATATATTTAAATGTATATATACATTGATTCACAGAAAAATACATGACCCCCAGCAAGAAAAATGCTGTGCTGGAATCTTTCAGAAAAAAAAATGCTATTGAAAGTATTCTTTTTAAGATGTTGTCTCCTTTTTCTTTCTTTCTTTCTTTTGATTTCCTAAATTATTCCTGTCTGAGCAGAAATCTTTAGAACTAGAGTTATGAATTCTTCAGTCTTCTCTCTGCTGATGAAAACAAATAAAATGTGTTTACTTTAGTAGCACATTAAATTTATGCGAAATCAGCCAAGAGAAAGAAGTAGGTCAATGAGAGTATCTTATTTGCTCAGGTGTTATGAAGAATTATTTAAGAACCATAATGTAGTAGGTTTTTTTTCCTGCCAATTTTTGCAATATATCTATGTAAAGGAAATATGCTTTTCCGGCTGTTTGTAATAACGTGCTGGTGATGTGCACATCTGAACTAACATCTCCTTGCTGCAAATGAATAGACACACAACACCTTTTTGCAATCTATAAAGGATAGAATAATATTTTAATGTGTGCTGATCCCCTTTTTTCATTCACGTAGATTACAATTTGTCTATAAATCTGTGGCGACAGTATCTGAGTTGACCATTCTGATCCTGATCCATTCTGCATTTACTATAGGACTACAGGAGAAAAGGGAGTTTTTGTTTTTTGCTTGTTTGTTTGTTTGTTTGTTTTCTTAAAACTTCTACACTCCTGCTAATATGCTGAAAGGACTCTCCCTTCCTTCCTTCCTTCCTTCCTTCCTTCCTTCCTTCCTTCCTTCCTTCCTTCCTTCCTTCCTTCCTTCCTTCCTTCCTTCCTTCCTTCCTTCCTTCCTTCCTTCCTTCCTTCCTTCCTTCCTTCCTTCCTTCCTTCCTTCCTTCCTTCCTTCCTTCCTTCCTTCCTTCCTTCCTTCCTTCCTTCCTCCCTCCCTCCCTCCCTCCCTCCCTCCCTCCCTCCCTTTTTTTTTTTTTTTTTTTTTTTTTTTTTTTGCCTGCCCTTTATATCACTTAAAGCTTTGGACAATTATTAAGGAGAGTATGAAGAATAGTTAGCAGACAAGGGCTAAGGAGGCAGAGTTGTAAAACCAAATGAATAGCTTTCTAAGAAGAGACAGCAGGTCTGTCTTTCTAGTCTCCATTGAGTGATTCCAGTATAGAGACACTAGGACCCTTCCAAAGTTTATCCTGAAAATAGGAGTTCAAAAAGGATATTCTGTGTGTGCTCTAGCTTCAACAACTAACTTTCAGGCCTAGCTGTAACTCTTGCCATGGCAAATTATAATTTTGAAACACTTTGTTTTGTTTTTCTAGTGACTTCAGGATTTCAGAGCTTGTGACATTCCACTCGTATCAGCAAAAAGCATATCACCAGCTAGCACTTTTACTTTGTTATGCCCCAGTTAAAAATGCCTTTCACTTTACTGACACGATGCTACATGCCATGAAATGAATTTCCTTTCCCAGACCCTTGGAGTCGGACAAATGTAATCAGATCTGCACCTTATTCATAGAAGTATTCCTACTTAACTAACTTAAGGAAGAGGCTCAGTGATTTTAAAGCAGTACAGTCATAAGTAGTACCTTTCAGCACTTCTGAACTGTCTGGAAAACAGTTCAAATCATTATATAAAGTTTCTGGTTGCTCATATATGCAAGTTAATGGAAACTAGTTAGTTAGTTAGTTAAGTGTTCCATTCCTAGCATGCTCATACAATTGTTGCAGTAAGTTTGATAAAATAGTTCCATTGTGAAGTACTCCTGAAAATTCCTCTGGATCCTCTCCAGGATTCCTTAAGGAGAATTAGCAGTCAGGAATATTTCATGGAGTATTTGCTAGCATTGTGCAAGATGAATGCAAGGTAAGTTTGTGAGTAGGCCACAAGTATTGAAAGACAGGCTGGTAATAAAGAAGAAAGAATTAACATATCATATTTACATTAATTAACATGCAGAACTTCTGTGTAAGGTAAAAATAATGAGTATTTTCTATACAAGATTGTTAGCCACAGTCATGATATCTTTTTACTGATTTCCTGGCGTGATTATAATAGATCATCAGTCTTTGATAGAGATGCCAGGGATAAATACAAAGTTTAGTCCTGGATGCATGGTAGGATTCCTCTGCCATTATGGAGATGAAATGTTTTGACCTACTGTTCATTAGATGTGTTGTTTTGGGTGCTACATGTTTGCAATCTGAAAAGCAATTAGAATTGAGATTCAGTGCATCTAAGCTTCTTTAGCTACATAGGCCCATAATATTCAGAAAGGCTTTTCATAAAATTAAATTTCATAACCCCGTGTCACCCTTCTTCTTCCTCCCAGGATGAGTCTTCCTTCTTTTTCTTGAGTCCCAGCAACATGATCTCATTGGAATCACAGAGACGTGGTGGGATAGCTCGCACGACTGGAGCGCTGCCATGGAAGGCTATGTGCTCTTTAGGAAGGACAGCCTGGGAAGGTGAGGTGGTGGAGTTGCTCTTTATGTGAGAGAGCAACTGGAATGCATGGAGCTCAATCTGGGAGTGGAGGATGAGCGAGTTGAGAGCTTGTGGGTAAGGATTAGAGGGCAGGCTAATGTGGGAGACACTGTGGTGGGTGTCTGCTACAGGCCACCTGACCAAGACGAGGAGGTTGATGAGGCCTTCTATAGGCAGCTGGATATTGCCTCACGGTCACAGGCCCTGGTTCTCATGGGGGACTTCAACTACCCCGACATCAACTGGGAGGACAACACAGCCAGGCATAAGCAGTCCTGGAGATTCCTGCAGAGCGTCGACGATAACTTTTTGATGCAGGTTGTGGAGAAGCCGACGAGGAGAGGTGGGCTACTGGACCTCGTGCTATCAAATAGGGAGGGCCTAGTAGGAGATGTGAAGGTGGGGGGTAGCCTCGGCTGCAGTGACCATGAGTTGGTGGAGTTCAGGATTCAACGAGGAGGAGGCAGGGCTGTAAGTAGCCTTGCAACAATGGACTTCAGGAGGGCCAACTTTAGCCTCTTCAGAGACCTCCTCGGTAGAATCCCATGGGCTAGTGCTCTAGAAGGCAGGGGGGCCCAAGAGAGCTGGTTAGTTTTCAAGCGGCACTTCCTCCACGCCCAGCAGCAGTGCATCCCTGTGTGTAGGAAGGCAGGCAGAGGGGGCAGGCGACCTGCGTGGATGAGCCGGGAGCTTGTGGCAATGCTCAAGCAGAAGGCAGCAGTATACAAAATGTGGAAAAAAGGACAGGTCCCCTGGGAGAAATACAGGAACGTAGTCAGGGAATGCAGAGATGCGACAAGGAAAGCTAAGGCACGTCTGGAAGGCAAGCTGGAAAGGGACGTTAAAAATAACAAAAAAAAATTCTTCAAATACATTAACAGCAAAAGGAAGATCAGGGAAAACGTGGGTCCGCTGGCGGACGGGATGGGCACCCTGGTTACAAATAACACAGAAAAAGCAGAGTTGCTCAATGCCTTCTTTTCTTCGGTGTTTACCACGGGCAGCCCTTTAGAGCCCCAGGCCCTAGAGACAAGAGAAGAAGCGGGTGGAGAGGAAGGCTTGCCCTGGGTAGAGGAAGATTGGGTCAGAGAGCACCTAAGGAACCTCGATACCCACAGATCCATGGGCCCTGATGGGATGCACCCCAGAGTGCTGCGGGAGCTGGCAGATGCCATAGCTAAGCCGCTCTCCATCATCTTTGAAAGATCCTGGAGAACAGGGGAGGTGCCGGAAGACTGGAAGAAGGCCAATGTCACGCCAGTCTTCAAAAAAGGCAAGAAGGAAGACCCAGGCAACTACAGGCCAGTCAGCCTCACCTCCGTCCCCGGAAAAGTGATGGAACGGCTCATGCTGGCCGTTGTCTCCAAGCACATGGAGGACAAGAAGGTGCTCAAGAGTAGTCAGCATGGATTCACCAAGGGGAAATCTTGCCTGACTAACCTGATAGCCTTCTATGATGAAATGACCGGCTGGATAGACGAGGGGAGAGCGGTGGATGTCGTCTATCTCGACTTCACCAAGGCTTTTGACACCGTCCCTCACAACATCCTCCTGGGCAAGCTCCAGAAGTGTGGGATAGATGAGTGGACAGTGAGGTGGATTAGGAACTGGCTGGATGGCAGGGCCCAGAGAGTGGTGATCAGCGGTGCAGAGTCTAGTTGGAGGCCTGTAGCTAGCGGGGTCCCCCAGCGGTCAGTCCTTGGTCCAGTCCTGTTCAATTTATTCATCAATGACCTGGATGAAGGCACAGAGTGCTCCCTCAGCAAGTTTGCTGATGACACGAAACTGGGAGGAGTAGCCGATACCCCAGAGGGCTGCACTGCCATCCAGAGGGACCTGGACAGACTGGACAACTGGGCGGTGAAAAACCTCATGCAATTCAACAAGGCCAAGTGCAAGGTCCTGCACCTGGGGAGGAATAACCCCAGACACCAGTACAGGCTGGGGACTGACCTTCTGGAGAGCAGCTCTGCGGAGAAAGACCTGGGTGTCATGGTGGATGACAAGTTGACCATGAGGCAGCAGTGTGCCCTCGTGGCCAAGAAGGCCAATGGAATCCTGGGCTGCATTAAGAAGAGCATCTCCAGCAGGTCGAGGGAGGTGATCCTGCCCCTCTACTCAGCCCTGGTGAGGCCGCATCTGGAGTATTGTGTCCAGTTCTGGGCTCCACAGTACAAGAGGGATGTGGAGCTGCTGGAGAGAGTCCAGCGCAGGGCCACAAGGATGATCAGGGGCCTGGAACATCTGCCCTATGAGGAGAGGCTGAGGGAGCTGGGCCTGTTCAGCCTGGAGAAGAGAAGGCTGAGAGGGGATGTGATCAGTGTCTACAAGTACCTCAAGGGAGGGAGTGCAGAGGACGGTCATGGTCTCTTTTCAGTGGTGGCCACTGATAGGACTAGAGGAAATGGCCGGAAACTGAAACACCAAAAATTCCATAGGAACTTAAGGAAAAATTTCTTAACAGTGAGGGTGACAGAGCACTGGAACAGGCTGCCCAGAGAGGTTGTGGAGTCTCCTTCTCTGGAGATCTTCAAAACCCGCTTGGATGCAGTCCTGTGCCACGTGCTCTAGGTGTCCCTGCGTATGCAGGGGGGTTGGACTAGATGATCTCTAGAGGTCCCTTCCAACCCTAAGCATTCTATGATTCTATGATTCTATGAGTTCAGTGGATGTGATGATCAGGTGCAGTGCAGCTCCTAGGATAGGGAGGACCTGTGACACTTCATTTCAAAATTAACAAAATGTTAATTATTGGTGTGAAAATTTTATTTCTAAACCAGTAACATTCTGTGATATTTCATATTCCCATAATGAATTGTATAAAACTCAGATAATATATTTCCAATAAATGAAAGAAGAAATATTATAGGTTCTGATTTAGTTTAACAGGAGGATTATATGTACCTGAAAAACAGGTTTGTAAAGGAAAGGCTTCCAGACATTAACTTATAAGAATGATAGCAGACATGACTAAGTGCGAGATATTGCTGATGCGGGCAACATGTCTTTTAATACACATATATGTATTTATTATAGTCACATGTAATTTAAAACTAACTCTTGTATTTCTGTCTTGTTTTGGATTCACAGTGGGGCAAAAATCAGATCTCAAGATTTTTTTTCCCGACTCAACAGTGAAAATTTTCATGAGGAAAGAAACAGTAAATTTCGCTTGCTTGGCAGCTGCTGTTTCTCACAGATTAAATTTACCATCAAATTTACCAGCCATCTATAAACTGAAAGATGGAATAGCCTCAGCTGAAGTGGGTGATGTTCAAAAGCTTGGCTTGGTCTTTCTATCGACATGTATTATGACTTAGCTGAATGCAATTTATATCATTTGATGAGTGTCTATAGATATCTTTTGGGACAGCATAATATTAGTTTTGGTTCTACCAAGAAAACCACTCTTACTGACTGTTAATATAAAGACCTTTCATTTTCATTCAGCTCTTGAAGAAGCTTATCATTACAACTTTAAATGGAATCATGAACAGTGAATAAATTGTAAGTGAAAAAATCTTATTTTATTCTTCCTATCATTATCTTTTTGCCATTTATTTCTTCTCCAACACAATTAGACCAGTTTATTTAGTACAGTAGCCCTGGAAGCAAAGATCATATTCATCCTAGTATGTCTGATAGTCAACAGAACAAGACCCTTCCAATTATTCAGGAAGGCTCAAATTGCATTTTGAGGGCATTCCTGAAGCAAATGCAAAAAACTGTATTTGCCTTTCACATATATCTTTTAATTTTGGAGAAGCAAATTTACACCACAGGAAATATGTCTTCCATGGAAATCACTGTGTAGCTTCCTGCTCCAAATAGTTATTAAGTCTGTGATTCCAAATGTGACTCCATGAGTGATAACCATAAAAAATTACACAGCTGCTCAGATTTCTCCTTGAGTATATGCATGGTAATGCGTGATGGTAATGGGAGAACTAATATAAAATGGTTGTAAATCTAGCATATAAAGTCAGCATACAATAGAAAAAGGCTTGGAGGATTTAAGTGTGTATATGAACAAGTCCCGAGGGTGAGTTTGTTTCATCATCCTCAAAATCTGTAGGAACATCTGAAACTTGTTCTAACTGATAAGAAGGTGAAGGTTTGAGTGTGATGGAAAGAAGAGATGTCTGGATGGTATGCATTTGCTGAATTGAGCAACTTGGCTCCTAAGAAGATGTGTTTAGTGATGAGGAAGAGGGGAAGGAAAAATAAGGAATTCTATTCCAGTCAATTAAATTTTAAGGAGAATCACTGCATAAACAGTTCATTGTTTAGCAGCATGCTTCTTTCATGTTGAATGTAATGCTAAGGGCAATAAATATTCAGAGATTTTTGGGAGACAATGCCCCAAATACTTATTTCTTTGACCAGAAAATGTTCCCTTTTTTTTCTATCTATGGTTTTGTATGTTGCGTGTAAACAGCTAGCAATCCAAGAGGAATAGAGAGAAAAGAAATGATGCAACCTACAGATGCAAGAATTACAGAGACAGAGCTCAAAGGAAAAACAAGCCTAAGATGTAATTTTGAATGGACTATAGCATGTTGTCTTCTTGTTTGCCCAAGTACAGTCATTTTGCTATTTTATTCCTGTAATTTTAGTTTATAACATCAAATAAAAAAGATCTAAAAGGCTTTTACATAGCCTTTTTTTCTAAGGTTGAGTAGATTTGTTTCTTTCTTCGTCTTTCTGAACACTTTTCTCCTATGGGTGAAGGTTCATCTCTGAGATGAGATCCAATGATCTTTTGGGAATTTTGGAGATGGGAACAAAGCAAGACTGATATGCAGTGGAGAAACAGAACAAATCTGCTGTGGTGTTCTTCATGAGCAGTTCTTTTGATTCTAGACTGAACATCTTTGCTTCCAGAAGTAATTAGACCAGCCATTTGGTCTTGACTTCTCCCATCTTCCATGCCCTGATAAAAAGCTCAGTCATGAGACCTTCCTGCAGGTCAGGAAGGACAAGTGGCAGATGTGATAGGGAGTCCCAGGAGTGTCGTGCTTTCTATCCCTTATACAAGTGTGGCCTATTAGTAATTGAAGGACTCCATTGTGGAACCGAGATCTTTGACATGGATATCCTGCCTCTAGCACTCATGAAGGACGGGCATTCATTTTGTCAAATTGTGCCTTTCTCAGTGATCCTTTTCCTGGGAGGGAGTGACCAGGCTTTCCAAGCCAGTTTGAACATTTTTTTTTCTCTGAATTCACTGCCATGGTGCATCTGCAGTGAAGAAGATGAAGCCTCCATCTGTCTGTTCTATAGGCAATTTGAGCTGTGATTCATAAAAGCCAATCCTCACTTCTCAGTTTGCCCCCCTTCTTGAATTCTTCCTGCTCAGATTTATTAGATAAGCAAATGCATTTTCCAGCTATACTTTTTTTTTTTCCTTTGTCTTTTTCTTCCCTCCTCTCTCCTCCCCCATTTCTGAGAAGAAGCCATGAGGGGGAAGAAATGGACTGTAAAACAAGCACAAATGCAGAGATTTGCTGAATGATAAGATCAGACTCAAGGGGCCTCCAGGTAAAAATGGGATAATTGGACAGCATAATATCAAATGACTTTGAGACATGATGTGACTAGTAAGCATATAGCATTCCATTATATGCATCCCAATACTAGTCTGTCTTCAAACAACTTTGGGGGCCTCTTTCTATGCCATTTAGGTCACAGTGAAGGATGTTTTGTTCATTTAGACACAGAGAAGGATTTGTCAGATATCCTTCAGCTTCTTTTTAGGAAGAAGTGGAGATGATAGGTGTTTGCAACTTTTCTCTCTCCCCTCACATCATTATTGCCTGTTGTGGCAGGTACTCCAGGTCAGTGAAAAGGAGTGCGCACACATCTGTTCAGTTTCCTCTCCTTCCGCTCTGGTTTTGATATAATGTTTGCATCCAGTCCTCCTTTCCTTAGCCCATCAATCTTCCTGGATACGCATCCCCTGGCTCCTCAGCTTTCAGTGCATTCCTGTGAATGGCTTTAGGGTTTAGAGTTGCTCTGGATGCATAATTCTCTTCTCATAGAAGTTTTAGACCACCATAGTAACTTCTCTGAAAATAGCCACAAGAGAGTCAGTGAAAAACAGAGCCTAATTCAAGATTAAGGGTGGTGCCTAGAAAAAAAAATGTTTTCTATGTGTTTTTCTCTATGGTGCTCTTTTTTTTTCTCATTAATCTTACATTTGTGTTGAATCTCTCTATAATACAGGCTTGTATATAGTGGGAGAGTCTCAGTTTGCCATGATGAATAAAGACACGAAGGATGGGAATTCTTTTCTAATCACAGTTTAAGATCCATAGCAGCTTTAAAAATATCCTTTTGCACTAAGCTGATTAGTGCTGCTCCATTATTCAGAAATGTCTGAGAAACAGTCAGCATCTATCACATTTTAACATATGCTTCTGTTTAACATTGTGTGGAATATACAAATATATTCTGAACATGCATAACATATAAATAAAATAGTATATAAAAGATGCATGGTTTGGTTGCACTACCTTGGGTCAGTCACACGTTCAGCCTTTTATTACTGTTAAGATGCCTTAGAATCCTAAGAACTCTCCTATCACATAAGCCATGCCACAGAAATCAGTTTTGAATATAGCTCTTCAGAGATGTTTTATTCAGACCTAGGAATTATGAGAATTGTTCTGTTAGGAAAAAAAAAATGTGCTTACACAAAAGTAGAAGATTTTTCTTCCTCCTTATGAACATCTTAAGTCATTAGAGGACTTAAAAGCCTATAGAAGCATCTGCCTCAGGGTAATGGTGCTGTGTCATTGGCCTTTCCTGGAAAATTTAAGGTTAGCTACAAATATTTTTAGCTTTATGCACAGATAAAGCACAGAATTAAAGACTTTGAAGGTGACAGCAATTAAATGTATGGGGTCTTGAGCAAGCTGCAACCCTTTTTAATCTCTTTTCTCAATGGAAGAGGTGAGAAAGCTGCAACAGCAGCTGAATCTTTGTATGGGGACTATCTGTGCAAGACCAGCGTTAACTTTTCTGCTGTTCTCTTTCATGTCATTGATAAAATCAGTTTATTTGTATCAGATGAAGCACAGACAGTCCTAATCCTACAGGAAAACAGGGAAAGCAGTCCTGATGTTTACTTGCCCTCAACACGGGTAGGTGTAGAACTCTGAGCCTGTGGGAGGATGCTCCCTTTCCAACCAGAACAGGCAGAAAAGACACAAACTACAAACTCTAGCTTTCTGCCCACAGAGAAACCAAGACCATTCCCTTTTTTTGTGTCACTCTCCAGAATCATTCTGTTGCATCACCATTTCCTATTGCAAAATCCTTGTAACAGGGTTGCATCCAGTTTGGAAATAAGATGGTCCCACTTTCTAGCCATTATACTTATTTTGTTGTTGTTGTTCTTATTTGTTTTGCTTTATTATTGTTTTTTCCATACTCATGCTTCTGTGACTTTGATAAATATAAATATTTGTATGTGGTAAACACAAATGTCTACACAATTCGGTACTTCTTTTTGTAGTGAACAATTTTTAGTCAGTAAAAGCTCCTCAGAGGCTACAGTTTACATTTCTCCATGCAAAACAGAAACAAAAGAATCTTCTCCTACTGATTACTTTTGTCACTTGTATTGTTTCTTTAGCTTTGGCCAAAATGGGAAAACTTGATATGTAATCTATCTGTTATATTGCCTCCCTAATGAATGGGGCAACATAAATATATTTAGAAAATATATATAGTGAACAAGGAAGTGAGGTAAAACTAGCCACTCAGGAGAGGAGCTACTCTTTTAGGATACCATGTCATTGCTCAGACCAAAACAAACAGTTGCCTGTATATCACATGCATATCCTTAAAGCAACTACATCTATATCCCTTGCATGCTACAATGTCAGGTACCATCTCCCTCTACATATGTCTTCATACATAGGCTTATCCTGTGCCTTAATCAATGATGTTGGTGAATAATTACCTCACCAACTGGGAAGTGGCTAATATCAATCTAGCAGTAGAAGTACTTTGTTATTCTCCCTTCTCTGCCTACTCTATGCACAGTACTTGCTGCAGGAACTTGTGGAAATCGGACAGTAAATGTTGGATCTATGTGTTTTTACCAATGGAAGAAAATAGCTAAGATTTTGTGAAGTAAGGTAGGAGGGTAGAAGGCGAGCATATTGTGGAGAGTTATTGCTGATGAGAAAGAGGTGACTGGGTTTGATGTAAGAATGGATAAAAAAAAAACTATACAGTAGCTCCTGAAAGCTTGACACAAGCCCAGCATGTCCTGGACATTTCCGAAAGTGTTCGTGGACTCTTCTACCAGTGGTAGCATAGGAGATTAAATTTAGATATTCCTGCCTCAAAACTTGCTATGCCTCAGATTCATACTCTTCCAACACATTTTTTGTAAGCTCCAGAAAGATAAGATAAATATTGATTACAGCTGTCTGTTTTTCAAGCTGTATGCTCACACGCTCATCTCCAAAACTGCACATCTGTCATATCAATATTGGCAGTGGATTTGCAGTGCGTTTTTACTTATTTGTTATCTGCCTGAAGTCAGGCTTTTCGTTTCCAGTGGCATTCTTAAGCCAATAAACACTGCAATGGCAAGTATTGAAAACTCCAGAGATACTATCTGAAACACATAGGCCTCAATTTTGTCACACACATGAATATTCCTTCCATACTAACTGGTCTGTTTAGGAATTTGGTCTGTTTAGGAATTTGGAGTAATGCATGATTGCACATCCCATGTTATTTCCAGTGTTTCAGTGCACATGGATAGATAAGGTTTTGAATTAAAATCTTTACTTACGTCTCTAACTGCAGCTGAAAGTATCAAATTACCAGCATAGATCAATTGATTCATTAAAATACAAAGTTGTAAGTTTTTAATGCTTTGAAGTCATTATGCTTAATATTGGCTTGGGTTGCCTTGTCCTCTCTTGCCCAGTTCACCTCTGAGAAGTGCAGAGCTATAGCTCTAGCTATAGTCTTCTAGCTATAGGTTGTGTGAAAGATACAGCATATCAAGTGTTAATCTGTAAACTCTGGTGGCTCCACCTGGCTCAGATCACTACTCTCCTTCTCTGTGCATGTGCAACTCCTCTCCATGTTAATGTGGAAAGCATGCTCTTTGAAGGGGAAATACACACATCATGCCTCACATTCTAAAGGATTCAAGATGTTTTTGGACATGTCAGAGATAAGCAGCATGATGCAGAAAATACATATAATGCTTGATGAGGTACCATAATACTTGTTGAGATATCATAATATATACAAAACTGTTATCAGCTGGCTTCCACTATACATGCTGAGACTATCAATAATTACACTTGGTTTGGATTTTAGGGTAATATCTTGAACTGAATTCAAATACAGGCATAACCTGTCACTAAGTTTTTTTTTTTTTTTTTTTTTTTTTCCTCCTGCACTACATGAAAAGCTTGGCTAATTCAAAAATTTTGTTTTTACTGAGAATTTTGAAACACGTATCTGTAACTACTTTGCATAACAGGTTCATTTTTTAAAAAAATGTTACTATCTTTCTAATGTTTTTTCACTCACTTTCTTCTTTCACCTTTCCAGCTTTAACCTAGAAGAGCATAGAAGAGGGAAGAAGGTATTGTCTAGTTTACTTGCATTTGTAAATTGTAATAAAAGGGTAAACTCAGACTGATTATTTTGTCTTGTTTTAAAACTCTGCCTTTGGTCAAAATGTTTTTGAAAAAAATGGTCCAAAACGATTCACAGACTTGCTCAGATCTGAAAGTCATGCTACAGCAAGAATCACAATTAAAGAATGAAAATAAAGGTAAGAAACCAAAAATATTATGAATATATTAATGAAGTAATAGAATAAATATACATATATAAGCTGGCAAACTAAGCACATAGCAACTAGCAGTTTCCAAACAGAGATAAGAAGTAAATAACTCTGAAGCAGTTTGCCTTCATTGATTACACCATCAATTTAGGAAAAAAAAAAAAAAAAAAAGAACAAAACAAGGCCAAACCCCACCATGTTATGACCTGTAATGTGTAGCTTTCCTGGCTGGTGCTGTGCTGTTTTCCACATTGTCAATGAGCCCACAAGCAAATGTTTAAGCTGCACTATAGCCGCCTGTGTGCTTTGTACTCATGTCTGAGCTCATATCTGGCTCTTGATTCACCTGTGTATATAAAACTATTATTGATATTGTTGAATACATGTGTGGGAAGAATACTATATTTGGCCTCATTTCTTCATAGCTAAGGTATGACGACTTTTATGTAGAGCAAAATTAGATTATAAGTGGCATGAAATAACCATTTAAAAGAAAAAAAATTTCCATGTGGAGGTACATATATCTGGAAATGGCCATTATTTTGAAGACAAATGGGTAAGACTTTTAACATGCAGAGAGCAAAAGCACTGCTCATCTGAGTTGTCATGGCCAGAGAAGGTAGAAAGATAAAATAACACAATTTGTCTAAAATCTCTAGATCTGATAAGTCTATAGAATCCTGCACCGATTGTATTTTAATAATTTCTAATGTTTATACTCTTATAATTATAATTTCTGCTGAGCAGCTTACTTATTTACTCAACTTTGTGTATCTTAAAAGGGCAAAACTTCAATTAAAAAACAACTGTGATGTTCACTCAGATCTTCATAAAAACACGGTCAGGTTTTATTTTCATTTCTCTCCTCCCTAACAATATCTCTATTGTTAGAGCCCTGTCTCTGTTTCCAGGCACTGCCTAAAAGATATGCTTACGCCTTGCCTTGATAAAGTTACATGCCGTCAGATCAGAAGACTCAGCACTCAACCATGGATGATACACCCGATATGAAAGCCCATGCTGGAGTATAGTAATTCTGTGTCAGGGTAAATATACACCCTTATCTGTATTGGGTGTATATTGGATATTGGGTAAATATACACTCTTCTGTTTAGAGTGAAGTCATAGTTAAAGTTTTATTTTTTAAGAAAGTTAGGAAAAGTATTTATAATGAACTTGAAGAATCAACAACAAAAGTGTTCATAATATAGAACCAACAAGAAGGTACATGGGAATTTGAGTGTTCTTCATGTGGAAGAACATCACATGGGTCTAAGCACTACAGTTGCTCTAGGTATGGGATATTTGTGTCTCAGACAGGCTTACAGTCAATGTGCAGACTTGTGTTTTCTCTTATCTCGCCTGAATTTATTATCTACTGGATTTCCTTTCACATTTGATGCTAAGTTTTGGCTCATTTTCAGGTTTTGATGCTGGCCAAAAATCTCAACATTTCTGGGCAAATACTGGAGAGAAACAAGAAAACAAACAAATATCTCTGATGAAAATAAAGGAAACAGGAAGTGCTTATTTAAAGAGCCAGGTCATTACATGCTCCCTTGCACAGTGTGTTGTAATCCCACCTTATTGTATGAGACTTTATTTCCTGCAGAATAATTGTATTTATCAAAGTACAAGCTGAGCAGTGCTCTGTGAAGCAGTTGTGAAATATATTTTTTGTCATCTGTTATCCTCAAGTATAATGTTTTGCCTCATTTGTTCCATGCTAGCTGAGGTCTGCGCTGAAGAATCATCACTGGCTTCCCCCTGGTGCCTGTTGCAACAGTCTTTGAGCCCATCTTCAACAAAAATGTACTCCTCCTCACTCCCGGTTTGAGGCAGGAAAGCATTATCCACATTTCACAGACGAAAGAAAAGATTAAATCATTTCCTGCGTACGATATAGGGAGCGAGTGCCAAGGGCTCAAAACGTGTCCAGATTACGCTCCAGTGTCCTAATTATTATGGCAATTAGCTTCTTGCGTGCATTATGGTTTAACTCACTATGCATCATGTTATCTCTGCAGTGAATGTGAAAGAGCTAAGCCTAGAAGCGTTATCAGGGGACAACGCTCTGCAGGACAGAGCTAAATTCGGCTTTCTCTATCTGGCAACAGCAGCACATGAGCATGTGGAGCAAGAAGTACAGGCTCATGTAACAGAGCCATTGCAGCAGCAGTGCTATGAGCACTTTTTCTAACTGTTGTTTCCCAGGCAAATGTGTTGCAGACTAAGGTTCACAGTTTTTATTGGACTGTGTGCATTTGATCAGTGTTAGAGAAAATGACCAATTCCACAATGTCCCTATATTTCCTGAACAAATGTTGGACAATAATAAGCTGGAGAGAGGTGACACCGGTGGTAACACACTCTTTGACTCAGCACTGAGATGGTGATGAAATAGCTGTGACTGCCTTCTGTGCTGTTCTTGGTACTGCCTTGTCCAAAAGACCCAGGGCTTCAATTAGCTAGTATGGAGGGAAAGAGAGAATTTTGTGAAAATGCGGCATTACCACCTGTGTCTTTTGCTGAATCCTAGCACTGGCATCCTGCAGCAAAGGTCAGGCATTTGCCAAGCAGTAGTTCTCCTAGTGCTGCTGCTATCTCACTGCTCCATTTGCTGCCTCTTCCATTCTGTACAGATCCTCCTGACACATTGAAGAGAACAGGATCTCTTTTCCTTCCATGTTCATGCACATTTTCTACAAGGAAAGAAGATAATCACTTGACTATAGATTGATTATAGAGAAAATACTGCAATGTTGCGAAGTCCCTGATATGACTGGTTGTTATACCCCCAAAACAGGTCTCTAAATCTACTACACTCGTGGAAATTGTATTAAATATGTCCTTGGAGCTTTGACATATAATTCATTTTGCACTAGTTTTTCAAAGACATATCTCTGAACTTTCTCTCGCTTTTAAAGTTTCTATCATCCATCTTCTTTAGTCCAGAGATGTTTGAAATACAGTAGCAAACTTTTTTAATAGTGCAAAATACACTAATTTCTCATCATCCTTTATTTTTGAAAATTTTATTTACCAGGGGAAAAATCGCTCTGGACTTCTACCTGGACTGAGAAGAAGCAAGCTATTTCAAATGGGAAAAAAAGGTAAAACAGTAACGAAGCTGAAAGATATCTCACAGAAACGTTTGTGCAGCTTTAGTGACAGGCACTGCTTTACACTCTGCCTGTAACAAGCACACATTTCATTGCAGCTTTAACTCCAGCTGTGAACTGAGCTATGCATACACTAAAGTAACATAGAGTGAAAGAACAGTTGTATGGTAAAAACAAAGGACTGGGTGTCAAGAGATATGGGTTTCAGACCTGGATTTGCACTTCACTATGCACTGAAATAAACCATATGGTTGTTTTTTCTGTCCCTCTGAATAAACCACCTGCAAAATTGATGTAGTACTTCAGCTTCTCTTGAAGGTAATAGGCTACTGAGTCAGCTTCTTGTGGGACTATTTTAGAGGAATGATATCAGTTGCTAAATTGTTACTGTAGACACTGAAACTGCAATTCACCTTCTGCCTTTAGCATCATTCTCATTGATCTGACTAAAAGTATTTCAGATAGTCTTGATGCTTTTGGTGAGCCAGTAGAATTGATATTATCCATGACTAGCTAAGTGTATGGTTTGCCTAGGCAGGGTTTTATATTCTTTGCTTTAAATGTCTAACTTTAAGCTACTGAAAGTCTAAATTTAACTTAAGAGGATGTCTTCCTGGGTTATCTGTATTATCCATAGGGAGGACTAGGGTCCTGCAAAAGGACCTTTCAAGGTATCTAAAGTAGGTTTTCCTTTAAACCACACTCCACAAGAGATTATTTATTCATTAACTATGCAGGGAGTAAAGGATAATTAGGAATGGGATTCAGTTCACCACATTTCATTGACTGACACATAGATGTTTGACTCTAAAGCATTCATTTATACTCAGTAATAAGAAACAAGCACTTCAGAGTGAAAAATACACATTTCGCACAAAAGATACCTGCTTTTCCAAACAGCCATGAAGAGAATTTATACAGTTGCTATTAAGTAAATCTCTCTATTGAAGAAATATTAAATTAGAATCATAATGTCTGAATGCCTCTTTCTAGTCTGCACCACATCCATCCCTCATGTGTAGAAAAATGAATATAAATAAAAAAATTTACATATATATATATATGTATATTACATATATATGTATGTATATAACATTATTCTTAGGGTTTAAGACTTTAAGTCTATCATCTTGATTTTCAACATAGCTTTAAACAAGGATTAGCCCCCAAACAGAAATTTTGGCAGCAAATAGTTTTGGTCTGTCTCTTACTCTGAAGTGAAAAAACTTTTGTTGAACAGACTTCTTGAGTTCAGGACTTAATTTTAAGGTAGGAATGCCAAGCCCAAATAGGCCAGTGCTCAGGGCAATCTGCCTGATTCAGAACAAGAGAACAGGAACATGACTCTCAGTTTTTCTCATACCAGATGAGAGCATTTTACACTGAGCTGTTGGCAGCTCTTCTCTGGGCCTCACTCTTCCTCTACCTCCCGCTCTCCCAGTCTCTCTTCTCCCAACCCCTGAAAAAAATCTTTACAAGGTTTACTTTAGTTTCTTTCTCCCTTATAATTGAAATATATTTGGAAATCTAAAATCTGTGACAAAACAGAATTCTTGTTTTCAGGCCAACATGCCTAAAAAAAGTCATTAGAATGATCATGTCAGTACAATCCATGTTAAGTACTAAAAAGCCTATCTGTTTTTAAATATAAAAATAAGCCTGTGGCAAGCATCAAATGAGAAATATTTCGGGAAGTGGAATTGAAATGAGTTTTTCAAAATGACATATAAAAACAAAAAAGTGTTTTCTTGCATTTTCTGGCTTTACTTAATTTCCTGTTCCTATGCATTACAATTGTATTTTAATAAAGATATTATTGTTTTTTTTGTTGCAGATACTCTTTTGTGGTAAGCAAAATACAATTCTGCTTTTTCTTTGCTTATTTTGAAATTGTTGCTTATGTTAAAATTATTCCAATGATGAATTCTGAGTCTGGTTAACAAAGTTCACTCAGATATCCCAATTTACCCTCTTTCAAAACATCAAAGGAATGAAAAAATATTTATTCCATGGCCTTCTTTCCATCCTCTGCTTTAGAAAGCAGAATTGATAGACCTGTAGCATGTTCTGCAGCATGTACCAAGCTCTGAAAACAGAAGAAAGCCCAGATGATTTTCAAGTTCTTCATTCTTTGCACTAGAGCCTGTGTTAGCTGCACTGAGTCATTGTGTGCACAAAGTGCAGCAGCTAATGCAGAAAGTTTCTGCTCTTTCTGATTCTCAACTGGGTGTTGACCATGTGCCCAGTCTGGTACAACACTTAAAAACATTTTGTTCTTTGCCCAAAAGTTCTTTGTGGTTGGAATATGGTGGAATACAGTTGGGACAGTTGACCTCAGAAGAGCTCTCTCGATATGATTTTCTTTCTTTTGCTTGTAGAAAAAGGTGAAAGAAAAGAAGCGGCTCCACATTTTCCCTTTAAATACAATCAAAAACAGAACTGGCTGCTTAAGGATTTGTTGTTCCAGAAATATTGCCATGCTTAGACCACGGTAGTTGTCAAAAGCAGCATGCCTTTACAAGAATAGGGCACACACACCGTTACTCAGATTCCAAATGTAGATGCAAATTTAATGTTAAATGCTTATTTGAATCAGGATCCTGTCAAGAATACTTAGATCTACTAAGTAATTATCTCACTTCCTATCGCTTCCTAACATGCTAAATATGCTCACTTGCTAATCATTGTTTAGCATCAACTGTTTTTCAGGATTCAATGATTTCTGTGCAAATTTGGATGAAAGGATTTTTTTTTTCATGTTCTTCTGGAGGGAAAGCTTAATTTAAAGTCTGGACCTAAATACATCATGTCTTCAAGAGATGACCATCTGCTGTTTGGAGGTGGCCTTATTCTGACTTTTCTCTGTAATGACAATATCCAACTTTTCTACAACTTGTGTTTAAATAATTAGGTAGAGTACAGTATTTTGCTCCCGATCTAACTGAAAAGAACAAAGATGCTTCACTTCTTCAGATCACAAGGAAGGAAGGACATAGTACTTCATTGTATGGGGGAATTTATACAGAGTTCATGTCCTATTAATTAGCACTTTTATTTAAATTCAAAGATTTTCAGGAAAAGCAATATCTTTGTAATAAACTTACTTATAGACCAATAATATAGCACACTTATATTTTAGCTGTTTTTTGGAAGTACTTCTGAAGAATAAATACAACTATCTCCAAAATAGGAAAATTACCCACAGGAGAAAACTAGATTCTGATTTAGAAATGTCAAGACAGATGCATATGACTTGCCATGGATAAAAGTTAGATATAAAAGTTCCCATTCTCCATTTGGGACTTTGTCAATCACATTTTCAAGGCTAGAAATTTGGAGTAAATTTTTTTTTCTCTTTGTGTTCAGTAAAACTTTTGCCATCTAATTTGAAGTCAGGCTTTCACAACGGGCTTTCCTGATAAAAATAAGCATTCATTCCACTGCTCAAGTTAAGGAAAATCTCTGCTAGGAAATGGCAACATGAAAGCTTTTGCTTTCTGAAGGCTACTCATGAAGTATTTCAATTATAATTATATAATCAGTACTTTTAGATTTGGTCTTGTTGCAAGTCATGGAATAGGGCAATGTGTTGTGGATGTCATCTAACATGTTGCTAGATAAATCTTATGCAGATGTCTACAGCAGCTCTGAGCACCTGAGTTTGCCTCCATTGTCAAAGGAGAGAAAATATCATGCCAAAATAATAATTAATTTGACAAGCTACTGATGTATATATACGATGAGATGAATTTCCCCTTGGGAATACCTTTTCCCCTATCACCTTTAAAGTGATCTTGTGGTAGTCTTTGTATTGAATGAAGTCTTGATGAAGTCTTTTCTCACTATCCAATTTCACTGTCACAGCCAGCCCATATTTTTCCATTACAATCCAGCCCCTTTTCCACCATTGCAATCCAGCTCGGAGGCTTCTCTGACAAATGTATCCCAGAGTAGTTTAGTGTCTGTACAAGTGACATATTGCAGACATAGTACTGTGAAGTACATTGTAAAAATTGGGATTTTATATGGTACTTTGAGATACTGTAGTGAAAGCACAAGCTGTACAATCTGAGCCCAGATGTTCATTAATCAGCCTTGTATAATTTGTGCTTTTTATTCTTTATTGTCCTGTTTTACATGCATATTTCCAGACTAGTGCAGTCATCTCCAAGACAGCTTGAGTCTTCTGTTGTGTCTTTAGTTTAAGAATATGATCCAATTCTTACCTTTTTGGAGAAAATATTTTGTCTGAGCAGTTCCATGTGTGCTAAAGCATATCCATCTGCTATCCCTGAAGGGAACTCAGCATGATAAATATTACTACAAATTAGCATAGTTTGCGTCCTTGGCTCTGAAAAAAGGTTTTAATTAACTGTATTTACTGAATGATCTCGGGGTATGTTTTAAGACTACTCCCTGCAGAGAAATGGAGGTAAACACAGAGACTTTGACGCTGCACGCGTGTGTTTGCAAGTATGCACATGTCTCCCCTGATCTCTTTTCTTGTCCAAGATATATGCCTTGTTTTCTTGTTCCAAGCGGCATATTCAGCAACTTAGTCATTGTCAGTAAAGCTTTTGGGGGCCTTACTTTTGCAAAATAAAATGTCAATAGTTGGGTGTTTTTTAACACATGACTCAGTGTAAAAGTGCTATTGCCAAGGTTTATCAGTTGTTAAACTTTCACTCAGTGCAGATACCATCTGTTTGCCTGGGAGTTGAAGCAAGAAAGAACATGTACACCAAAGCATAAACAAAGATTTCGTATGACTGTGGTGCTGACTTATCTTTGGTTAAGATATTCCACAGAACAGCTATGGACCACCAGGCACGTACTCACAGATAGGTATTCACTTGGTAAATTGATGGGGTTCTTCTCTTGGCTATAGCCAATGTTAGGTGTAGGATGAACAGCAGTAGAAAAGCAGCCAGATTTTTGGGAAAGGGTAAATACAGCAGCAGAAGATAATAAAAGGCAGCTGGAAGAATTCCCAGGTGGCTAGACAGATGGAAAGGGAGTTTCAAAACAGAAGTAAAGCATTGTAACTCTCAAGTATGTGCAAAAGTTAAGAGTCTGAGCAACAAAAGACTTTAGCACCCCTCACTCCCCCCTCCAAACAAAAACAATAAACAATACACAAACAAAAATCAAACCAAACCAAAGAAACAAACAAAACAACAACAACAAAACTGTTCTACTGTTATGCCATCTCTCTAGGTGAAATTAAATTCCAGGTAGACCTACACAGAGCTAAGTTGTCATGGTAAGAATCTTTCAGATTCAGTCAAAAGAATTTCATATTAGTACTAATACTGTACACTATAAGACTGATCCACCTGCAAGAGCTCATACACAGTCATGCTTTCTGGAACAGAGAAAGAATATTACTTCGCAGAAAGATAGTGGGTCAGGCACTCAGCTGTTGCAAATTGGCTTAGCTGCTTTGATTTCAGTGAATTGTGCCAATTAATGCTGGACCAGATCCTTTAAATAAGGGTTTTTCTTGTACAAGTTTCAAATGTTTCATGTAATCTCTTCTGTGTTGGAATGCTTCTCTCTCTCACTCTTCTTCTGTCACCCTGACTTTGTCCTTTAATTTTCTCAGCCATTTTTGCCTTTTGATGAAGTAATTCAATTAGAATAACTATTTTCTCAAAGGACATAACAGAAATGAGAAAATCTATCATTTGAGTTCATGTGTGAGGCAGAGCATGCCAGAAATGCTCAGAAATGAGTTTCAGCTATTCCTTTTGAAAATCTGCTGTTACAACAGTACTTATCTTTTTATTTTATTTACTTTGGGACCTGGAATTGACCTTTATTTTAATTTTTCTTTTACACTGTCTTTGACAAGATCTAGATCACATTATAATGTGATATTCAACATGTGGTGTCAACATAATTTACACTGAACTGTATATCATCAGCTTCCCTTTCTGCATTTGTACCAAAAAAAAGATAAACATAATTTTAGGATATTATAGGTGTTGAGATAAACAATGATATTGCAAAACTCAATCCCCCACCTAAGCTCTTAATAAATGGAACATTTAGTTCTTCATTCTGAGATATGTTTTCTGCATGATCCTTGAAAACTGCTTATAATCTTTGCCTCAGCTTACTCTCACCCTGTTTAACAAATTGTATTTTCCTTCTTTATCAATGGGTAATTATGGTTGTTAGTACTTGAAGCAGTAACTTGAAGTGTTAACTTGACACATACAGGTGAAGCATAAGGAAAAGGTACTTATAGAAGACACTTCATGCTACCCATCTCAGATTCCTGTCCAATGACAAGGTGAATCAAGCTCTGGGAAGCCCATTTTGTTGTTTTTGAGCCCTTGGAAGAGCCTAGATTTCTAAGGTACTCAAACTTTCCAATAGCTAAATTTAGATGAGATATTCACACACATTACGTATATTAGTTATACATATGACAAAATGCTTTTGAGAAATCTAATATCTGTCATCTCAGATATATATGAATGAACTCACATAATCATTAATGACTAGGAATGGGAATTTCCTAACACTTCAGAGCAGAAGTGTCTGAAAGAGGAATTTGGGGGGAAACAGGTGATTATAATATGCTATGTTTCAGGTCACTATTTAGGTGTTTTGTTTGTTTGTTTGTTTGTTTTTTGCAAGATCAGTCAGTTTTTTTTTTATTATAATCCCCAAGTAATTAGTCACGGCATGTGTCAGTTCTTCTGACATGGAAAAGACTAAAACATTCACTGATGAAAACAAAAATCTGTGGGTGTGATGGTATCACACAGGAAGACAGAATGGAATTCAGCTGAGTTTAGAGAACCATTACAGACCTATTCTGAAGGCTTGAAAGATGTATTATTGTTACAATCTACAAACTTGCTCATGTCATAGGCAACCATAAAACTGACCTCTTATGCCTAAAGGAGCTCAGGTGTCTCACTCAGGGCAATTCTACTTTTTCTACAGTTAGATCGTTGGGCTGCCCATAAAACCAAGACCTCTGCCTGGAGGGCAGAAGTTCTCTGTATGACCTGCAGTTGCTCTGTATTTGCCAAAGGATGTTGAAGGACTACTCTGCAAGTTAGGCTTCTGCCAGTAGGATGCATCTGCTTGACGTGACTTTGCTTTGCTCTTGCAACAAGGCCAGTAAGAGGATATTTTGTGCCTCCTTCAAACCCAGAGTTCCTACAACTGCTCTTGGACAGATCTTTAAAGACTGAACAATACATACATGCATTCTATATTTTACTGTGGCTCTGTTCTAATATTTGAATGGTATTTACTGGAAGTCCCTCTTCTAATTACCTGAAATTTGAGGTTTTTTCTGCCTCCAACAGGCTAAGCTTTGTTTAACTGTACAATCAAATGAACAACAGTATGTGGGGGAGGGAAAAAAATTATCTACTTATAATACTGGAACCGATGCACAAGGAGCAAGTGTAGCTACTACCGTCCCCATTCTCATTAGCTAATGCTAGTTCTAGTGACTCGGATCATACAACCAAGGAAGAATGTGGTCTTCTCTATTGTTCAGTCAAATCTAAAACAAAGCCAAGAAGCTATCTAATAATCTTTCCAAAGCAAGTAAATCATAGTCCTTTTCTTGCAGGGATAGAGAATATGGCACCATTTCCTTTGGTAAAAGCTCAGTAAACCTTAAGAATTATGTTCATTCATCAAGAACTGAATGTATTTGGTGATGATCAGGTAATATTATCTTTTATTATTCTGACTCTTTTTTATTATTTTTCCTTATTGCTCACTGTCAGTAACAACACTTATTGCCACAGTAGTTTATGAAAGTGAATTATTTCATGGATTTATAATTCAAATCATAACACTTCAATAAACAAAATTAAATATAACACATCCAATTAAGCAGAAGTAGCTCACTGAGAAGACAAGTCCCTAGAGTTAGAGTTTTATCCTCAAAGCATAAATGGACTACTAAGCTAATAATATAAATGTATTCATTTGTCAATACAAAATGTAATATTTTCATCTTCGTGGCCATGTGAAACACATACAGTTTCCCAGTCCTGCCTCTTTGCAGGAACTGAAGACAAATACAGACATTTAGATATTGAAGATCATGTGTGTAATTTAGTTTCCATATAATTACTTCTGCCTTTGTTGACAAAGTTCTCTCTTTTGTTTCTTATCACTTTACACTAATATCACTGTATCTGAAAGCTTTATCTTTACAGTTCTTTACAGCTGTGGGTTTCATAACTCATTTTGCTTTCAGCAAAATGATAAGGGAAGGAAAATAACCTATATTGCAGGTGAGAGACATGTAATGGAACAAATTGCAATGGCTTACAGTGCCAGCAACTAGAGATTACAGAATATGTGCTCCAAATACTACCTAAAAAAATAATTAGCAAAGAAATGATTTACACTAGTATTTCTCTTATCATAATTTCTCAGTATTTGGGGGATTTTTCTTTCTGATTTTCCATTATTGTCATATTTCTATATCCTTTTGCTTCTTCATGAGGTAAAAATAAAAGACACAATAGCATTTGGGTTTTTTGAACCTGATCAATACTTAGAAATTTTCCAACTACAGTTAAGAAACCCAGCAAGTTTGGGGCATGGCTGGACTTGCAGAGTTGTTACAGATCTAGAGCATCAAGCTGTTTTTTAACATGCTACTCTTAGGAGGTCTGCTGTGCTAAAACCCACTGACCAATTCAGCCAGAAGTTACAGAGCTATAAAATGCTGTATTCCAACAGTAATCCGTTAGGGTTCAAAATTTATATATTTGACCAAGTTTAAGTTTAGTGAATTGTATAGATTAACTGAATTTTAGATTCCTCTTTGAAGCACTTACTTTCATTTCATCCATGGATTTTCTCCTCTGCATTTCCTCTGCATTCAGAGATGACTACTTGAATTCTGGTTTCCTGCCATAGCTCTTCATGCAAGGCAACAGTCACTGATACTGCCCTAAATCAAAGAGGGAGCTCAAATTAAGTATTCTAAAAGCATGAGTAGAAAGAAATGGATACTTTCAATTTACCTTTTTTATTCCTTACTATAGACCTAAGTTATGTAGTGTTGATAGCTTCCGTGGTATCGACTGTAGGAAGTGTCAACTTTTGATTGAAATACCTGGTGTTTTCATTCATTAAATTCAGCAATCAGTATCTGAAAAATTACTTTAAATTAAATCCACTGGAAGCTCCCTGCTGCATGCACACGCACACACACACACACACACATTCATTTACACCGTGTTGCTTCATTTTGGTAGAAACAAAGAGCAGCTCCAGACAAGAATCACTAGATTAACCTTATCCTTTCCCACAACTTCTTCCTCTTGTTTCTAATTCACTGCTGACTAGTCAGATTTCTGGTAGGGCCTGGGATACAAAAATAACTTAAAGCCACCTTTGTTCTTCCCTCACTTCCATGAGGAACTGAGGAAAATACAATCCAACTCATTGTGCCTAGACCACTGCATAATCATTATTCATGCAGTTTTCCCCTCACTAATGGAAGAAAAGGGCTCCTGCCTAAGTCTGGAAAACTACAGCCTTGAACACTAATGGTTTCCTGAACACAGCTCAGATGGAACATACACTCAACCTTTGTGTAGTCTGGTATATTGGCTTAGTCACCAGGAAAAATACAAAAACTTAATTCATATATTTTTTTTTAGCAGTAGAATGGAATATTATGTAGCTTTGGGAAATCTGATAAAGATGCAGCTTCAGAGATTGGTTTTTAATGACAGCATTCTGGTTTCCTAAAAAGAACTGTTTCTGTGCAACAATCATGGCTGAATGAACCCCTCAAGGCTTCAAGTCTTCTTCAGTATTGCTAAAAGGATAATATTTAGAACAGAGACAATCATCTATTCATCTCCCATCTTGATTTATGTTGTACACTTTGGATAACATTCACCCATCAGTGAATGATGACAAAGCCTTTTGTATCTTCTAGGCCTTGGGTTAGGACGGAAATGGAATAAGAAGTTGAATGAATCAGTGAATTCTCTGACATTGTGCAATAAGTTTTTTAAGTTTTCTCTATGCTTTCTGTAGCCTTGCAGTGTTAATGAACTTCTCTGGAAATTAATTTGATCTGAAGGTGTTCAGAGTCACTGTTTAGTGCAGCTTTTGACCTGAATAAAAGTTATATGGCTGTGAAATCCACTCCGTGAGACACTCAAAGACTGAGTATATAACTGACTAAATCCATGCACAGTGTGGCATAAAGTTTACAGAAACACTTGGAAATGTACATGAGGAAGAGGAAAGAACTTTAGAAGGCAAGAAGACCAAACTTTTAACACAGATAATAAGGAAATCTTGAGCTTGAGGAAAAGAACATGGGGCTGAGAGAAGTGTGTACTAAGTACATCTGAAGGCTGTTTATGACAAGGAGGGAGGGTCTTTATTCAATGCTATAGAATTGGTTGGGATAAGAATCACAGGTGAGGTGACTTGTTTATATTGGGTGTACTAATTTAGATGTAGCTGTTTACACAATACAGAAGATCGATACAATCTTCTCTCTAAGCTCTTGGATCTCCACTAGGGACTGGGCCGCGCAGTCTCACCATTCACCAAGTTCTCTGGAGGAAGTAGCAGAGGGTACGGGAGAGTTTATTCTTCAGACATTATTAGCATAGATTTTTTTTTCAGCCTTGTCGGTGATTCTCAAACTTTTTTTTTCTTTGCTTCTTAATGGGAGGCCTTGGGATAGGAGACAGTAATGATTTAACTCCATTGCTCTCAGGAACCATAGGGTTTGTCTGCTCCTGCTGCTTGTTTAGTCCATTTTTCCCACAATCAAAATGATTTCTACAGAGATTCTCCTTCACCCTAACTTCAACTTCTTTTTGTGGGAATCTCCCTGGCAGGCTGCCCCTTCTTTTCTCTCCATACATTCCCTTACCCCCAGTTTGACATTTTGTTTAGCTTTTTTTTTCCATTGTTTTTTTTGGCACAGAGTAAAAGAAGAGAAGAAGAATTTGGTCCACTGAGGACTCCAGCTTGCTCCGGGACGCTGGAACAGATCTGGTGAAGCCTTTCACATTCGTTCTGTCTTGTTACTATGTTCTTTATTTTTGCCTTTCCAATTCACTCTTTCCTTTCTTTGTCCTACTTATATCTTCATGGTTGTGGGATAGCATTCTTAAAAAGAGGAACTTTTTTATTATTCTTTCGTTCTTCTGTCTTATTTCTATTGTTCTTGTTTTAACAATGTAAGTGTTCATTAGGGTACTATCATTTCTATTAGTACAAATTCAGAATTCTGAAAAGCAGAAGCTCTAAAACATTCCTATTTACTGGCAATGACTTATTAATGCATGAGTGGCTACAGCCCTTGCCAAACTGTTTGGTGTTCTATCACTTTGCTGGAATTTTCTCTGGAAGGTTAGGACTGTGTCAGATGTGTTTCTGAAGAGGGATTGTATTACTCACAAAGATAATATTAAATTGGTCTTGCTGATAAGACGTATAAATATTTGCAAACAAATGCACATTTTTTTTACCTGAATACAAAATATCAATACTAAATATTAAACTTCACATACATTACTAATTTCTCAGTGACATTAGAGTGCCAGCTTTCTTCACAGGATGGTGATCTGACCTTTACACTTCTAGTCAGTGATTGTATTTTCTTGCATGCAATATGCTCATATCCATAATTACATTTCCTCCTGACATGTATTATGCACAATAGATAGGACGAACAAATGATCAATGCTTTAAAAACCATTTTTCTGCTCCTCTGCTAAGCCTATTTTTGACTCTACAGATGTTAAAAGGAGAGCCTTTGTCTTTTACCACAAGACAAGTGGCTGAAAAGGCAAATGAACATTTGTTTATGCACATTTTAAGTCCTTATTTTGTTTCAGACATAAGCAGGATGCACATGTCATGGAAATTCATTCCAATAATATTAAAGAGTCATGATTGGGTTTCGGGGAATTAGGACTTATCTGGCATCTTACTTGAAAGGGAATACATATTGGCGAAGCGGAATGGAACTTCTGGAGTTAAGTGGAAATGTTAACAGAAGTATAAAGCTAGGATTTAAAGCGGAAAGGGAGAACCTCACCACAGAGAATATATTTTTTAACTCTGTCTTGACAGACATAACTAGCAGCAAGTTAAACCTGGCAGCCATGGGGAACCCTGCCTATGACTGTTCTGGAGCCAGCAAAGTCATTTTTTTAGATAAATACTTGACTTTATTAGGTGTTACTCTGCCCCACCTAATAGACAGTAATCAAACAAATCCATCATCAATTAAACACACACACACACAAAAAACATTGTAGCACTAGGTGATCTGTACTGTCAAGAGTTACAAGCAGTTGAAAAATGCTGCAGGATAAATACAAAAGGGGAAAAAAAAAGGAAATAAATATGTTCCTGCATTTATGAGTTGTGCAAGCTTTTTTAATGTATATTTTCCATCTTTTCTGACATAAGTAAGCAAAGCTGTTATGGATATTGGCTTGCCTGCTACAGTGCCTGGCCAGCAAGCTGTAACACACAGAGAAGGATGGCGCACCACAGTTCTGCAGAAGAGAAAAAACCTCTGGCATTAATTAGTTGACATTACTGATCAAGACTGGCTCCAGTATTTGGTATGGACTAGCTAAACTCTAGCTTTTAAAATTAGATTTTGAAACAAGATTTTACAACATGCTCTCTTCTGTTGACTATGAGGGAGAAGGAGACAGCAGAAGTGGAACAAGAAGAGAATGAACTTCTCTGCCCTTTGGTGAGGTGGAGACTAGAGCTGCTGAACTAGCGGATAACATTTGTATGCTCATGTTCATATTTCTAAAAAAAAATTACTGTGCTTGTGAAATCATTTCTTAGCTCCTGCTTGTCTTTTTGAATGTTGAATGCTTCCAGCTAATGAAAAGGGTGTTCTATAAGAATTAATGCAGACAGAAACAGAAAAAAAGAAAAGAAAAAAAAAATCCTTGAATTTACATTACTGACAAGCACAGAACAACGAAAACTCTGTGACCATTAGACAATAAACAAACAAAAAAACACATGATCTCTGAGGCAAATTCCTAATTTTATCCATAAAGGTTTGCTGTATAGTTTAACCGCAGAATTTTCTATTATGAATTTTCCAGAAAAAAAAATGCTGGAAGATATTGAAGATGTAAACTTCATTGTGAATTATGAAATATTGAGAAACACTTAAAATTCTATAAAAGTACTCTTTTGGGGTGGTAATTCTTACAAATCATAACCTTCAGCAAGCCCAAACACCATCTTCCAAGCACTTCTGCATGAGTGTGTTACCATTCATTATACTCAATTCTGTAATTTTGACATTTTCTATATGAATGAAAAAGCTTGTATATGAGGAAATCCAAGTTCATTAAAACATTGCCAGCTTTAAATGTATTAGACAAAAAGAGGAAACATTCAATTCAGACACACTTAACATAGTTTAACCTTCATTTATCTTGTGTGAATAAATCATTGATTTCTAAAATCTCTGAAGAATCATTTGTATTTCATTTATTTAAATATGTCAGATACAAAATCCATTTAACCAATTCAACAATTTAAATATTGTCCAGGCTTTAATCACATTCTCGAACAAAAGACAGGGCACAGCATGTCCCAAGTATGTCCCAGTGGACCTGTTAAAAACCTTGTCAGTAGAAGTAGGCCATCTAATCTCACTTACCTTAAAGCAGAAAGACAAATCTATATGGAAAGATAATGATTAGCTCAAAAACCTAACAAATTGAGACACCTGTCTAATATTTATTGGTTAAGACAAAACTCTCTAGTTCTGTGTTATATTTCCACGTTAATGAGCCATGGCATTAGCTCTATCTCAGTAACACTTTCAAATTTATGTTAAACGAAACTGTACAAGTACTTCTGTTTTCTTAAAAACTAACAAAATTTTTGATAGTTTGTATGGGTAATGGTGAGTAGTATAAAATACTGACTTTTGTGGGAATTGCAATTAGAAAAACATGATTAATCGAAAAGAAGGGCATCAAGCAAAGCAGCTCACCTCTTAGAGTTCATAATTTTTATATCATCAGTATCAGGTTTGGAAAAATGACAATGATGAACTTTGTTCAGTATGTAATCTAATCTTGGCCAGGGTCTAGTCTGATGGTCTAGTTCAAATAAATAAATATTTTGTGTGAATCCTATCTGCCAAGAAGATGTTTGCAAAAGCTGAATGCCTACATAAATATTAATCCCAGACCATATAATTTCACTGTGCACAAATAAATAAATCTTTCCTTAGGAACAGAAAATAGGAATTGTTCAGACAAGTCATTCATTTTTGCCATTTAGTCTTGTCAATACAGTTTTAAAAGGAATCTTCTATATGTAAACTGAAAACAGATATTTTCTAAAGGGAAGAAATAGTTTATTTTTGATGCAGCATAATAAGACATTGGGTTTATTAGACGCTATTCAAGAGGTTAATATACTAGATATCTGGATAAGTCCAAGAAATAATGTTCTGGTTGAAAAACTGCCAAATTCATAATAATTCAAGTGACCATTTGGAGACCTTTTGAAGCGCCCAAGAACTAAACTTTGTACTGGGCCTCTAGTTTAATATATTAGTTTTGTCGATACCACTCTATCCTTGATAAATTTTAATGCTTTGATCTCTTCCAAAAAAGAGTATGGTTGAAAACATTTATTTATTTGGAATTAAGGATAAAATTTGACAAAATGTAGATGTCAAAAATCCATGGCTAGTCACCCATGACTCCCTTTCCAGACAGCAGAGTTAGTTAACAGGGGTATATTTCATCACAGCTTAAAATAGTTGTCAAAAATAGGTCAACTGTATCACCCCTTAAAAGTGCTTTCTGTCTATTGACATTTGTGAGCTCAGCTATTAAGATCTGCTGCAGAAATCTTGAGTGAAATAAATCCTAGTACAACTTTATATTTTCATTTTCTGATGTGATTAGGAACTTGCACACGATGCTAAAGAAGTTGGAAGAACATTTCTGAGGTGTCTACTCCAAATCTGTTCAGCTATTGAAGAATTCTATTTATTTCATATCAGGAATTTTGAAAGAATCACTTGAGGACTATAATGACATCTTATTTGCTCTAACTAGGGATTCCAGTCGCATATGCAGAGACATGGGTTTGTGTGTGTTGTCTGCAAACTCAATGAGTGGATAATAAAGTAACATGAGAGCTAATGAGGAAGAAATTCTGTTATTATTACAGGCTGAATTCAGCAAAGATATGCTTTGTGTGATAGAAGTTCTGTCTGATATACTGGTGAAAAAGAAAGTGAGAGCAGAGGTCAAAGAGGGCTGACTACCTTAAAAAGTCCCCCCCAAAAAAAGGAAAAGTATACTTAGAACAGTTAAATTCAAGGGAAAGAGTGCTCAAGGGAAAGCAAGGGAAAGAAACTAATTATTGCAGTGGAGACCACAAAAGGATCAATAAAGACAAATCATAAACAAGAGAAAGCCAAATGCATCTTTACTGGCATTGAAGATATGTGTTGTAGGTTGGCAGTATTGCCGATAATGACAGTTCTTGATTCCAGACCAAAAGAATTTTTGACTGTATCTGAAATGACTTATGTCACGTCATGAAAATAATATGTATGATGACTTGCTAGTGATAGCAAGTTAGTCTTCATTGAGTAAGGAGAAATAAGGTGTGGAAAACTGACTCATTTAAAAATTTGATACAAAAATAAATCAATGTTTGGTTTGGAAGGTGTGTCTGACAGCAAGTTTTTATTTATATGACTAAATTTCTTAAAAACCCTGGAAAAAAAAAGAATGAAAATATACTGATAAAAATAAAACTAGTGGCAAATTCCAGTGGCAATTCAACCATTGCTGAACACCACACATTTTCAAATGTATAACATGGTAGGTGAAGAATAGAATTATTGAACTACATGAGGAAAGAGACAGAGCCAAAGAAAAAAATGAAATACTTACATGTTGCTTATCTATACCCAAAACAATAGTAACAGAATAAGGGATTTGTGATCGAGTTATCACAGTTTAGCTAGTTGTTGTCTGCCACCTAAGTCAAATGGCTGTTGTTTTCTGGTAAGTATTATTAACACACTCCTAATTCTGAGGTAATAAAATAATCATGAAATCTTTAAACTGATTTTCATTAACTCACACCTCAGATAATCTAAGAACATATTTATAGATATTACTGTGATCATACAGTAACTCAATCTACGTCCTGCCAGACTGTGTACTCAAACCCTTGAGCCATGAGATCTACCTGGATTCACAAGTATTCAGGAATAAACAATACAGAAAAGTTTATCTTTATTTTCCTCATCTACAAATTTATAAACTGTTTAGGAAAATTTTCCTTTTTGAAAAGCAAGATTATTTCTGAGGCAACAGAGAGAGCTAGAGTTGACCAAAAGTCAGCCAATCTAGCTTCTGGGAAGTATATTTTTCCTTAGGAATTGATTTAGTTCTACTCAAATCAAAACTATACACTTCCAAAGAACTGTATGGATCTGAAATTTTGCAGCTGATACTTTTGAGTTTTGTTTTTTTTCCCTCTTATTCACAAAACATTATGCACAAACAAATATGTCTTGCAAGCAGCACTAATACGAATAATGGTTCAACTGGTCAAAACAGATTATTTCACTACATATTTGCAGCTCTCTTCAAAGACAACTACCCCAATACCACAAACTATGAAAGCCTGAGTAAGTACAGGTTATGTCTGTGAAAACCTCTGAGAAACTTCTTTGAAACTGAGGTTCTAGGCTACAGGTTTCCTCACTGCATTTCACCCCAGGGCTTTGCAAACTTCAGGATTACAGTCCTGAAGGACTTCAGGATTACAGACTTCAGGATTACAGTCCTTATTACAGCTGAATCCTTCTTCCAAGGGAGCACATAGGAGCCAGAGGGAAATGGAGCTCTTAATAGCAGTTGCTTATGTAAAAATCCACTTAATCCTTCCTTGGATTTGGTGAAACAGTCATTGAACTGGAAATGCTTCAAAACAGTCTGAGTTCAATAAACCTCTCCTGAATTAATGGTGTTAATTGAATTGCCCAACAAGCTTTAAAGGAAAACCTGAAATATTTCAGTTTCTGGGTCTTTCAAATAGTAAGTGACGGGGACGGAGATATATTTATAAACTTCTTTCCTATATAAATTAACTAGTTTATTGGACACACAAGGATCCATTTAGAAAGAGAAGTTTTAAAAGGGTTTTTGATTGTTCAGCAGCCAACAGACTTATCTACTTCCAGGGGAGTCTATTTGGTGCTGACACACCATTCTTGTGTCTAAATGGAAAGTGAAAGCTGATCTGTTTCAAGAAAATACGATCGTTGGTTTTGAGTGCTCATGAAAGATGGGACTTTATAAAGGAAACATGTTAGCTTCTTATATTGCAATTGCCAGTATGTTTTTTTCTTATTTGTTTTTCTTTAAATTTCTTGCAGTTAAACATAAGCAGCCTTCTTGGAAACCTGTAGAAGAATATAGATATAATCTGTTACAGTCATGGTAATCTGTAGTGATTAGTTCATAATGCAGAAATGTGGAGGCGTTGAACCCATACCTGAACCATCAACTTCTTGGAAGCATATAAACAATTTCTTTTCCCACAAGGATTTCAGCACGACATTAAAATTCACACCTAAGGCTGCAGGGTAGAGATGTTAACAGCTCTACTGAACTAAAGAATACTCAAGATAGAGATTAGTTCATTCTATTAGACTGACTTATCAGAATTATTTTCATTTTATGATCTTTCCTTGGAGTTCAATAAAGTGTTTCCACAATGGATATGTTAAATAGACCATGATTCTTTGGCTTTTAAATATAGATCTGAATACTAATAAATGATTACAGTAAATGCAAAGTTATATTTTGCATGGTATACTTGTCAATGACATTTCATGTACTTATCACTTGCTTGTGATGTTTTAAAAAAACTGCACTTTTAAATGTCAGAATACATGTGCTTGTGGAGTATATCTGGCACCCTCAGGAAAAGTCTGTCACACTAAACAAGTTATTTTTCTGTGAGTTATCTGATAAGTGGCCTGTATCCCTGCAGAGCTCTCATGTAAACCTTAGAAAAATGTAAGAAAAGCTTGTTATGATCACAATATGGTCCAGGATGTTTTGAAAAGCCAACTTTCTTCCAGCCAGCTTACTATTCCACCTCTGGGAGGGACTCCTCCCTGTGTTTTGGGAGCCCTACAAGTTGTTTCTGAAATTCCAATATAATCACTAGTCTTATACGAAAAATCCCATGGAACAGCCTGATTGGAATGTGTGTACTTTAGAAAACTGTATTTTTTGAGGATTTCTTTTTGTAGCTCTTTCTAGTGGATTTGACTCAAACCTCAACCTTAGAAGTACAGAAGTAGTCTTCTTCCCGATCTGTCAAAATAGGGATGCTTGTTCAATATAAGAATGAACATATTCACATGCCCTTTCATATGATACATTCCTCATGCCACATCCAGAAGACCAACTCTTTGGTTTTCAAAACATGCCATAACTGATCCCAGGGCTGCTCACAAAAAAAGAAATCAACATCGAGCTAACACCTTTGACTGCTGTAGTGACCGACACAATGATCAATACTTTCCTTAAAAGGTTCTGTCTGCCTATGTATATCTGTTTCTACTGCAAAATTGTCCTTCTGCTTTTGGTACTGCAGCTTCTAAGTGATGCTGAGATGCTACTGTCAGGTTCTTGTGTGATTTCTTTCAATACAGACACCATAATGACTGCAAAACATGGATGGAGTATGACATTGAGATCAAGATTAGTATAACTACATAAAGAGCACTTAACATGAGAGACAGGTATTTAATTTCCTGACATATTTAGTGACAATATAGTCAACACCATAAGTAGAATTTACTGAGCAGGTCAATTCATCCTAAAAGGATGAATCCTAATCCTAACCCTCTGTTCAATAGCTTAGAGCTGTAAAGGACAGAGCTGTCAGGTATGAATCCGTCTGCCACCACCTTCTGAAGCAACATCTGGATAAAACATTATTGTGTCTTGAATGACACTGGATATCTAGCTCACATTCTTACCCTGAAACTGGATTCCACCTTTGGATGTAGAAGGTAGTCCAGACTATGTAGATTTCTTCTGGCACTAACAGAGAAAATTTGGAAAGTTTATATAAGTAAATGAGGAACTGCCTGAAACTACATTCAGATGCATATCCAGATATCTATAGAGATCTTCTTGGGATTATACAGAAGGCATTTCTCTTCATTTGGTAGTCCATAATGTGACTGCCTCCAAACTACTAAAGCCATTCAGTTCCAGGGAATAATGCCTGGCCTTTAAGGACAAATGTGTAAAAGAGGTATATGCCTACACTACTCAGACCTGCCTCTCTCTAAAACTCTGATCTGGCATGGGAAGGTTCAGAAATGACTTCTTTATGTAGGATCTGAGATGAGCACATCATACAATTTTTTGATGAAAACTGTATTTTTATGAAGACCTTGCAGAATGGGGACCTCTGAGATGCTGAAACTGAGTCATTAGTACCTTAGAGCATGCATTTCTGTGAATGGTCTCGCTGTTTCTCTGAATATTCTCTCAGTTAAACTGCTGACCCCGTATACTCTGGTGGAGATAAAAGGCACTAGTTGAACAATGGTCTGTATCCTTTCCAGAAGGAAACACTTTCTGAAAGACTACTGAAGAACTTACTCTGATTCAGCTGGTGGCTAAACTGGTGCTGATCTGGTAATTGCTTTTGCTAAAATACACTTGCTACAGGACTGTAGTCTAAATTTAGCATAGTGAATGTTTTTGTTCAAAGGCTGTGCTAGTCAACAATTTCCAGTGCTGGAAAATATTATGAAGATGGCTGGGAACAGCAGGCTGTCTGTTTTTTTCCAGCAGCATTAGAAGTTACCAACTCCGAAATGAAAAGCAGTCTCCCGTTTAGCATGGAAATGAAATAAGAACGACCTATTTCTCCAACACAGATCTTGAACTAATTCTGTCTTCTTGTTGGAAGCATAATTCATTTCCCTTTAATTTTTATGTTCTTGAAAGGTTTTCTGATTAAAATTGGAAGATGATGTGACAGGAAAAATCCAACTTTGTGCTGCTTATTTCTTGAGCATAAGAAAAAATGTTCCCCAGTGGAGGCCTCATAAGAACTGGTTTGCAAGTTTGATTATATTTATGATCCAGGAAAGAGGAGGGAAGAAAGGGGAAGAGAGAGAGAAAAAGAGAGAAACTAGTGGAAAGGTAAATTTGAGGACAGAAAGCTGTACAAGATGACAAAGAATTGGTGAAAGTTTGGCTCCTCTCTGTGCTTATGCCCCACATCACCAAACATGTTCTGCCTACTATGGAAAGGAACAAGTTTGGGAGGACAAGTAGAGGCATAAACACCCTCTTGCCTAGCCTTACTAGCCTGCTACTGCAAATAACACTTGCAGTGGAGGTAGACAAGCCTTGGAGACAGCCTTGGGCATGGGCAAGGTATAAACTACAAATGCTTCAGGTTATTAAAGAGAGTCGTGGCTTCCATGTGAAGAGGTGGTGCGATGTGTTCAAACGTGCCCAACTTAGAGATCTTGCACTGTTATGTTCTATCTATCTGCATTATTATTTTCTTCTTGAAGCACAATCCAGCAGAGTCCCCCAGGGATACAGATATTTTGTCTGTCATGGGTCACAGTAACTGAAGTGCTGCTGCTGTGTAGATAACCTATGTTATTCAGCAATATTTCAATTAGAGATGATCTGATCCATCCCTGTATAAAATAATTACCTCTTTCAGAGGGTTTGAGAAAAGCTCAGTACAGATGTAGATTAACACATATAATAAATAGAAAATTGAAACATATTCTAAAAAGCATCTTGAAATCAAACAAATAAAAAAACAAGCAAAAAGCATAATATGCCAAAGTGATTTATATCAGTTTATTCCATCCTCAATTAGAGTAAAGGAGAATGCTTTATTTTTAGAACACAATTTAAGACTAAATCTCTGTTCAAGGCAGCACTGGAATATTTGTTTAATTTCCATTGGCACCTGTGGGACCTAAGCACATGATTCATATTATATAGATGCTTAAGTGTTTCCCTGAATAGGACTGTGACACAGTGACCCAAAACCAAAAGTATATTAATATATTATATGTAGTCTCTATGATATGCCAGTAAATCAAAAGCAAAACCACTGCTTGTGCCAAAAAAATTTGTCATGATATGTAGCTTGCAGAATGGTACATTGTAGGTTTATTATTATAATTCTATTTTATCATTGCAGTTCAGCTAATTTCCTCAGAGAAAAGATAAGCATGATAGACAAATCAGCACTCTATGATTCCTCTGTACCTAAGTGTATTTTTTTTCAAATAAGCTTAAGAGCATTCCATTAGCCTTCTGATAGTCAACAAGCAGCTAAAAGAAAGGCCTTGCTATTTCCAGAACTTCTAAAGAGTAGAGAAAGAAAAATGTTCCTAAGACTTTGAAACTTTGTCAAGATTCAGCAGAAAATCCTCAAATATAAATGGAAGATCGAAACTCAGTATCCTGCTCGGAAATGTAATTTGACTGAGACAGATCCGCAGTTCACTAGGGGACAAATACCCTCCCATGTGACAGGTAGGACAGGATAAATTTTAAAGACTATTTCCCAATTTGAATCAAATTTGTAAGCATTTTCAATTTTACGGTTAGGAACTTTACTCCTTTCTCAAGTCGGAATACAAACTTTCAGAAATTAGAAACTTCTTTTTTACTGTAAATCCAGAATTCGAACTTATGGGACAAATCTAGGGGGTCCACATAAATCAATGTTGCAAGTAAATCTTTTGGAAGTTGTACAGCTTGAGCAGAATTAGGGGTACCTCTAAGTTGTAGCTCTGTGTTTAGGAACAGTGGGAAATACAAAGTAAAGTAAGTCCTCCCTTAAGCAACTTTAGCTCCTAAATGGTTTGTCTTAGCACAAAGGCAATCCATGGCTTCTAATCACACTGTCACAGGGAAATAAGGCTTGAACTGCCCTTTGCACAAAATAGAGCTGCATTTGGAAGCCTAGAAGGATGACAAATAAGCATACTTGTAGCATCAAGGTAATAGGTAAGTGTGAATGTGCAAGGCATAGTCCAAGATAAAGTGTGAAAGGAGACATGGACTGAGTTTATGGCATGGAGGATCTCTATTTGACCAACAAAAAAAACCAAGTCAAGGACTTGAATGTTGGGATGTCATGTGGAAGACAGCATACTTTGAGAGGATGGGGAATGGAGAAGACAACATAAAATATGAATGTTTTAGACATTATGATGGAAGAGATCATCAACTGTAGGCAGATATCACTTCCAAAGGATCTTCACTTGAGTACAAAGAGACTAGAGGCTGTTTCTCACTGTGTAATTTTATATCAGTAAAGACTTTGCTGTTGAAATGGATTAAGGGAATTCAGTGAAACTTGGAAAGGACAAGAATATCTTATAAATGCAGTTTTATAAAATTCCTGTAATTACCGTGTTTTAAAGGGGGCATAAAAAATGACTCTGTTCTTTAAAAGCACTCCAAAGAGCAAGATCTTGATGATCTATGGCAGCATACAAATCCCTTCACTTGCTAGATGATGGAAATCACTCCTAAAAGAGTTGCATAGATATTACCATGAAGAGAAATTCATCAAAAACATGGTGAACACAAGATCACAAAGGTCTGGAGATCATCACCCAAGAAGCTGGGTGTTGTAGAGCAGCAAGGGCCAGCTGCCCAACTTGGTTTGGGACTGGCGCCAGTATGGCTGTGGCAATGCAGACAGGCCTGGATAAGAAGTGCTCAAATAGCGTTAATACTATACTTTCTAATGAAACTACGGTACATATTAGATCTGACAGGACTGATATTTGAAATAATTGACTGATATTCATGGAAAATAATTGCATTTCATGTTATTAGGATGGACATGAATATAAACTTTCCAGATTTTCTTAGTGTCATTAAAATTACACCCATATTCATGAATGGAGAAAACAAGCTAGATCCTTAGTTTACACAACCTAACACTCGAAACCTTGGCTTTAGCATTTATTTCTTTCTCTCAGAGGATTTACACAGAAGACAAATGTTTCAAATTCCAGGGTCGGTACTGATTAGAAATCGTCATCTACTCTTTTTATTTTTTTAATTACTGAGAAAAGAATAAATAAAATTCCACACATTCATTTACATGAACTTTTTTTTTCTCCTTTTCTTACTTTGTTCTAAATAGTGGCAAAATCCTATTTACACTGATGTAGTACAGAACAAAATTTGGAATTTTGCAGTTAAAAATGTGATGTAAGAGAAACAGATTATGAATGTCCATGGCATCTAATATTAGGACAATGAAAAGTGGAAGATTCCCTACATAAATAAAAAGGCAGATCAGACTTATTATCTCAGTTCTTTTCCTGGAAATGGTAGATCTGCTCTGTTCCCAATCAGTATCCAAATCTGTTCTGGAAGTAGAAGGCAATGAGGGAAGATTCTTTCTTACTTCATTTGGGCATACTTTATTTCCCTCCATAAGTCAGATTGAATCTTAATTGTATAATAACTGCTTGGAAATGGAAAGCAAGATTTTTTTCCAACCACTTTCTTCAAAACTATTAGTTTGGAATGAAAAAGATTAACTGCAGAGTGGAATATTTTATTATACTCCCCTATAGTAAAGCCTTGCAATTTGAAATAAGTGAACACAATGCATTCCTTGTCTCGAATATTTCTTCTGAAACAAACGTCTTTTAGAATATGGTGCTTAGCATGAAATGTCTGTCCAGACAAGGACTATGAGCTGGGTGATAACAGACCCCAAATACAGACATGCTCAATCCCATTCTGTCAGATGCTATTTCTCCATTTTCCTGCATTGCTGTGAGCTTTAAATCACCTAGGACAAACCATCAGTGGTAAATGTTAAGAGTCGTAATACACTCCAAGCATTTTAAAAGCCTCAGAGCCTTCTTTCAGTGAGTGAACAATATTATCTTACAGACTAAACTTTTATTTTTGTTTTTGTTTTGTTTTGTTTTGTTTTGTTTTCCCTTAATCTATGTAACTAGATGTGATTTTACTGTAATGAGCAGAAATTACCACTAAGGTCACCGATAATGCTTTGCATCTACAGAACCATTAACAAATACTCCCATAATTTCCCACCATGTTTTTGGAAGTCTTACAATCTTTTCCTTTAATCAGGTCAACCAAAGAAACAATTTACTCATAAGTCCATTTTGGGGCAATGGCAGAGCTCTCCAATTCAAGACTGAGGCATGTGGGTGGGAAGATCATGAAGCTTTTGTATGCATTGTGGATAAACAGGGTATTTCAGGCTTTGGGATGTGCATTTGGCAGTTCTTCAAGAATGCAAAAAATCAGGCTTAAATGAAAAATTCAGTGTTCTAAAATGGCTGAATCCTTTTTAACAGAAGAAATAAGAGGAGGTAAGACATTTTCCTCCATTATGGAAAGCTAAAACTTTAGTCCAACAGAGCAGTTTTAAAGGCAATGGCATCCCTTTTTTCCCCATGTGATTTTATCAAATATGATTGCCACAGCTATCTTGGGAGTGGTTGTCTGAGACACTACATTCATCATAAGATTTGTGAGTAGCAAAGGCCCAGTAAAAGCTTGGAAAAGAGCTTCTTGCTCGTTATGACTGGAGCATGGAACAGCCTGATACCTGAGCAGTAAGCTAGTAAGTGACCCATTGCAAAGGTTACTTAAATGTTTGGAATATAAATGGCAATGTCTCTTAACATGTTGCCAGTAGTAAATCAGTAGCTTGAATATTCTGTCACAAGAACAAAATGTTACATAAGTTAATGAGAAAAGTTCAGACTGCTAAGCAATATTAAGATTGCATTAATTGAAATCCATGTGTAAGACATTTAACTATAACAGCATTTTTCCTTTTCTGCAATTAGAGTCTATAATGATCTGAATGTTTTACACAATGGCATTGCTATAATTTCTCATTTAAGAATGAGGGAAAATCTATTTATTACTTGTCATCATGGCAAGATTTTGGCAGGAAACTTCACAGGTCTACACTTTCCTATACTTTTAAAAAATATAAATATTATCAACCCAACCATGAAAAGCAAACCATTGCCTCCATACAGAATCTCAAAGGTATAAGTCTTTTTCCAAAAGACTCAAGAGTAAGATGAGGCTTTAATATTCTATTATTCTATTCTATTCTATTCTATTCTATTCTATTCTATTCTATTCTATTCTATTCTAACATTTTAATACATTAAAAAAAAATTGCTAGTGCGTAAAGCATGGATTTTTTTTAGATATGTATCTTTAGTCTTGTGATCCTTTTCTTTTGATATGAATCTGAGTTACAGTAGGAGTTAATAAGATTAATCTTGATCACCTCATGTAAATCTATAGACACTATTGTCTAGAATCCCCTCCAACAGTGATTTTTCCAGAAAGTGAATAAAGTCTTCCATCAAGATATTGTCCAGTGAATACAGTTCATTAAATATAGGGGGAACTTAGTCTGACTATATTCCTAATAGAGATGTCGGACTACAGCTAGTAGTCTAAATATTTATAATGTTATTCATTACCATTTCTGTAACCTGAGTAATACTGTAGCTGCCTTTAAAACATATAGGCAGACAATTAATCCTTGATGTTTCTCTGCATGTTGAGTTTCTAGAAATTTTCAGTTAATTTGTTTTAAGGTTGAATATTTTAAAATCACAATAAAGCCAATAGAATTAATAAATACTCACACCTGAAAACTTGTAGATCTGAGTATCGTAAAGGAAACAAACATCATTATCTCACAATACAACCCTAGAGCCAATCAAGATTCCCTGCTCCTACACTGCATAGGGAATGTCACTGATTTGAGCTTGTTTTTCCTACAGAAGGGTTATTTCATATGCTCTTCTGACATGTAGTAGAGCAAGCCAGTTAAATAGCTTAGTGTTTAGTTCCCTGTTTTTTTTTTTTTTTTTTTTTTTTTACATTTGGAGGCTTGTTTTAGTGGAGGGTGATGACTAAATATTGGGTCAATGTTTTCTGTTCAGTCAGGCTTAAGTTTTCTTATACATGGATACAACACCATATAACCCAATCTAAAATAAACAAACCCCAAAAATCTCTCCCTTATGTTCAAGTAAAATGGGAATTAAAACAGCATTCCATGAGGCAGGCAGCCTCGACAGGCTTGTTGCGCCAAATACTATTTCAGTTAAAAAGAGCTGAGAGGTTCTGACTTCTTTTTTTCATTTCTTCCCATCTATAATTTCATGTTCACTTTTATGTCATGGCCATAAAAGCTGCTGTTAAACCACATATAGAAAATGTTTCCAATAAAGCTGAATTTATAGCAGTTAACAATGTCTTTTTACTCTGTGCAAGTAGAAGAGATGTACAACATTTATGTGGTACCAAAAACAGGTATACAGCATTGCCAGCAAAGTTTTCTTTGTAACTAGACTGTAACACATAACAGGGTATAAGTTATGGATGTTCAAAAAAGCAAAGATTATTCATGGGAAACATCTGGCTGTAAGACTGACAGGGTATTAGAATAATTTCAACTTAAGTCACATTCTGTCTTATAATTGCCCAAAGTAATTTCAGTCTGTAGTGACTTGTGGCTATTGAATGTTCTGCATCCTGAGCAATGGTTCATATTTTTACATTTTTAGGCCTTTCTACTGATATTGTCCCATTCCGGGAAACTGTTCAAACAGTCTTCACCATGCTGAGGACAAGTGGCACAAAATCATCTTTCATTTCTTTTCAAATCTTGTTCTTCCATTAGGCTTAGATCATCTCTGTGTATGAAGTCTACCACCTGTGCAAGAGCGAGACTATGATTATGATTATGTTTGATTTTTTTTTCCTACAGACCATATGTCAAATCTTATCTGCTACTTTTCGCCTGTATTCACTTTTTAATTATAATGTTGAACATTCTTCCTGACATTCCAAATTCCTACTTTTATGCCTTTATAATCATTGCATTTTACATCCTATGCCTTTAGTTATCTCCTACATATCTATGTGCCTATGACAGCAAGATATTACTTATATGCAACATGCAAATTAAAAAAATAAAATATTTAAGAAAGTAAGCAGAAGTTCAGTTGATAAATGACTAAAGGATTTACTGAAAGGAAACCACAGATGTTTCCTTACTACTGCTGTAAGTTCCATGATGTAAATTAGGATATAGTGTTGTACTATACAAATTCAAATAAAAAGGAATTTTACTTTGAATTTAAAAAGTAAAATAAAGGGAGAAGTGGTTTCAATAATTAAGTTCGAAAGATCGTTTATTTATAGGATTGGAGACGCAGAGCATGATTTAGTGGCCTTAGATGTCTGATGCTGTTTGAGAAGCTTTATGTCTTCTACCTGGTCTCCACTTGTCAGTGAAGAAGGACACAGTTCTGTTCTGTGTCCTGTTGAGTAACTGCCAAACCCGCAACTGTCTTGTATTCCCTAGGCAGCTCAGCTGATGACAGACATCTAAATTTAGATAAATTAATTGAATTCAACAGATGCTGCACAGATGATGAAATGACTGTTTGATTGACTTGCCTGAATATAGGAGTCTAATGCCATTTTAAATATTCTGCATCAACCTCCTGGGCTCCAGCTATCACTCCAGAAGACCATGCATCTCCCCCTTGTCCTGATGTCAGCATGGGATAGGATGATGTCCTTATCATTCTGTCCCATGCCAATACCCCCAGCATATCTCAGGTGGCATTAAGTACTTATAATTAAGCCAATTAATCATGCCCTAGATGTCTACTCCAGCAAAAACTCTGTTGACCATTATGGTAACTTAAATGTCTACTGGATATTTAAAAGTATGCCTATGTAGTCTAAACTTAGACACAGTCTTGAAAATTCAAGTCTGCACTATATTGTGTAAGGGGATAGAAAGGATATTTTAAGAAGTCTCAGACATCCATTTTAATTTACATCAATTTCTTGATAATTCTAAGTATCCCTGAAGAGGGATAGTCTTTCCAGTTAACCTCATTCAAATACACAGATTTAGGCAGACAGAGCCGAAAGCGAGCAATATATTGGTATTGGTTAGCAGTGTACAACAGTAGCTGATAGCTCTCTACACTAATATCCTAGAGAATGGTTGACCCTTGCTTTTGGCCTTGTGCTTCACAATCAAAAGTATTCTTGAGTGTGTTTTACCCAAAAGTGTTGTATTTTGCAGCCTAATGACTTGTACTGCTTGGTTAGATTGCAGTTCACAGTGGAAAACTGTTCAGATCATCGGATGGGAAGCTAGTCTTACTTCTGATGGAGGTAACAGTAGGTGTGGAGAGACCTCTTTCTTTGTCAACAAAATGATCCAGCACAATCTCTGCATTAGTAGAACATATATTCTTGGTTTCATTTGCGTTAAACCTTTTCAATTCATGTGCATTTGTCGGTTTAAATGGTCTAACTGGTAACATTATATTAAAGCACATAGCTTTTGGAAAGCAAAGCTTCCATTTGAGAGGTAATTGTTCACATCATGGCCAACTCTTTTTGGCCAAGTCAATGAACAGTTGAAACAGAAAAAGATTTGTCCCTTATTCTCCAATTTTTATAGCTTCATTGGATACTTTTAAGTATCAGAATTCTCTACTTTTTTTTTGTTGTTCTTCCCCTTCATCTCTCAGAAGCTAGGCTTTCACTCAAAAGGGCAAGCTTTGGGAAAAAAAAAAAAGATAAAAATTTCTCCAATAATTTATTCTTGCTACTCTGTTTGTTATACTTGGGAACTAAAAGTTCATCTTTGACCAGTATAAACACTTTAAGCTTATATTCTACCTAATGTTGAGCTTTTGGAGAATCAGAACCATAGAATCACAAAATATTTGGGGGTGGAAGGGACTTCTAGAAGTCATCTGGTTCAATGTCCCTGTTCAAAAATGGCTAGCAAGAGCAGCTAAAAGGCCAGCAAGACCATGTCCAGTCAGCTTTTGAATATCTCCATGGACAGAACATCCACAATATCCTTGTTTATGAGGATTGTCAAAAGCCTTACTAAAATCAAGGTAAAAAAAAAATCATTGCTCTTTCCTTATCAGTCAAGTCAGTCGTCTTATCATAAAAGACTAGCAGTTTGATAAAGGTTGATTTCCTCTTCATAACTTCATGTTGACCACTTTAGATGATCTACTTGTCTAGATATGTCTAGAAATAGTATCCAGATACTCCATCACCTTTCTTATATGGCTTACGTGCTTATAGAAACCTTTCATGTCCCTTTCCAGTTTCATCTCCAAACAGCTTTAACTTTCTGACTCCATTTCTCCATGCTCAGACAGTGCTACCTGTCACTGCATCCACCTCTAATATACTTTTTTTTTTTTTAATATTTGAGAAACTTTTCTGTTGGTGAAACCAGAAAGTAAAAAACAGAAGACTTCCATAGTAAAAGAAACCCAAGTGAAACCCAAGTGTGTAGGAGTCTCTGTTAGAATCTGTTGGTGAGGATGGAATCTGAATGAAAGGGACGAAAGAAGTTTTGAAACATGAGCAATTTGTGTTTTTAATGTGTTGAAGTGTTTGGGAACAATTTTGTCTAAGTAAGCTTGTTGGAACCTGGAAGAAATTATGGTTGCAATAATCTTTGAAAGTCTGTGCAAACTAATTATGTTTAGGCATGCTTGGGCTGAGGGGTAACCCTATTTAGGGCAACATTTGTAGTATATAGGTGCAATGGCCACAGACAGTAAAGAAATGTGGAATAGACTGTTAGAGAAGTCTTCTTTCAGCAGGAAAAAATGTGTGTGTTCTTTCATCCTATGTATACTCTCAGTAAAGTGCAAAAATCCTGAAAACCAGGAATAATTAGTGGAACAGGAATGGCTCAGCACAGTGAATGGTAGCTCACACTTCTGGATCAACTGTAACTTAGATGTGTCATCATTAAAGTGCAGTGCTGGTATCAAAATCTTGGAAATTGAAAACTGTGAATGGAACATTGATATAGAGTAGCTGGGAAGCAGCCAGTTGCCCAAGTCTTCCCAAGAAATTAAGGAAGACTGAAACTGTTTCGAGAACAATTTAAGATAAATAACAACTCAGTTCATTTTATATTAACTTGTTTATTTTGATGCTGACCATTTGTAAGATTTCCTGCAAAAGGCCATATTTAGTTGGCCACTCAATTTATTGATTGCAAGACTGAGGTTTAGCTCACTGAGCTAATTGCTTGCTAGATTTTTTTCTGAGTTCTTCATTGGGGAATATAGTTCGTTCTTATGAATGATGCCTAGAAACTTAACCTGGTCTGTATAACAGCTGGCTAAAGGGTGACACATATATCAACTTATTCAACCTTTCTTACTCTGCTGTGCGTTCTGGCAAACATTTAAGAACTTCCTACTGAACTTAAGTAGAAAGTAATGTTTAGTGGATGTTTAGTGACTAAAGAAAATATCTCCAACTCCAGCTGCTATACATACACCAATTTTGCTGAGTAACACTGATGAATACCAGATAAATATATGACTAAATGTCTAACAGAAATGAGTATTTTTGGAAGTTGTCTTCATGATATCACAGATCTGGGGGATGGATTGAGCCACTGGGGCTGGAATTTCTATTTAGAGCAACACATCTTGGGTTACTATGTATTTTGCATACTTTAGAATGAACAACTGACTTCTTATATCTAACCTGGCAAGGTTCAGACAAAACAAAACAATAAAAACCCCAAACTCTCTTGTGAAATGGAGGAAGGATAGAAAGAAGCCAGTAGGCTTTTTATCTGTCATATATTGCTGACTATTCTGCATTCCTATGCTGTTGCAGCAATTTCTGAGGATGAAACTTCCTTTTCAGTGGTGTGTGGTAGGGAAACTACAAATTAGACCTATAGACAAATGTAAAAAAAAATCTAGGAGCAATATGGCGTTGTGGTTGAGAAAAGCTCTTTATTCACAGAAAAACAAGAGATTTCTTACTAGAGCTGTCAATGACCCCACTATCTCACCCCAAATAATAAATAATGGTCTGTAGGAAATATTTTTGTGCTGGCAAACAGCAAGAATAATGTTATTACATCTACCTCTATTCTCTCGGATTCTTTCAACACAAGCATGGTCTAGGAGGTGTCCTGGGGTTTAACTGAAATACAGTCGTTTCACTGACATCCTAATAAAAACATGCACATCCGAGCACAATCTTTACCTACTTGTAAAGCAAGAATAACCCAAGAAGAGAAGTCCAGCTTTAAAGAGTTAAACCTCTGTGTATCTGCTTTGTTCCTACATTCTGTGACACTTGAATTTGTCTTTTGGTTTTCTTCTCATCTGAACATTCTCTTGTAAATGTGGGGAGATGCTGCTCTGATGATTAAATACAGATTTTAGTGGCTTGCAATGTTTCTGTTTCTGCTAAATGTTGGTGCTTTGGGATTCTTCAGGGCGTACCAAGAGCTGGCACACGCTCCTGTATTTGTTCTGGAAATTCTAAATCCCCACAGTGTCGCAGCACAGGCACAAGCAGAATAACACAACAAATCACCCAGGGGATAGAAATGCCAACCAGGCAAGGTCTAACTTTGGTAGTGCAGCCAGGATGCTTAAGCTGCCCTGGAAAATAAGAGGAAAAGGATAAATAGAGTAGATTTTGACAAAAAGAAAAAAAAAAGAGAGAGAGATATTAACGACAAAATTTGAACTGAGATGACTTGTAAGACTAGGGTGAGCCTGAGGAGGCAGCAGTGCCAGCTGCTGCAAGCATAGGGTAGGAATCAAACCTTCATCCCTATTTTCTTTAAGAGTATGCAAATAAATGTCACCAGCCCTGTTACTGTTGTTGATTATTTTCCTTCTGCTTAGAATAGCTAACAGATAGAATAGAATTTTTCTGTAAAAAGACACTTATTTCTTTAGAAAAGAAAGTTGATATTTCTTTTCTTTACTCTCTCTCTTTTCTTTTACTCTCTTTCTTTATACTGAACTCTTTTATAACACAGAATCATCAGGAACTATAGGGTTTTTATTTACTCTGAGTGTTACATTCATCAGTGAGAAGGCAATAGCATCTCTGATACTCATGGCAAACACAGGAGCAAATTCCAAAGCAGACAGCTGTGATTCCTACTATGTCCAGCTGTGCTGCTTGCACAGGTCTTTTAAAATATTTGTTTAATAGTAAGCTGCTACAATCCATCTGCAATGTAAACGTGCCGTGAGGTGCCATAAAGGCGACTAAGCTAATAACTTTCCTTTAAAATTCAGAAGTTTTGTAAATGGAAGAGATTTACTCATTTAAAACTATCATAATATACTTAATTTTTATTTCAAAAGACTTCAAAGATAGAGTACTTCAGAAATGACTTTCCTATTTTCCTCTATCTTGCTGAATTTATACTGACAGCTTTCTCACTATAAGAAAACATACAGTGATAAGTTTGAGTCCTAAGTCTGCTTTAAGTTGTCATGCCTGTAGCTGAACAACTTGCAGATGCTTAAGTATTCCTCCCACCTCAACACCTTTTCAGAAAAGCAACCCCTCAATTTCCTCCAGAAATCAACTATCAAAGCCATAATCTAGGGAATCACTGAAGCATCATTCAAGAAGCCTTTTCCCCTCTTTTGTTTACTCATTACCTTGATTGATATCTATCTTGATGAGTAGACTACATACTAGTGGATCACACAGTTCCGGCTAGTCATCATTTCCAATTCTATTAAAAAGATAACATCAGTTTGTTTCAGACTCACATGTGTTTTAATTTAAAATTGAAATCATCTCACATCTTTTTGCCACCATAGGGCCTGTATAAATTAGAATATACATTTTCCTTGTTCTTTCCTTCTTTCCTTCTTTTCTTCTTTCTTTTTCTTTGTAACCTTCCCAGGTTGTGTGTTTACCAAGAGCAGCCATTTGAATTCCTCCTTTCACATGCAATATTATTCCCTTTATAAAGAACACCTTCCACTCCACTGGGATATAGCATAATTAACTTACTTAACTAATATCAAAGGAGTCTTTCAAAAAGGTTTATTATATTTATATTTGAATAATAAAGGTTTCTATTCAGTATTGCAGATAATCCACAGAATAATTAGAACATAATCTCTTCAGTCTTTAGGCAATTACCTGCCTTTAAAAAAAAAATCCTTCTTACTATTAATACAGAAAAAATGTCTCCATCCAGCCCCACACCCTCACTCCACTACTTTCCATCTGGAGAATGAAAATACAAAGGTAGAGTTACAGAACTGAAAACATACTAGCACTGCTTCCAGGATCCCATTCTTGAGCACCAGGATTCATTATTGAATTTGCAAGTGTATGCAAAATTTGTTGTTGCAAATAAAATAACATGGAATCTATACATATATATGTATATATATAAGTAAATAGTAAAATAAATAGTAAATTGTAAAATAGAAACCCTTTCATCTACTTTCAAAAATATTCCATTTGATATATTCAGGCCATTATTTGGTAAGGATCTTTAGCAACCCTCCTGACTGAAGTCAGGAAACTGAAGGACATCTGAATCTGGGTTGGATCAAGTCTAGTCCAGAGGTTCCGTTTCTACAGAGCAGCTTGAAGAACTATTTTTTACTTTATCAGAGCTCTTACCTAACCAGTTGATAATATTATGTGGGAGTAACATGAGTATTTGGCTTCTGTTTCCTTAAAAAAGAATCATGTAGATGATCACTCTTTAGATCAGTTATCTCACAGTTTCCATTTCAAAACTTACCAGCTTGATTTCTGTGCAAGGAAATAGCCAAGATAAGGCCACTTAAGGGAACATCCCTTGAGGAATTTGTGTCCTTAAATTATAATGTTGCCACTTCAACTATCTGGTTTCAGACCATTCTGTCAAGAGAATGGTGTAAATTTATTTTCTTTTTGAGGAGGAAAACATTAATTTTTAGTACAACATGGCAACATAATTTCATAGGCAATATATCAAAGGGAGTTTTTGAGAAATTTGTGCAAAACCTCTTTCCAAGTTATCTTGTTCCGAGATGCTTTGGTCCCCTCTTTTCATGGTTTCTTGTAATCCTCCATGGCAAAGATGCACAGTTTTAACATCTTTTTCTTCATTCTCATTGCAGATATATTGCAATAGCATGTACACTACCCAGCATTCTTCCATAGATTTTTACATTCTCTGCTGCTATCCAAACAAGTTGAATAAACTATGGCAAAGGAATGCAGACAAATGCGTTCCTTTGTTTATAGCAATCACATAAATCTGTGTGTATTGATATTGGTGGAGGGGTCTGTGATGATCCTGAAAGAGAGATTTTGGGCAGCATATCAATCTCTTATGATCCTGAAATAATGCCATGGGATCTTTAACTTCCACTTGAACAAGCACTAAAGGCAGAGAGATGGAAACTTGGATTAACTTCTTATCCAAGTGACACCTCTTGCAATGTTTTTGACCCTTACTTTAAAGCTGTCACCGGTTGCCTTGATTTATGGAAACACAATCCTTTTAAATCCTCTTCCCTCTTATCTCTGCAGGCAGTTTCCTGATTTGCTTTTCTTTCTCTTAGATCATCCATATTATTTCTTGACAGGGATGTGTGGACAGCCACACTTTCGTTGGTACTCAGAAAGAAAAATGATTCTTTTTTTCTTGTAGAACAGAAGACATTACGCACATTTTTGAGTAGCTTCACACAGAACACTCCAAGTCCTTCTTATTGATTCAGGTAAGGGAAAAATGAACAAACAAACAAAAAATCTTCCAGAAAAAAAAAATCAAAGTGCTTTTTATCTTACTTTAGTTTCACAGACTAAGTATTCTTGCTAAAGTGTGCTAAAATAATAAACAAGGAACCTCTTGGGCAATCAGTGTTTCATCACCAAAAATAAAAACTGGTTCCAGCCCCAGAGATTATGCCTATAATAGGAAATAAAAATTAGGACCAGGGAGCAAGTTAGAGTGTTAGCCACCACTATGTGTGCTATTTAACCATTAGCATTCTCTCTGCCACTGTTTTGTGCCACTTAGCATTGACCTGGGCACAGTTCAGGGGACAGCATATGCTTGGAGGCTGTTTCCTATAAGCAGTCTGCGTATTTTTGTCCTGGTTTTCTTTGGAGAGAAGCTATTTTAAGTTTGTGTAGAAGGCCATGCCATGGCCTAGGAAGACAGGATCATAGACCAACCTCTGAATCTTGATCATAACACAGATATAGTTGGAGAGTCTACAGCTCAAGTATGAGAAAGGGCCAGCAAGGGAATATGGAGGAGTATAGAAATGAGACCTGTGGGGTGTTCAGAGTACGGTGGAGTATTGCAGTGAGAAAATTTTGGGAGGCCGCACCTGGAGAAACACTGCAAATATTGATGCATCCTTGAGAATGTTTACAAGTTTTTCCAGAATATAACAGTCAAGATGAAAAAAAAAAAAAACATAAAGCCTGGTTTGAAATACTGGTAATGCATGATAGTGTAGGATTGTTAGCTTGACTTTTAGGCACAGATACACATCAGTTTATATACGGCAAATATACTATTAATGCCCATTAGAGCATTACTTTGGAGTATGTTTATTGGTAAAGTGACTCCTTGGTGAAGAAGAGAACTTTAACATGGATTCAGTTGTTCTTTCTGCTGCCATTGCGTCCTGTTGCTCCAAACCAGCTGATCTGGGTGAGATCACAACCAAACAGCACAGTCCCTATAGGCCACAAATATCTTGAACTTCCACTCATCAAAGTTTGGCCATAAGAAAGTGTAATATGGACTTCTCTAGAGACTCCCCGTCACTTCCTCACCCTTACAGTCCAGCCAAAAAAAAAAAGGAATTGTACATTAAAGAGAGTTTTTCCTCTTTTTTGACTTTTCTCACCCTGCTTAGAGTGCTTAGAGATTTTTGTGGTGAAACAGGGAAAGTACAATCTAAGTTCAGCATCTCTTGAACATATCCAGTGTGAAAATTAACTTTTTAGCTCCTAACAAGATTAACATAGCTTTCAGATGGCACAAAGATTCAGTATACGACCAGCATAGTCCCTTGGCCTGTCAGCTTTTTAAGGAAAAAAAAAAAAAAAAGACTAAAAGACTACAGTTGCAGCTATCAGCAGCAGAATATTTATTGCGGCTTTCTTAAATGACTTAAAACATGCAAAGTCGAAGTTGTCATTTTTTTCCCAACATCAGTTATCACAAAGCTATGGGAGAAAAGCCACATGAAACCCAAGTTCTTAGGCTCTGTTCACACAGCTGGACATGCAGAATCAGCAAAGCTCTGAAAAATTCCCCAGGGCTGGCTTAGACCTCTGAGTCTCAGTGACAATGTAACAATGGCACAGTGCTCATCACAGCCTTGCCAGTAATTTCCCACCCCCACCCTTTCCCAAAAAAAAAAAAAAAAGAAAGAAAGAAAGAAAAGAAAGAAAAGAAAAAAAAAAAGAGAGAGAGAAAAAGGAAGTAAAATAAACAATCAGTCCTCTCTGACAGAAATAGTAGTTGCAAGGATATTAACTGACGGATTTGTTGAGATAGAGACCATGACCTCACTTTGTTTACTACAGCGAGACCCCTGTCACAGCAACTGGAAGATCGGAGAAAGCTGTGGAATGTAGATTTTTTTTTATTGTTTCTGCACTACTTTGTTCTGCTACAGTAGCCGAGGCAATTTAAAGGCCAGCTTGTGGGAATTACCACCGCATAAATGTATAATGCGAACATTATGTTACTATCACATGCCATTCCAATATAACACTTCTGCTTCTCTTGGCGACATGGCTCTAGATGGTGTGTTGTCTCCTTGAAGTGGAGAAAATATATCTTTTCTTAACCTGGGGGACAAGTTTTTAACTGGTAAGCGGTATACATTTTGTCTGAACCTTTTACAGAGTTTTTATGGTTCTCACAATTCTTGTTCTTTTTAATGGAGAAAAAATATTGGCTGACTTTCTCATATGAATTGTTCTGGTACTGGGAAAGGGAAAAGAGTCAGTAAATATTACATTTAAAAAAGAAGAAAAATTGAGGTACAGAAGTACCCAAGTGCACCCAAAGTGATAAAATAGATTGTATATTATTCTTTAATGATACATCCTCTTCAGAGACACAGGACTGTTTCTCATAAATCAAATTTTATCTATGATTGTCAAGAAAACTGCACTTATCTTGAAGCTGACTTTACTGCAAATCAAGCCTCTGAGGTGTGTGGATAAGCCTCCTCCCTTTGGTCCCTCTCTGTGCCCATTATCTCTTTAATGCTGTCAAAGCTCAGCTTTACCCCTGCTCAGCTTGAGTTTCTATTACCTGTCACTGCAATCCCAAGTGGCATGACCTGGAGAATTGCCCTGTGCCGTCCTTGTATGTGGAAGGACACAGTTGTAAATGCCACATGGTCTGTGCTCTCTCCTTCCTTCAGTCTTTCCCGTTGTTAGATCAACTGTGAGGCCCACAAAATGCTAGATAATGATTAGATAGATGGCATAGAATCTGATGAGCTGGGAAAATAATGGAGCTTTATTTATTTGCATCTCCCGACAACTGAATCAAATGGAGAGAGAGAAAAAAAACAGAGGAGAGATAGTATACGTGTCTATATAGACTAAGTAAAGGAAGAAAGTCTAAATAGGCAAATAGATAAAAAACAACCCAACCTAGAAGAAAAGAGAGATTTACAGTCTTCCTGACAAGAGCTAGGAGAACACAAGTGCAGTTTGATGGCAGCATGGTTGGAGCCTTTCCATTTTTTTCTAAATAAACATTCACAAGAGCTGTGTTGTCATTCCTACCTGAGTATCTCAAAAAAGCAGGTAGAAAAGAAAAAAATCCCAACTTTCCCTGAAAATCTTGTTCCTAGGTTTAATCTAGCCTAACTCGATCCAAATTTTTCATTGCATTTGACAGATGCATCTGACAGTTTGGGATCTCATCACTGTGTCCACACAGCAATGTTCTATCATTTATTTGGTTGGAATATTTGTTGCGTTTCCTCATTCATTTTGTAGCCACATTTGATGTATAGGCTTTCCGACATCACAAAACAAAAATTTCCTGATGCGAGGCACATTAAGATTTTCTGGAAATGCAGAAAGGTAAAAATCTGCAGAAGATCAATCAGAGAGTGAAGAAGCACATATTAGACAGATACTATTATTTTTGCTACCTGGTGACATTGCAGTGCTGCTGCACTGCTTTCTTTGTGATCTATTTTACTTGAAGAAGACCACATCCCATGGTACAATGTTTCCTAAATCCAAACTTGAATATGAATGTAGAATTTGCTTAGAGTGAAGGTTAACCCCAGCTGAACTAGAATATTGGCCTACAATAACTAGGTGTTCCTAAACTAAACACTTGAACTGCTTATTTTGGAGAACATATCCCAAAGTAACATAACTGCAGATCATGTTTTCCAAAAAAGAACAGTATTAATCTATCTTGGCTGGGCCATAAAATTCTTCTGGGAGGTAAGTGCAGAGCATGTTCTTTAGACAAGTGTGTTCCAGGTTAGATCATTGGACTCTGAGATGAAACTTCCACAGCCGGCAGTGTTGTATCCCTGAGAAAGATGCAAGTAGAAAAGGGCCAAAGAAAAGTAATTTGCCATAACTTACAGGTATCCCTTTTTAGGAGGGGAAGACTGGAGGAACTGCAAAGTTAGGAGAAATCTTGGTTAGCAGGAGGTGAAGCAGTGGAGTTAAATTATGACTTGTGAATAATCATTTCTTTCGTTGTCATGAGATTTTATTGCATTTGGCATTGAATGGCTGAGTTGTTATAGGAATTTATGTTCATGCTTTATTCAAACAAAAAAACTGAATATTTGGTTCATTTTTGAAATAAAACGAATGTGCAGGAACATCTACAAAGAGAATGACCTCTTTCATCAAAGCCAATTTTAAAAATGTGTAAAAGCGAGACCTTACTGACCAATGAATTTGGTCAAATTCTTCTCTGTTGTCCTTGGGCTTTATGGTAAAAGTGAAGCAGAGGAAGAAACATGCTATTTAAGTTCTAAATTGAACAACCATGGATAAATGGATTTAAAAAAAAAGAGCTTACAAGACCTTCTCAATCAATTTTCTGGGCCTTCTAATAGAATTAGCTACAAAAGTTAGCCATCCCTATCAAAATTTATCCAAAGATTCCCTGACACTCAGCAGCATGTGTTTTTCTGAAGGATTACACACACAGACTTGAAGAGTCAGTCAAGTAGAACTAGTGTCTGTGGAACCTGTTGTGAGAAAACAAGAGATTCCTCCGCTGCCTAAGTTGTGTTATATAGCTTCTTTCCTGTCTCACCTCAAAGGTGGACCTTATCTAGTGACCATGCATATTTTCCTTAAAGTTCCTAGGTTGTTTTTGAAGCTGAATGACAGCAACATGTGCCTTAATAAGAACTAAGGCAATGCTGAACCAAAGTTCAGTGTATGTGGGTGTTCTCCAAGTTAGGTGTTTGTATGCCTATGGCAACTAGCTTCTCATGATGTCCACTTTGTTGTGTTGTTCTTGGATGACTGAAATAGAGAATGCTTTTATGGGGTTTTTTGCTTCACTTGACTAAAGAATGGAATGGTTCCAGTTGTGTAAATAGCTCCTGGTACTCATCCAGCTTTTCTCCTTACTATCCCATGGAGATACATTTGCTTAGGCAGGGCACAGAATGGGAAGGAGAGCTGTTGGATTCCTCCCTCCAAACTTTCCAGCACATCTCAGATCTGAACGGAAGTGTCCCTGCCATTCCAACCCTTGACCTCCTCTTGAATAGAAAGAACCAGTTGCACCGCATTATGTCATCGTTTTGTGTAATGGACAATTAAAAGGGTTTTAAAAACACTAAACTCTTGTGACTCTTGATAGGACTTTAAGTTAGGTCTCCAGAGGCAATCAGTTACCATCCCAATTAACTACACATTTGTCTATTCTTATGCAAGTCCCTTGAGATAATGATGGTTCAAAAAGCTATGTTATACAATTAACGCAAGGAACTGGAGTCTGATTTTTCTTTTTCCCTTGGAATTAAGCAGTCCTCTCAACAAAAAGAGCGCTCACATCAGTACAGGATTTATGAGGATTACATAAAGTGCTTTTTCCCATACCCATAGTGAGTATGAGTTTCATCCATCAGTGCAAGCTTGCATAAGCCCTGTGAATGACAGGTTATGCATGACTCTGAAATTCTAACTAACTGAAGCAGCAGAAAAAAATGAAAATATATAGGACACAATAGACAATGTATGGGTGTGCTTTTTTCTCACGTATAGTTGCAATCCACAGTTTATGAATGTTTTACTGAAGCCACAAAAGTATAATTTGTTTTGTATAACAAACTTCTTTTATATGCCTGATAAACTAAAAAAATAACAGGGATAACGACCAAAAATATAATATAAAAGGTGTGAGAAATAATATCTGAAACTTGCTGCTTATTTTAAAGACTTAATTCCCCTAAGATGGCTGAAATTGCAGATAAGGAAAAAAAATGAGAATGAGCACTTGTAAGTTCCTGGACCCTGGTTTTAAGAACATGGAATGACTTAGATGCTTCTTGGTAAAATGATAGAGAAAGGAAGATTCCCACATCCTGAACTGGCATAAATTATTGCGGTCATGTTTGTTTCTGGAACTGTGTTGCTTACGCCTGCTGAGTATATGGCACACTTAGCATGTATTTAATAGTAAAAAATATTCTTTGATGACTGCTTCTACATCTGTCAAGAATAACATTCTTTTGTCGCAGATATCAAATAATGAAAGGCGTGAATATGAAAAATTAGAAAACAAAGATTATCACAGGAGGTCGGCCAATATTTTTATCTGCCCTTGCCTCATCCAGTATTAATACCTGATGTGTAGTGAAGGAAAGAAATACAATGAAACAGCGCAAATATAAAATGATCTTTACTGTAGTATATCCTTTCAGCTATCTCAAGATACATTGACGATATTTCAGAAAGAAGTAGAAGATACTCAGGGCTTCGGAGTAGAGAACATCTTTCCTTCTTAGTTCTTTCTTTGTCAGCATTAACATTTTTTCCTGAGCCTTTCAGTTTTTTTCAACTTTATTACTTAAAGAAATAGTAGTGGCAATGGAAAAAGGCCTGTCAGTGTGACCTTTTCAGAAAAAAATATTCTCGATAAGCTGGAGACATAGGGCAGGCAATAGAGTTCATTCTTGAATTGCTTCTCTTAGGATCCTTTAGCATTTTCCAGGGCCAAGGGAATCTTACTAATGTTGTGTTCTTTACAAAAGAATATAAAAGAAATACATCTTCCTTGCTGTCTTTGAAGGAGCCCTCTTAGGGTGAAGGATGATACTAAACATAAACATTGAGATACCAAAAGGAACAGGGTAAAAGTCCAGTTTCAGTAACATTAAAAGAGTCCTAATTTTAAGGAGTGCTGAGCGCTGACCTGGAAAATCAGATTCCAGCACAGATATAGAAGAGGTGGCACCAAAAATCACCAGTCTGTTTTGACAGCTGAGTCTACAGAATGGAGAATTACCATTCTCCATTACCAGCAGAATTCCTACCAGCTAAAAAAAAAAAATCCTGTCTCCTAGACCAGATACTGGTCAGGATGCTTTCCTTTAATCGTTTCTGAAAAATAAGACCCAATAAAACATAAAATACTTCTTGGTAAAAAGATATTGTTTGTATTTGTACCTCATTCAGTCCAGCTGGATTAAATTTTTGCTGAGCTCATCAGACAGTTTTTATTTGCTTCTTGTCTTGCTAAGCAAGATGACATTTAATATTAAAAAATAGCTTTAAAAATATATAAATCTTTGCAACTGAAAGAGGGCCCACTCAGAATGAAAATTCTATCTTTTTAAAACAAACTTACTTTCTTGAAGTATTTTCAGTACAAATATCCAAAGCAATGTTTAACTCTCTTTCTCTCTTCTGTCCTCTTCACATGTATCCTTGCTCAGATGATGCAGTATACTTGATTTAAATTACAACTGGTCACTTGTTGTTCGACACACTGAATTTTAAATATGGTAGAGTCCTATTAAAATAAATAAATGTTTAAATTTCAGAACATGCTCCAGCTTTGGGGTTTTAAATGGTAAGAGAACTGATGCAAGTTTTTAACTGTGTTTATGGAGTACTGTATAACAATAAAAATGTCTCAAAAGTTAAACAGACAAGCCCAGATCAAATATCCACTCAAAAATACCATCATTCTACAAACATGGGAAGCTCAATATGACACTTTACATCAAAAATGCACTAGGAGCACAGTCTATGCAAGACAGGTCTAAGTTTTAGAACTTCACAACATATATTGTTATATAACATGAATATAACATATTGTTTATAACAGATATGTCTGACATTCAACTTCTGCATCTGCCTATATTTGTCATATGCACATGAAGACGTCATATTTTATTTTCATAGTTCAGTTTCCATAATAAAAATTTTTATGGATTATATGATTAGGTAATGCAAATAACCTCCCTCCATTAAAGAAATGTGACTCCATAATTCAGCAGAATGAGGCATTTTTTGTGTGTATACTAAGTCTATTACTCCTAAAAATTTCTTTATCCACAAATTCAGTTATAGGCCCTGTAATTGCAGAATAGATGATGAATATGAGGGAGAAAGGAAGGCTTAGCAAACAGTTCAGTAAATAGTACTAAATGAAGATATAGGAGATAACGCTGCACCTGGAAAGCTTGCATGTTAGAAGAGGATGTTCAGTCCAAGACTGGTCTTTGGTTTACATTTCTCTAGTCCTGTCATCTCTAGATGTATAACAGCAATAAGCTTTAATGTTAACTCCAAATATATGTAGGATGACACCATTTGTATAATTTTGAGCAAATTTAACTGCTAAACAAGCTGATTGTCTCATTTCTGGGGAAGGTCTGATTATCTGAGGACTTTCTTGCAGTGATGACTCATGCTCTATGCTAACAGAAATCCATGACAACCGATCTCACGTTGATTATTAGCCATCACCCACTTTTCTGCTTTGAAGTCATACTTCACAGCTTAGCTTTTCTGGTTTAGATATTAATCTCTGACATACTCTTGAAGAAGCAGCTAAGATTGTTTAACTGATGCAGGTTTTGGATGTGAATTTAAGAAACCATTCAGAAAGACTCCTCTAAAGTAAATAAAACTAAAACATCAAGGATACCTGTATGTAAAATGAAAATGAACTTTCCTGCCAATTTTGTATTAACTTTGATCAAACTTTCCTATATCTCCAGTTCTTTGTAATGTGAAGGTCTGTATTTGAGTAGACTGGTGTTGGAATATCATCTGTATAAGGCATTATTCATAGTCTTCATGTTATGTTTGCTTTGCTCAACTATGGCTTAGAAACAAAGAAGAAATTATTCAAATGAGCAGGAACAAATTGCAAGGATGAGAACATTCTGATCAGCAGTTTCAAAGGAACATGGAATACTAACACAGGAATTCTACAGGCAAATTTAATCATTATCATTCACAGACACTTAAAAAACACGCATTGGCCTAATCAAGAGACTTAAAAACCACAATGTTTTCCAAGCACAGTCTTTAGGCATCTTTTATTTCCTTTATATTTATTAATTTGCTACAATTTACATTTTCAAGCTCTTCTCTGCCACTGCAAGGGCTGGTAGTCTACATTTTGTCTATTTTTAATGGAAATAGATCTCTCATAATCACAAGGCTTGGAGCTGAGGTTTCCAGAATCCATTTTTGTAAGCCTCGCATTCAAATGCGGAGAGGTGGCATTATGGAGGGTGCTTAGAGGTGTGTGGGGCTATAAGATCAGTAAGACTGTATTAAAAAAATAATAATAAATAAATGCAGGGCTTTTCTGTGCAGTGTTTTGCTGAGATTCTTAGAAAGAGTGTAAGTTTCTAAGATGCTGAAAATATTCTATGATCTTGGTAGTGTGTTCAATTTTTTTACCAACAGTCCTGAGTCTTGTTGAATCCTGAATCTTAGGTGAAAGACGAAGTGAGCTGGGTCTGTTTAGCCTAGAGAAGAGAAAGCTGAGAGAAGATCTGATCAATATGTATAAGTACCTGAGGGCGGAATGTAGGGAGGATGGCGCCAAACCCTTCCCTGTGGTGGACAGTTGCAGGATAAGGGGCAATGGGTACAAATTGAAATGCAAGAAGTTCCATCTCCATGTGAGGAAGAATTTCTTTACTGTGAGGGTGACAGAGCCCTGGAACAGGCTGCCCAGAGAGGCTGTGGAGTCTCCTTCTCTGGAGATCTTCCAAACCCGCCTGGATGCCACCCTGTGCCACGTGCTCTGGGTGTCCGTGCTGGAGCAGGGGGATTGGACTAGATGATCTCTAGAGGTCCCTTCCAACCTCAACCATTTTGTGATTCTGTGATTTTCTTTATTGACCAAGTGAATAACTGAGCCATCATTTGGGTATATGAATGAGAGAAGCGGCATGGTGGTGCTGGCCTTGGGATATTCCCATGTGCTACATGTTCTCCATCTGTCAACCTGAAAGATGACAGAAGACTTGCTCAAAAGACAGGACTAGAACAGTTTGGCAGAGGAAGACCCAAGAAATCATCCCTCAGGTTCTTTTCATTCCCCTGAGTATACCTATGGAACACTTTCACTGAGACTTCACACATGATTATCCAGAAGGCACTGATTTGTTCTATATCTTCTTTTTCCCCTGTTTTCTTATAGTGTTTCTTATGTTCTTCCATATGGTTCTTCTACAAACAAATAGCAAACAAGATGTGCAAGGTAACAAAGAAGACTGAGAAATACTTTCAAAGTGTATCATCATCAAAATGCATTGCATTTCCTTTACTCGATATAAGAAGAGGATACTTATATGGCAATTATATAATGTCTTCCTTCTCTCACAGGCTTCATATGCATTTATGCACTCAGCAAATAGCAAGACTCTGTAAACTCTCTGTAAACTGGGAGCTGGGACATGATAAGATTACCTTGGCCAAGTTGTTAAAAAAGTGAACTTTGGCCACCACTCGACCATTCACTTTTTCCTTGATAAGACAGGTTTAACTGAGTTGTTATTTCTATCTTATCAAAAAAAAAAAAAAAAAAGAAGGGGAAAAAATGAAAGATCCTTACAAGCTACTCTTTTTCTTTAATCTGTACTTGTCCTCTTATAGAAGATTCTAAGGTTACACTCAGAATTTAGTGTGTCCTTATTTTTATCAGGAAAATGGTCTGACTTTTTCAAATGACCTACTGTGATTTCTAAGTCAAAGACAAACACTAAAGGACTTTTTTAAAATCAAACTACTTAGCTTTTCCGAAGCACTCATACTCGGCATTAATTTTTGTCACATAAGACTTGTTTTTTTTCTTTTATCCCTCTCAAACAGTTTGATGTAAAAGACCCTCAAGCCTCCAGCAACTCGGCCTTTAAAAACAAATTTGGGGTAACATGAGTTTTTACAAAACATTTATATATTTATTTCTTGGATTAGTGTATTTAAGGGCTATGAGGAGTTGACTGCTTTTTATAAACCACATGGGTTTTTTTGGCATTAGCTACCAAGCTGCGCCATGCCAGATAACTAAGGCTTATGAACAAAGTCACTTAATTTGAAAGTTCACACACAGGTTAAAGAGATGCTGGTGGTGTGAGCAGGTTTTCTTCTCCTCGCCTCTTCTAAATCCCTGAGCATCTGTTTCCACAGGCCTCCATCAGCTGACAGACAAATTTGCGCCCGAAGAAAGCAAAATGACCGCACTCTTTCCTCTCTAATTTTGCCTGGTAAAACCAGACATAGGTCCTGTGGCAAACCCTCAGTTATGGCTTAATTCTTTTTACAGGCAGCAGGTATTAAGCAAGCTTCTTGCAGCAGATCTTCTGGGAAACACTGGTATGACTGTAATCCTCCCAGTTGAAATATTCCAAGGTATTTACTGATTCTCACTACTTATATCTGAGGACACTCCAAGTCCTGGGGTCTTGATGTTAGTGGCCAAATTTAAAAATTGAGAAAAAATGTATGTTCAGAATCAGAATTTCAGACGAAATAGAAAAAATCTCCAACTCCAAAATCTCTGTTGTTGGGCACCCAGGAAGGCAATGACTTAGCTATTGAACACTTTTCAAAATCATTTTTCCCTTAAAATTTAATGCAGTTTTTAAAATGTAGAATGTAATTTCAATGAGAAATGAACAAAACATATTTGCTTATGCTTCAAAGTAAAATTCTGTTTTTTTTTTTTTAAGTTTTGTTGTTCTTCTTCTGGATCATTATTTAGCCAAAGCTGTTTTTCAGACAGAGCTCAGTTTCGTACTTTAGTACCACTGACACATATTAAAAAATTAATTCTTTTTTTTTCAAACAACTGCAGAAATATAATATTTTCAGAAAAGTATTGTCCAGTTTTGGAAAATCACTTTGAAAAAAAAAAAAAAAAAAGATGAATGTTTGCAATGAACATACTGAAAGGGAACTATCAGAAAATCATACTCCAAAATGAGTTGAGAGACAAATAATGTATGAGTTGAGAGACAAATAATGTAAACTTCAATGCACAGATCAGTTCCTCATAACATCCTAATCTAATATTCAGGCTAAGGGCTTTATATCCTTTGTTGAAAAAAAGGATAAAAGAAATAGCTATATTCTAAAGTCTTGATTCAGTGTTTTCTTGCAAACACCTAGGTTTTGTATTTCAGTCTTAATTGACTTTATTTTATTTTATTTTATTTTATTTTATTTTATTTTATTTTATTTTCACTTAGTTTAGTTTATTTCATTTCGTTTTATTTTTGTGGGGACCAGGTTTTTATGGGTTGAACAGTTCTGACTGATAGATTCACAGAGATGGCTGAGTTTTCACAGGCCGTACACATTACATGTGTACTGTATTACTGGCAAGACTGGAGGAATCTCTACTGTTGCTGTATTAACTAACTCTTACAGATTCATACTAGATGCCCGGATATGGAAAACACATAGTCACAAAGAGGATAAAATGCAGCTTGTACATAAATTCCCCTGGTGAAGACTATTCAAAGACTAACATTCTTTTTTGCCATTCCCTGCTAATGTTTCAGCTCCGTGTGGTTTCTTTAAAGATTCATGAGTGATGAGTGCTTCCTTCAGCTTGCAGAGCTTTTCCCTTGGTCCTGCCTGGCCGTGGTTTTGTAGACTGCAGAATCAGAAAGGCTAAAACAGAGCAAATTCAAACGCTGGTACTTTCAGTGGATGCCTTTAGTCACAGTATAAAGCACATTCAACTGCCCTATAAGTTTTAGAAATGCTAAAATGACTTCCACATTTCAGTGTTGCCCGACATTTACTTTTTATTCCTGTTTCCATTCATCTTTCTTCTGCCTGAGATCAGAACTGTGTGCGTTGCACCAGATGAGGTCTTGCTGTAGCCTTGTACACTGCATTAATAAGTTCCTCTTTGAGTCTCTTGTGACTTTTTCACAGCTCTCAAGCATTAGCAGCTCATAGTCATTCTGGGGAGCTCTCGTACACCCAAACTTTCTTTTTTACTATTTTCAAGACTTCAATGTTCAGCCCTTCTGGCAGAAAGTTTTGATAGCTCCTAAATGAAGCTCTTAGTACTGAGTTCATAGTACTGAGTTTCCTCCCTTTTCTGTTTTTCTAACTAAATGACATCAAATTCTTTTTGCATGGCATTCCCTCCGTCAGTAGAGTGACAGTGACTTCCAACTTCGTGCTGTAACATTTTATTAGATCACTCTTGGGTTTCTGTGCCAAAGCCATAACGAAAATATTATAGGAACTTAGTCCAAGTTTGATCCTCAAGAAATTCCACTGCAGTGTCCATGTGATCCAAGCCTTCCCATTTAGATACAGCTTGTCATCTCTCGCTTAAACAATTCCTTAGCCAAATTCCAGTTTTTGTATTAATTGTACCCAGCCCAACAAATATCCCCTGTGACCCAATCTCAAATACTTTACAGGTCCAGATATGTGACTGGACTTAGTGTATTTCCTTTAGGAGAAAATGAAGTGTTTTATTAAAGGAAGGGTGTGTGGGGGGTCTTTAATATACGATTTATTTGATAACCTGTGCTTTCATCACCTTTTTTGAAATAGATTTTTCTTTAAAATTTTATTAAAGCCTTAATTAATACTATTAACAGCATATTGTCTTAACTCATTTTTTTTCTCCTTTCAGTATGTTGCAGCTAGATTTTCTAATTTCCCATCATATGACAGCGCTCCAGACTGGCAAGTTTGTTAAAACTCCTTCATAGGAGAGATGTTACTTTTTTTCTCTCCTCTCCTCTCCTCTCCTCTCCTCTCCTCTCCTCTCCTCTCCTCTCCTCTCCTCTCCTCTCCTCTCCTCTCCTCTCTATTATTTGTTTACATATGTCCTTAATGGAAATGATTCTATTACTGTTCACATCTCCCTCAAATCAGAACATCTAAGGCTTTGCATTTTCCTTACAGTTCACATGTTATTTCCTATCTCCCATCCTTACCTCAATTAGTCTCTCTGTTGAAACAGGTAATTATCTACAGGATTTGGGGTACTATTCCTTTAAAGTCAGCTTATTCTGCACTGCACAGCTTGCAGAGTTGATTCTTATTCCTGGTGTGTAAAATGTGGCTGAAATTTTTTAATCTATTAATTTATTCTGAAAGTGGACCTTACTCTGTCCTTACAAGTTCTGAGCTCAGCAACGTGGCTCTTACATGATTGATCTTGTTTCCTTTCACACTCTTTCTAAACTCTCTATTTAACATTTTCTTCCATAATGGCCATCACTTTGTAAATTAGTATCACTTTTCCTGTTTTGTGTCTATTTTGGAGACATCTGTCAACTGGAATAAATGGGATTTACCACTACACCAACAACTGTTCTCCTATCTATATATGTAAAATTAAGCTCAAAAGTGTGTAGTATTAGAAATTATGGAAATTTATTTATATTTATATCTAAATTGACTTCTGCTCTGGGCTGTTCTTTTAGATTTAGATTTAAATTTAGAATATGAACACACCCAGACTTCTGTCATTGGTTCTCTAAGGGAGGACACTCATCTGGAAGCTGTGAGATCTGCTTCTGACTGACAGCAAAGAATGCAGAAGTCCCAGCTAGCTCATTAATTTTAAGTAGGAATCAATACATCATAATTCTCTGCCAAAACTTGATGCAAAACAAACCCTTTTTGTGACTCAAATCCCAGCCTCCTCCCTAAGCCTCATGTGTATATTTTTATTGTTGTTATAGGGCATCCCTGAATTTCCCATCTTCATCTGGCATCAGTAAGACTAAAATGATATTACAGCTTGGCAAAAACAGACCACTGCACAGCTAGCGAGCCTGAAGATGAAGGATATTTAGTCATGGGAAATTGAAAATTGTGTACTCAGCTGTAACACAAAAAAGGTCATTGGCACTTTCAGCTGTGATGCAAAAGATGGCATAGATTAGATGTGCACTTTGGTAAATGTTAAATTCAGAAGTTGACTTTTTTTTCTTTTTGACTTTTTTTTTTTTTTTAATGGCACACAATATAATGTGAGTTTGTGATCTTTTTGCTTTGGCTTGCACAGATGGAGCTCTAAGCTCAGAGTTACTTTTGATTATCACTTCTGATGAGTGTCCTGGTCATCTAGGTTGCATATTTCTGATCAGCTATTTGATCCTGTTCGATAAATGAGTCATGGAAAATTGTAGTTTTTACAACATAGTTTCTTTGAAAAATTCTGCTTCAATCCTACTGGCCCACTCAAAACACTAAGGCCAGGATATAGATTGTACCACATACCAGACAGGCGCTTTCCCAGCTATTAGACCAGTAACTTAAATGAATTTAAGTTTTAATATATATTTTTTTAATCCTGCTGATGATTCATTGCTCGATCAGTTGTACAGAACAAGGTTTGTGTCTTGTATTGGAAAATCAAGAGCTGCAACAAGTTCTTGGTTAGTTTAACCTCTTAAATTGTTTGGAACCCAGAGCTGGGTGATATGAATCCCATGCTTTGTTTCTGGTTTCAAATATAGCTATTCATATATGTAATTAATACTATTGAGATATGTAATCTTCTGATCTCCCACTCAGATCTCACATTCCCACCAGTCAAATCTGGTCTGAAACTAGGAGCTGTTTCCATTTTTTAAGCTGAAGAATGAAATTTGTTCAAAAATCCTCTTTCAGCAAAACCAGGGAAGTTTTGAGGACATTACTCATCTTCACTGCTCTAGCGACATCCACATCATGCTAAGTGGAGATATGAGATCATGCAAGCAGCAGACCTAGTGATATTTAATATCAAGGGAGCCATATAGGAAAAAATGGGCAATTTAACAAAATTAATATCACAGTGAAAATAACAGACAAAAATGACATGAAACTATTTAAGGGCAATTGATGTGATATTTGAGCTCATATGTTAGCTGTGAACAATACATAACAGCAACTACTCTAAGACAACATACAAAGGCAGTAGGTGAATTTTTCAAAAGTACCAAAGAGACTTAGACTTTAAACACATTGACTTCCATTATCCCTTGACTAAATCATTTCATAACCACAGAGTAATTTCCTTGACTGATATACACTGACACGGTTCATTTGAGCTATGTGGAACTAAACAGATTTACAAGAGCTGACAGCTAATTCCTTACACTGTCCCCCTCCACTCCTCCATTCCGCTTACACCACTTAACTTTCTCGGCAATTGCAGTTTCTTTAGGGTGACCTGTAGATCTTATGAGAGAAAATTCCATGCAGAAGGTTTTTTTTTTTTTTAATGTAACTTTGTACTAAAATTATTTCCTCCGTTCATTATCTCCTTCCTACCTTAATCTAAAGTGATCTACAGTAATCTTTATATGATTTGCACATACCTGGGGGAGAGGGAGAGAGGAGGGCATTTTTTAATTGTTTTTTCATTCACAATATAGAATTTTTAACATCTCCTCCAAACAGTTGCACATGTGAATTGTTCTACTGTGGGAGTAAAGGAGATTGTACAGAATCAGTCCTCTATAAATACAGAAAAATACTTGGAGACATTTTATAACCTCTAGCCATTAGACTCGAATTTCTGAATGAGCCAGCCTAAAATCTAATGTAAAATCCCCAATTTCTTCATCAAGCTTGGATAATGTTAGCTACATTCCTTGAATGTGAATTCAAATACTTAATGTAGGCCACCACTGTAAAATTCTTTTTTCTCACCTGTCTCTGTTCAAAAAAAGGGAGGAATAGGAAATCATACTGAAAATTACTGATATTTTTAGTGCTTCCCAGAACTCCTTTGTTTCTTCTTTATATATCAAACTGTCATTAGAAATAGTGGGAAAATATTACAACTATCAAAGGTGATAAAAATCCTAACAGTAATGTATCTTTTGATTTTTATAAAGGTGTCCAAGATATCCTGACAAATACAGAATTTCAATATTCATATAGAAGATTTAACTATTAAAAAAGTCATTTGTATTGTAATTCAAACACTTTTTGCATTTACATTGGATATTTACATACATACCAAATATTGGGCAGTCTCTAATATACATTATGAGCTACAATGTATAATTATGTACATTCATATAAAATTGGCTATATTGAACATTTCAGGTATATATACTCAAAATAATGAAAGCATTGAATTCTCCAGTGTTTGAAGCTAGAAGGAAAATTGTCAAATAGTGAATTATTAAGCCTGATGATGATTGTGTTCTTGGAACACTAATGCCGTAATTGTGTTTTTACATAGTTAGTGGTTTGTTTTAATCGTTCTTAGCAATTAGGTCTTGAGGATTGGAATTTGTAATGGTATTAATACAGTGCTATGTTGCATTGCTGCTTTTGGGAACCATGAAATAAAACGTGGAAGTTACTTGATTTTTTAGGCACATGGGAAAATTTTGGCATCACAAAAGTCCTTCTCTTGGATCTGAATAGTTAAGTCTTTGATATTTTAACCAAAATAGGATAAACTCTAAAAGGTTCATTAGAAGTCTATCTTGTGTTGGAGCTAGAGTCAGAAGAAGAGCCTTAAGAGGGTGAATTTGAATTTAAGTTTTATATCTGTTGGGTATTGGTACCGGGTTTTATATCTGTGGGTATTAGTACTGGAAAATCCCAAGTGCATACTGGGATCCTGCTGGCATATCTGTATCCTCATATCAGTCTTTTCTAAGAGCAAAATATTTTTTCTTCTTTCTCAGTAGAAATAGATTTCAGAATAGATAGAGGCACTCCTCAAACTACACCATATGTATTGTATTAAATTACAAATCTGTCTACAGTTTTTCCTGCAACTTAGGGACTTTCTGATTTGTTTTTTCCATTTATTTAATCACTTTTTAACTCCTGTAAACTTTTGGCATCAATGACTCTCTGTTACAGTGTGCTGCACAGTTTAACTCTGTGCTAAGTGAGTAGATGCTTCCTTACCTGTTGTAACCTGACATCTGGTAACTTCACTGATGCTTACGGTTTCTTGCATTACAGGAAACAAAATATAGTCATTTCCAATATGTTGTGAACAAGAGTATCATTTCTAAGCTATGCACTGTGGATTGTATAGGTGAAAATAAGTCCCTAATGGACAACTGCTAGTTCTTTAAATAGGATATCAGCAACCTCACTGCTTACCTTCATGGTAACACCTCACCTGGAAATACTGCCTGTTCATTTTCCAGAAGCTCTGCGTAGCATTCACTCATAGCTAATGTCATCTAACGTTTGGATTTGTTTCAACTCTCTTTGCAGCAGAGGACTACAGAGAGGAAGATAGTGCTTAGAGTTTCAGGCTCTGCTCTTAGTTGAGTACATCTCCCAGGATACTTGTGAAATTATTACTTGTAAATCTCTATACATTGCTGTGTGTTAGTAGTAGCATTGCATTTCCCTGGAAATGTTCCATGTGCATCTGTAAATGTCTCCAGTTTTTGTGCCCACTTCTTTCCAAGCTGTTTATTAATCTAGTTGTTCAGGATAGTTTGGAAAAAGTGACTGTTTCCGGCAGTAGAACATCCCATTATGAAACTTGAAAAGATGCCAGTTTGCCATGGGAATGGTTACAGAACAATTTAGGTTGGATTTCTAGCCAACCTGAGTATTAATCTATCAGCAAGGCTTCTTTTTCCTATTGCATGCTATTGTTCACTGCTGAGAACTCTAAATATCTAGGATACATAATATCCTTATTTAATATCCTTATTTAATCCCCATTCTTAGTAAGCTAGCATACTTCATATTTAAACATCTTATGTAGCTATATTTACATTCCAAAATCAGAAAACTTTGGAGAAAATCAAATTTAGTCATTTTGTGTCTCTGTATATTGTAACAAACTAATCACAGACCTTTAGTCTACTCAGAGAGATACACTTCTAAGGAGAAAAAAAGTCCCATCCTACAGTAAGTGTATGAGTGGGATATTTCTTCTGCAGGTTTCTATCTTTTTGAGGAATGTTGGAGAATTATGTAGGCTTGCACTTCATCTTTTGTTTGGTCAAATTTAGGTAAGATCCATCCCATCATTAACAACATACATAGTCAAAAGTAGGATTTCTATGATCACATGTGACTAACTGTGCTACCATGCAAAGTTATTTATTTATTTATTTATTGGCCATATAGTCCCTTCTCTGAATGGCAAGTATAGAATATAAGCAGGAGTTTCCATAAGTTATACAAGCACATAAAAAATGACTCTGAAAATGTTTAACAGATGAATGGTATGATATTACAGTTTATGCACAGGGCCAGATATTTGGAGATCTGGAGCCTGTCCACGGCTAGGCGGGTCAGCAAGGCAAAAATCCTTATGGGTCTTCAAAGACAGGTATCTTTCTCTCTTGCAATACAAAGTAACTATCGAGCATCTCCAATGACACATTATATTATTTAATTCAGCACATAGATTGTTGGGCCCGGAGACAGATCTGTAAACCTGACTTTTTATTTGAGAAAATCAGATTTAACATTCAGCCACTCTGTTTCCACATAATATATACATGATCATATATAGACATCAAATCAATGAGCTATGTAAGAGAAAAGCTGATCTTTCCTATTTGAATATTTTATTATGATAATTATCTTATTGTTGCATGCTCATACAGCATTATGTTGCATGTCCTACAGCATTAATGATCATAAAAGCACAATAGTTCACATGAGACAGCTGGGGTGACACCAGGTAGATTAGTAGGATAGACAGATGTAGAAAGAAGCATGGCAAAAAGAAAAAAAAATATATGGCTTGTGTCCGGAAAGGCATCAGAAAACAATGCAGGTTAGGAAATGAGCATTGTATCTTGTCTTCTTAATACTTCTTTTAGCATCTGAAATTATATATGCAATGATGTGGTGGAGTGCTCGAACATAATAACTCCTGAAAAAATTTAAAAACAATAAATAAAAGTATTGGGTTTGGTAAGTGAAAACATGCTTTCCAATTTCTTCTTTGATCTGAATGTCTTCCAGACATTCTCTGGCAACATGTGATTTAGACACACCAAACATTTTGAGTGAAAAAAAAATACAAAAGGAAAAAAAAATACAAAATACAACCATTCATGAAAGGTACATCTAACTTTGTAGAGACAAAAAGAAGAATATAATATATTGTTTATAGATTGTTTATAGAATATCTTCTTTATAAATACAAAACGTGAAAGGCTATGGGTCTCATAAACTTTCTCAGGAAGGGTCTGCAGTGATCATTCTCACTCTCCTTATAGTGAAATAAGGAGTATTCTAAAACTCTTCTGCCTTATATGAATTTGACTGTGAAAGAGAAACTGCTAGTTTAATGTTTTTTCACCTATAGAAATTACACGTGGGTGCAGAAGGGGTCTTATCCTGAAGAAGATGATCATAAAGAATATCTCAGGATAGCCAATAATAGCAATTAGAACAGTTCTTTGAAGATGATTTTGGAAATGGCTGATTCAGAAAGTGGGTGGTGAATGACTAGTGTTACACTCGGCGCGTCACCTGTCACAGAATATTCCCATGCTGAAACAGGAGTTTGCACATAGCAGCTTATCTTCATTCTCCCTTTTTCTGATTGAAAGAGATATTTTTTACATAATAGAACTGTTAATTATTTCATAAGAAGATTAAAAGGGCCCTGTTTTGATATAACTGGAACTAATTCCATTTCTCTTGAGGTTAAAATTCGTCTGGAATAGAAGCTAACAAGCTTCTATGTAATATGAATGTAATATGGTGAGTAGTCACTATTTTTCAAACTGGCTTTGAAATTTCCTAGACATATTCTTTATTGTTACAGTGTGTATATGTACTATTAGAAAGAAAGCAAGTTAGGTAGTCCATGGAAAAGGACCAATTTGCTAAGGCTAAAACTCTGCTTTCATACTCCTATGCCAAAATGTCATTTGACTGACTAGGTTATCTGAGTGACTAGAATGCAGCAGAAGGCATTTATAGGGAAATCAGAAAGAGGAGAAACTCTCCATACCTTTTAAACATTTAAATAAATAAATAAAATAAAAGTATCTGAGTTTTGATCTGCTACAAATATGTCTTTATAATGTCACACCAAAAAAAAATGCTGTTAGAGGTGGTCCAATGAACATTGATATTAAGAAAAACCAGTATCATTCAAATGTTTTATTAATCTGAAAAGAGCTATTTTCAGGTTTAGACAGTTGAAGTTCTCTAAATGTTATCGTTGCTTTATAATGAAGTAATAAAGAGTTTCTGAGTATGTAAATGTATCTCTGCCTTAAATCTATTTGCAAGTGGCCCATTCTAGACCTATTTCTAAACTTAAATAGCCTGCACACAAATTACTTGTACTTCTCTTTCAAGATCATTGCTCAGTTCTTACATCTAATAGGCTGTTTTTAAATACTTATAAAGCATTACCATTAAAAAATCAGTTTTATTCCTGAGACATAATTATCACACATGTAGTCATTTACAAGCTGTGCTCTGTTGTATACATAAAAAACATAGGATATATATAATGATTTATTTAAGAGATAATCCCCAAAATTGAAATCCTTTAGGTACAAAGAGGCACAGCAGGATAGTGATTGATTTCTGTATATAAGAAAACTGAATGAATTGACAGTTCATCCTTGAAAAACAGAGAACAGAAAGGATTATGCTAGAGTTCCATAGAGCAATAATTTGTATGGGGAAGGTGATAGGAAGTGACTGCTGACAATTTATCACTTTACAAGAGCTTTGGAGAATCAAATACTTTAGCAAGCTTTATGCTCAGACACCCAGAAGGGGCTGATTATGTATCTAGCATGTAACTGAACAGTGAAACTCATACACTGCTTTGGACAATACGTTAAAAAGAAAACTAACCATTTCATAAAAGAAAGGAATGAAATCATTCATGAAAATTCAGGAAATCACTGAGGAATTTTTCACATAAATATGTCACCTTAAGCTTAAGAAGTTCTTTAGCCATGACTAAGGTCTTGGAGAGTGTTCTAGCATGAAAGCACCATCTGCTTCCCTATTCTTGTAGCTGCCTGAGATTCCCACTGTTGGAAACTACCTATTTTACTGCCTGATGTAGATGGGTTTTTGATCTGTTCCAGGACTCTTGTTCTTAGGTTCTAGGAAGATTTTTTTTCTATATATATATTTTTAAACTTAAAGGTAGTATTCACTACTAAAACTACAAAAAGCTTCACCAGTCATATAATCTACGGAGCGTGAAGTTTAAGCAGGATAAAGTCGAAAGTGAACTCTAATTTTTGACTCCATGGAACCATATGGCAATTTAACCCAAGCTGTGAATTAAGCAAAACATCCTGGAAATGGACTGTTTTGTAGGCCAAACATGTCCTTGGGAACCAGCATGAACAGACGGCTCCTGTGCACTGATGCCAAAAGAAGGAGTTGAACATTTGGAATAGTTTCCTCCTGCCCTTCTTCCCCAGTTTGCTACCACTATATTTAAGTTCCAAGGGAGCAGGTCTTCTGAAAAGCCCTTACATCCCTGAACAAAGAGATTGCTCTGACTGCTCCGAATTTAATAGCTTAAGCTTCATTTTGAGTTCAGCAATGCAAGATGAGCCACCTCATCTGGTGCTTTAATCTGAATTCTAGAATAGTGCATTTGGCTTAGCAGACAAGACCAGAGGAAGTGCCTTGAGAGTGTAGAGCTAAGAAGTAAACACATGAAGTAGGACACTTTTGTAAGGCTTCAGAATGACCTCCTTCTAAAAGAAGAACATATCCATGTACAAACTGATTTTTCTTCTCCTTTGACTTCAATCCAACTCTCCAATTCTTGACCTTAAGTGATTTTATAGAAAATTTTGCAACTCTGAATTTCAAATATTAAGCATTTTCTCTCTCTTTTCCTTTAGCCTTATTTTAATCACATATATGAAAAAAAAAATCTACTACGTTTTGTTTCTCTTAAGTCCTCAAAGCTTCATACCAAAATTCTGACAGCATTTTTCCCTTAAAGATTCATAAAGAAGCATGCAGTTAGTTTGAAATATTGTGTGCCAGGAAGGTCCTTATGCCAGCTGGAACAAAAAGAAAGTTGGCCCCACTCAGTATTCACAGAGACAAAAAGATGCCAGGTGAGATCCAGGAGGCAATTCATCTAAATGCTATTTTAAGGATTCCAAACCATCTTTTAGGTGCTGCTAACATTCATAAAATTCCCATCTAACTGTAGGTACATTAAGTGCCAATTGAACAGATTACAATTAGTCATGAAGATTAACTTTACTTTTGTGATGTTTCCTCTATCTCTAACGGGCAGAGAGAAACTACTGCGGATTCAGTGAAGGTGCCTGCATCAAGCTTCTGCTCTGCAACGCCCCGTAGACATACCCTCTTCTTACTCAGGACTAAAAAATCAAGCCTTTTAAAGGATGCTAGACACCCTAAAGTTATCTTCTGTGATTTTTCCACATAGTTTCCTGTGTAACATCTAAACTGAGAGACTCCAGAGAAGAACCAGGATCCCAAACTGTGTGTAGATCTTAGCCTGCCCACATGAAAGTGGGATTTAAGCACATCCCAGACAACTCCCACACCTTGTTTACTGTGGAAAGATAGCTGAGGCACAGGCTGTCTGTCATTTGCAGTGAACTTTAATGAGGTCTTTGTTCTGAAACAGTGCAAGGTCTTCCATAGTGTGGAGGCAAAGGTTAGTTTAGATGTAGCCATAGAATCTGAATTTCTACCAGTCAGCCATGTGCTAAAAGGGAGCAGCGAGGCAGGGTAGAAGGGGAGCTTTGGCAGTGTATTTTGGTAGACCACAGCAGCTATTGATGAGCCTGAGCTGTTTGTAAACTGTATGGTGCACACATCTGGGCTAGCTGACTTTGCAGTGTCCTTTCACACTTTTTCTTCTATTAAATCCAGCAGAGGCAACTCAACCTCTGACACTGACAGATGAGGACCTGTTGGTAGGAGAAGAGATCAGCCAGCCCTGCTCTGTTTTGCGCATTGAATTTGCTTTTTCTTCATCTTTATCTCATATTTTTATTTTCTGTGCTGAGCAGGACACGAGGTCTTCAAGTAAAATGGAAGCTCCCACCTGTTCTGCAGAAGAAAAGGCAAATCAAGAGGCCCAGAAATAGCAGTGGGATTTGTGAGGACATCTGAAGCATTCAAGGGTGGTCCCAAGGACATAAGGGACATCACAAACGTCTGATTTGCAAAAACATATCTCTACTCTTTTAACCAAAAAAGAACAAGCATAACCAATCAAAGAAATAAGTTAGAAAAACATACGGGGCACTTCATTCTCTGTTTTGCCAGACAGAGGCAGAGATGAACTGCATATGAGAGCTGTTCATCATATCTAGAAGTGATTATATAAGGGTTGTCAGCAGTTTTTCATCACAAAAAGCTATTTTGAAAAACTGATATGTTTAAATGCAGCATGCTATGCTGTTTCCAACAGGAGATGCTTTGATCTGGAGAAATGAGTATTTCAATTATCACCACATAAAAAACGTTCCTAGCAAACTGCTATGTTTTTTCATCTAGCATGTTAGTTTTGGCATGGCATGTCACATAGTCTTGTAACTAACACATATATAATCATATGAAAAGTAATAATAAAAATGAGAAAAAAAAAGGAAAAATGTAAGAAAAAAATCTGGAATCAATATTTTGTAGTTTCAGTCAGGTTCACCAATGTCCTTTAATCTATTCAGTGCATAGTATCCTTACAAATAAATCTTATGTTATTGCTTTTCAATGTCAACCTCTTTCTTGAAACTTGAAAAATTTACCTGAATTTATCTGCTACTGGTTTATGTTCTGAAACAAATCTGCTGAAGCAGCTTATTCCACAGGGATTCAACTGTTATATTGACAGTGAGTTGTTAAAATTGAGTCGTTGAAATTTTATCTATATATCTTTTGCTCAATTTCCTAAACATTGAATAATTTGCTTTGTTCTTCCTCACCTCCTTTTTTTTTCCTATGATTCACTTTAATTCAGTTGATAGGCTCATAAGCTTATTCCCCAGAGTAAAATCCATTCAGAGCTTTTTTTTCATATGGTGGAATTACATGTCTTTTATGTGCATAAATTTAAGAAATTCAAAGTACCTCTCTCTAGGCTTAAACTGGGAAATAGAGACTCTTTTCTTTTTCATTTTCAAGGTAAAAAATAAACTTATCTCTTGTTAGCAATAAGCCAAAAAGTTGTCATGTTCTCACTGTGATCACACATCATGAATTTTTAAGGTTTTCAATAATAATCTTAATGAACAAGTCAGGGAATTAGCTGGCTGTATAAGTGGCTGGGATCAGGTCATTTAAAGGGTAAGACAATCTTTAAACTAGTGAGGCTTTGGGGAAGGCTATTTAGGACTTTTCAGAACGTGTGTATAGCGATATTCAGGAGAACTCCTTAACTACATCTTTTGCTGAAAAGAGAAACTCTCCCACTGGCTACAAAACGGCAAACCATCCACATATAATTTAATTTCTTTTGCATAGGCTTACATATTATTTTATTTGGAATAAAAGACCAAAAGTTTTCAGGGTTTCTCAGCAAGCCTCTATTTTATTTGAATTTCTGCATTTTGGTAATGCACAGCAGGATAAACATATGGACAGTTTGCTTGACTTTACTTTAAGTAATGGAGACTGACAGTGGGCTGGAAAAACACACGTCTGCAAATAAGACTTCCCTTGGTTTGTAGCTGTTAGTTCCCTGCAGATCTGAAACAAAACGCTTGGAGAAAATTGCATCCCTTTGTGTGATTCCTTTAGTCAAGAAAGTCGGTGGTTCGCACAAGTGCAGAGGATAACACCTGGCTGCAAGAGCAATAATATGCAAAGTGTGCATGGGGTATCCTGCAGCTGTGGAGTTGGAGGATGACAACTCACCGCTGCCACCAGGCACTGGATGTAAACTGTGGACTTAGCTGGTAGAGAGCTCGCTCAGAAGCCGTTCTTCCAACTCTGCTAGCTTTTCTTTTCTTCCAAAAAAGAAATTGGGAATCCTCCCAGTATATTTAAAATAATGTTTTTATTTTTATATATGCTACATTATTACTAATCAAGACAGAAGTTTCTAAAATACCCACACGAGAAAATTTATGTTATGCATAGAGTTTTGCCCTCATTGGTGGTCCCTCCTTATGTGCCATGGATCTATGCTAGGAATTCAGAGCACTACACACGTGAGTGTGAGATCATAGAAAGATAAAATGTCAGAATGCAAAAAAGAGAGTGAGTTTGTCTGAGAAACAGAATGAAAATTAAGCAAAGGTAGTAGCAGACTGATATTGAACAACAACAACAACAACAACAAGCATTATGGACATGAACATCTAAGAAATGCTGTAAACAAGGATTAAATTGTGAACACAGCTGATCTCTGGCAACTGATTCTCCAAAGTTCACAGTGTGATCAGGAACTGTGTAAAGTGAGGATGGTTCAAATTCTGATTTATTAATTAGGATGAAAAGCCAAGGGCTAAAATCATTCCAAGCAAGTTAATAGTTTACTGAGATATAAGCATATTTCTGCAGTCTTGTTTCCATTTGTGGGTGGGAGGGAGCCTCTCACAGCAAAATCTTGACACTCTTAATACATTTAAGGCTTTCGCTTCACATGTCAATGGGGGTCTGCCTAAAGCTGATCCAAATTAACTATTTTGTATTGAAAAGGAGTTCTGTGAAGCTATGGCTAGAAACACAAACGACTAACGTGTTTTATATACTCGAGGTCTAACCTGTTCTTGTAGTGGAAAATGAGTAATTTATAATATATATACACATATATTTTAATAAATCATTTCACCACTTGGTTTTTGTGAGAAAGCACAGCACATTACTTGGCATAAGTGGTAGGATATTGTGAAATACACAGCAGAGTTCATACTTTCAGTCCACTGCAATGCTTCAGCACAGCTCCACTGAGGTCAGCGCTGCTGCAACGAATTACCCAGCCAAGGATCTGCTATTGAACCGAGCTGTGAATTTAGTGTGCAGTGCATGTGCAGGAAAAAAAAAAAAAAAAAGTCCCTGCTCATAATGAAAAGTAAGAACAAAGGCTTTGGTCCTTGGTCAGAAAAATCATAATTCCCCAAGCAGCAAATTTTACAGTTATTGTTTATGTCAGTGGTTTCAGGATTCAGTCCTCACTAAGCCACACCAGATAGCTGTTCTGAAGCATTTTGCTTCTATGTCCCTTTGATACAGAAAATAACGTAGCTTAAGGGTCACGGAAGGGGCAAAGTGATATAATGAAACACAGAAATAGATCGTTCAGCATAGCTACCTGGGAGACCAAAAAGTTCAACAGAATCTCCCAGAAGGCTATTGTTCCTGTTGGCAGAAAGATTTGATGTGAGGAAAAGAAAAATTACAAACATTTACATTCTAATTTCTAAAAAAAAAATCCACATATTTGCTTTAACCTGTTCCAAGAATCTAAGGTACCTTGGTATAATCTATCCTTCTGGTTCCAGTAATATAAAAACTATATCACCATTCAAATAAAGAGCTAATCCTTTCTTCATCTTGGCTCCAAAAGATGAGTTTGTTTAAGTTTCAGAGGAAGAATCAAGAATCCTTCTAAAGGACACAGATGCAGAATAACCTGCTATAAAATAAGTTCACTTAGTAAAAAAATATATGCCACTATTGAATGGGACCCTCACTGAAAAATGGTATGAATGAACCCCAAGTTTATTTTACACATCATCTTTCAAAGTACATATCACACCATGAATGGCAAATGTTAGTACCATTGTGTATTATCAGTTAAGAAAAATGTGGGATTTTTATATTACAGTTTTCTTTATGTATTGGTGAGCTTGTGTCTGCCAGAACATTATCTGTTCTGTGCAGAACATATGTAATATGACAGTTGTAAATTCAATTGCATTTTTTTCTTCTTGAGTGTTCATGGACAGGATAATGCACTTTAAAGAAATACTGTGAGACAAAAAATCAGGGGTCAATGGGTCTGCTTGGCTATAGCTGAATAGATATTCTATATTTAATTAAGTGGCTGATCTTGAGAGAAAAATCATCTGCTCTTTCCACTGAACTGAAGATGTGACTGCTCAGGTATTTTAGAATCACTCCCTAAAAGCAGAGATTAGCAGTCAAATAATGTATCCCGAGACCACAAAATCCCAGATTCAGCATAGCACAAGGCTTCACCTCCCTTTTTTTGCAGAAAAATAGTGAAATTTGTCTGGTTCTGGGCATTTTGTCTGCAGATTCCTATCTTGCCTGAACTTTTTGTAGAATTTCAACTTGTCAGTGTTCTAACTGAGAAAGTGGATGTGCAAAAGCTGAAGGAATTGTCTGTGACTTGAAGTGCCCATAGCTGCTGTCCTGGATTTATTATCACAAGAAGGAGTAATGATGACATTCTGGGAACATGGCACTTCAAGCTTGAAAAACATCTTGAGAGCCCTTATCCACGTGCTGCAGTGGTAACTATGGTGGAAGGCTGTGGCAGTCTTGATGCAAGAACTTCTGCAGCAACCCGGAGAACTCACAGTGCAAGGCAGCAATCTCATCAGGGGCTTGCATGATCCTTCCCGTGACATCGGCTTTCAGTTAGTTCTAGATTTGGCACAGGCATTAATGCAACCCCCACCCACTTGCCTTGTGCACGGTTGTTCTGCACATCTTGATTTCTCACCTTCAATAATATTTTCCCTTTGCCCCTCCTATACTCTGGTGTGTTAGCCAGGCAGGTCACCAGTAAGCAGAACAAAGGATGCAGCAAGTCCTAGACTGAAAAACTGCTAAGTGCTAAAGCCTGAATCTCTATAATTTTCCTGTGGTTTCTTTCCTATGGATTAAGATGACTGTCTCTAAATGAGAGTAAAATACAAAATTCTGTTCCTAAAGGGATCTTTCTTTGGTTGTTTTTGCCTGTGCTTTTTTACATTGAAAAACAATTATAAAGATTTATGCTAAATCTTCTTCTCTGTAGGGCTTTCAAAACCTCTCATTGTTATATTCCTTAAATAAGCCTGACATGTCAGCTGCTTCTCTTGATGGACAGGACTTGACTCTTATGGCCACATATGAAAGGAGTGGAACTAAATGTACCATGAACTCCAGTTGGAACTCATGGGCATTGTCCTTCACAAAAATACTAGCTTGACACATGCTTTGTTTTTTGCCTTCTCAGTGGTGTGGTATTCCAAAACCAGGCTTAAATTTTTCAGTGAACTCTAAGCTTACAGTTATGGAAAAGGAAGAACATATCTCTGCATAAGCATCCAAAGATATTCCATAAAACCATGAGCAGAGAAACCATTTCGGCCGCAAGCACCACAAAACCTGGGAGTAAGTTGCCTTAGCTGCCTCAGAAAACCACCTAGGTGCTTGCCAAGTCTGTTTTCCTTTATAGTCTAATTCTAGATTCAATAAACATAAAGAAGAGGCCATCAAATGGGCAAGGGCTATGTAATTTACAATTAGAATATGTAACTGGTGTTTCATAAAATATGTCTATAGCTATGTCTCTGCGTTGAATTGAAAGAACCACAAATTTTGACAACTTGCACCTGCAATATGGATTTGCTGGAGTTCTAGAAACTTGAAATACATTAAGGGTACACAAAGTGTGTATTCCTTAGCAATGGTACTCTTTTGAAACCTAGCTCCTAAACAATGTTGCCAAAACAAACAGCTTTTGTGCTTTCAAACAGCCAATATCGTATAAAGCCAGGCAGATGAATGATGTTATATGTAAGAGATGTATAAAAATATCAAAGATCTGAAGTTGCTAACAGGCTGTGCAGGCCAAGAAAACTGTATTAAAATTCACCCTGAAGAAAACAAAGGCAAATAGCATGAGGAATGAACCTGAGCATTTAGTTTTTCTGCTGCTAAATGTGGGTGAATGATCCTGAGACAGAATTTTGCAGTCAAATTTCCTAAGATTCTTGAAGTGTATTGTTACATTAGGCTGATTTATTGATAATAAAGTTATGGGGCTACAGTTTGTGAAATTTTATGTTGAATGGGTAGTTTTATTGTTATTGGAAACTGACAGCATTTAGAATCATGCTGTTGAATTCTGTTGTTGTACTGCAAGAAAAGCGGGTATTTTACTGATACTGGTAGAAGACTGGATTTTCATTCACAGATTAAAGCCAGAAGAAAGATTGTGATAACTCTGACTGACTGCTTTCATAATTTAAGCTATAGAAATATGCAAAAAATTCTGCTTGAGTTAGCATCTATTAATTCAACTGAATGAATGCAATTCCTCGGTGATCTATAGAATTATATCAGTGTACAACTTAAATAAAAATATACATTCCCATATTTATGCAAATGGGGGAATTGGACCCATCATTAATGAGCAAAGACATGCACTGCTTTAAAACCCTTTCATCAATAAAATACGCAGGTAAAAATTTCCTCTCAGTTCTTCGAAGTAGTTGCCAATTCAATATGTTTTCCCTTACATTTTTGTAAATCACAAGTGTTGATAACTAAAGACTTCGGAAAGAGTTAGATCTATTTGTCAGATGTTCTGCAAATGCATGGGAAAAGTCTTTTTTTTCTCAGTCTACATCCGATTTAAATCAGGAGCTCACAACTAACCATCAGAAATGATAGGAAGATGAAGGGCAGTATTCATGAAAAGGTCACATGCAGGTTAGTTATAGTTGAGATTCATCTCATCTGCTTTTATACGAACATTTTAAACACCAACTAGTAATCTTAGATTTACTTTGTGGGGATTCTTCAAAGAAGAGATCATCTGACCACTTGTAGAGCAAGATCACATATTCTCTGGCTTATATCACTTTCTTGACTAATAAGGAGTCTCAAGTGACTAGATCATAAATATATTGATTTTAGCCTATGCTTGCATGGTTGGGTATTCTGTACTACCAAGAAGAATCCCAAAGATAAAAACAAAAGGAAAAAGGTCAGAACCTGGAAAATGAGATACCTAGAAAGTGATGAAACAAAAGTGTATTTTCATCAGTACTTTTAAAAATGCTTTATTCAATCAAATATTCTTTTTTCATTTTTGCTACGGGGTTTATCCTGGAAGAGAGCTGCTTTAACACAAAGTGATTCTGGCATGAGTCCTTGATGTTGCAATATACATCTTGGAAGAATATAGAAAGCTGGATCAGTCTCTGTCCCCTAGTCACATAAGCTACAGCTTGGATATATATTAGTGCTCTTTGTGACCTCGCAGATGCTTCTACTCTGAGTAATCACTTCATTTATTTCCTCCTTTAAAAAAAATGTATTTTATTGTTTTCTATTAAAGCCCTTTTTTCAGTCATATTATCTGTCTTTATCAGCAAACAAGTACCTACACAGCATGGTGTGATTCTCCCACCACTCTTGACATTTGCCTTATACAAATATAGATGAGCTATAAATGTTTCCAGAAAAGCTGAGAGGTTAACAGGTACTTTTAGCTTTGCTTGGATACAACTGGGGGTTCCCCTACATACATCTGGATCTGCTCTGTTCTCTGGTTTTGCAGACAGAGCATTCATGTCTAGTAAGTGGACTACAGGGTCTCATGTATTTGGAGGCCTTCACATTTATGAAAGGATGCCAAAATGATATGCTGTTATACTTCTGCTTTCCAAAAACCAGGACGATGAACCATACTGCTGCAAAGGAGTTCACTCTAACACTACTTCAGTCATCTTGAAAATGATCACAGTTACTAGCCATTGGAACAATTTCCTTAGGGACCAAAGGATTTCTCTTTCTTCTAGTTACTTAGATCGGGATTGGCATGCTTTCTTATGCATCTGTTCTAGCTCAGACAAAGGTCGAAGGCTAGACTGTGATCACCCTGTGAGATTCCTGAGTTAAATCAGAGATAAGTGATCAGATCACAGATTGGGCTTAAAAATCGTTTCTTTTATGGCTTTTGGCATAAATTGAATCTTTTTTAGCTGACTGACACTCATGCATAGCCGTTAAGTAATTTAAACTGTAATAATTAAAATCATGGAAATAAACCTACTGATATCAGTGATATTAATTAAGCTTCACTTTGATGTTATTTTTCTACCGCAAATCTGATCAACAGTAGACTATGGGAAAATCATGCAAGTAGAGCAAGTAGATTCCTTTTTTTTTCCTAAGCCAAACAAAACTGTTGAGAAGTACCTGTTTTATAACAATTATACAATTCATTTTTAATCTAAAACACTAGTTTCCTTGCCTAGCTTTTATTTATTTATGTCTCTTTGTGAACTGAAAGAACCTGGAGCTATGCATTGAATTAGTAGATGCAACAAATTTAATTTTTGTACAAATTTATTTTTAAAGTATTCGCTCATTGCAGGGCCTTTTTGTAGTCTCACATTCTCATTGCAGTCAATGAAAAAAAGCTCCCATTTACTTACTGCAAGGAGAAATTTTGAAAGAGAAAATGTAAAGCTAGTTTGATAGACCAGGGATCTACCCAAACCACAATATCATATTCTTGAATGCACCAGAATCTTCCACATTCGGATATTCTCAGCCGATAGAGCCATTGAATACATAAAAATGTGATACAGATGCACATGGTTTCAATGATTCTAAACTTATTAGTTTGTTTTTCTTTTTTTCTTTCTTTATTTTTTTAATTTTTAAACCATAGCCCCAAAGACTGAATGGCAGCCAATCATAGCCACATCTAGAAATCCTGCTGATGTATACTGAATTAAATCTGATATAAAAATGAATAAATGATTTCTGCTGAATTAATTAACTTTGTTTATTTTGAGTAAAATATGTTTCTGTCAGACTCTGAAGGTAATTTTGATCTACAAGGAACACCAAAATGTGGTCACTCTGTTCCTGGGTTGTAATGTTGAGATGAATAGCACCTTTCATAACAGAGTCCTCAATAACCTCTGGACTTGGTCCTGAAAACACTTTGTATGTAATTATGTTGGCTTCAGCTGAACTACTTCAGGGTGGGTTTCACACATTTAATATTAAACATTTAGAAGTTAGGCATTTAGACTAAGGCAGTCGTGTAGGCTCCCTCTGCAGTCAAAGGAGAGAGATAAAAATCCTAAGGAGTAAGCTGCCTTCACTGTTTCAAGGTTTTTGTTTTTTTTTTCTTTTTAGGATGAGATTGATCATTGCTTGGAGATGCCAATACACCTCTATCAACTACAACTGGCCTGAATGACCAAAACTGTACCTTCTAGAAATAAAGTTGTGTGTAAATCTAAGCACACGTGTTGGATGAACAAGGCCTGGGTTCAATGCAGTATTCAACTGAGACTCCACAGAGAGAAGCAATCAGTGCAATATTCATCAGTGTAGTTAGTGTGGAATATGCATAAATAATCACTGATGGTAGTGGTGGTAATGTAAAGGATGTAAGGTTACTGTAGCAGAGCCAAACCTGGATGCAGCTACAACACAAACAGGAATAGTTGGCAACACGTACTTGCTTCTTCCTCGTGTGGACCACTGTCATGGTAAGAGGGATGGGGGCTGCATCTCCCACAGAAACCAGTTCATCTGCTACAAGTTTACACCTGACAACGTGGGCAAGAGGGAGCATGTTAAAAATTGCCTTTGAATTGAGAAGTGAAAAAAAAAGGCAAGGAAATAATGCTGGTGCTTTCCCAAGAATTTCCCACAAAATACATTTCTAAATCCAAATGTAGCTAGCTGTGGACTATATAGATACTCAAAATATGATGATGTGTGCTGTGGGGACTTTGCTAAGATTTGGGGATTTGGCATCCGTTTGTTGGGATTTGGATGCCTCAGTAAACTCTTTTGGCTAGGTCATGTTCTTTGCAGAGAAAAACCCAGGCTTCAAACATTGAAGTTGCCCTTCAGGGCCTCCAGAATCCACAGCCCCCATAAAACTATGCCTGTCTGCATTAAAACTGATGTGCTGACTTTTGAGAGAAGAGCCTTTTTCCTTCAAACTTGATGCATAGGTACATCCTGGAACATACTAACACGGAAGAGAGGGAACATGTAAACAAATGTGCTATATACCAAGTTGCTGCTTTCATTTATCTGACACAGTGCTTATAACTCAATTTTTTTTCAGACAGATTTTGTACTTTCTTGGCCAGTAGTATGTTATCTTTAGCTACTAACAATAATCAGTTCTCACTAATGAAGTTATAACAAGTTCAATGTTTATAGTTTATGGGAGACAACCTTTAATACAAACCAAGTAGCTATTTACTGGGAAGAATAAGCATGAACATGTAATGTACACCGTAAATTATTAATGCATGAGAATATTTTGCTTGCAAAGTGATCACCTTAGAGCTGAGATTTGCTCTAACTTGGGTAGGAAACAAAAATATCCAAGAATAAATAATAAATAGGAGGTGTTTTGGACAAAGCAATATTTTAAAGCCAGAAAGAACATTTCTATCTATAGAAGCATTGCTTGGATGTTTGTCTTCCATTAACCACAAGTACATATTTTCGGTAGAAAAACTGACTTTCAGGCATACACAAAGGTTTGCTCATGCTAAGAATAAACAGAACTAGATATCCTGTGTTCAGAGATAAGAAAATATATGGAATCTTTTCTTGTTTTAACACTCATGTTTTATTAAAATGAGAAGATATTTTATTATTCTACAACCACTATTAATGGGAACTGGCATTCTTTAGGCATAACTCAGAGTAGAATTTATTCTCAGAGTAGAATTTATTCTTCTACTCCCATGTTGCTGCTGAGGCTGTTAAATCAATAGGTCAGTTGCTGCCATACAATGAGAGCCGGTTAAGACTTTAAATCAATTAGTTCAACCACTGGTTTCATTGCAAGTAGAGATGGGAAGTAGAAATGCCTTCTTAGAACTGTAGAAGTATAATTTGCTTTCAAGCAGGAAAACGAGCTCCTGTTAATTTTCCTTGGAAATTAATTTGTTGTCTGGGTCATAAAATACATAGCACTGTGGGCTCTCACGGTTTGCTTTTCTTTCCTATCCAGGACACAAATGGAAATATAACTGTCTGTTTTTCATTCAAAGAATTATTTTATAGATATTGAAATCACATCCCAAACATGATCTATAAACAAAATTCTCATTGTTATCGACATATTCCATCTATGCCCTGTGCACCTAAGTTTGGAGTAACATTACTGGGAACAGTAGGTGCTCCAGGAAACAGCTGGAGTTCTTCAGCGGACAGGGTTTAAAGCAAGAAGGTGTCTTTGGACTTGACATATAACTTAATTTGTATATAGGCCTGTGATATATTGAGCAAAGTTAAATGCTTGGTGTTTGAACATGCTCGGTGACTCAGGATCAGATCCTGCATGACTAAGTCTTGACAATTAGCCAGAAGTCTGGCAAGAAGAAAAAGCTGGGTATTCTACTTTACTTAATCTCTTTAGGAAGGCTTTGTCCCCTTTTTAGTATCATCTGTAACTTTTCTCTGTGCCTTTCCTACAGTTTCCTTTTGCCTTTTTCATGGAGCATCATCTCAGTGGAGCTGATTATTTTCCCATCGTAAAGCAATGAAACCAGTGAAATCTGCTCCCATTTGGGAGCCCTGGGAGCTAGAAATGCCTTGATGCTTCCCTTGATGTGCCCATGCATTCAGTGAGATTTGTTCTGCTACAGTCTACAATATATACTGAGCTTATTCACAGACTGGTAGAAGGAAGAAGTCCTGACTTGCTCTGAGTGCTTCTTGTTCACAGTGCTTTGCCTCAGGTAGAGCTTTGCATGAGCAGGTCACAGCAGAAAAGAAAGCAATAAAAGAAACCTCTCATGCAGGCTTGGTCAGTCCTTGCAACTTTATTTTCCTCCGGTACAGAGGAAAGTAACAAAAAGGATGCATTTCGAAGGCCTAGTTATGTGTGATTACCTCTGTATATTTAACCTAAAAAAAGGCTATATGTATCCCTAACCTAAAGAATATATATATATCCAATTATTATATATATATAATAACAGAATAAATTCTGTTAGGAAATAAATCATATCACAACTGCAAAATCAAGGCTCTGTCTGAGCTACCTTGTAAGGAAAAGAAAGGGCCAGATCCAGGCCAGAGGAATCCCTGGTTCAAGGCTTGGGTGACGGGGGTGGGGCGATATGAAATCCCTGCAACTGCTGTGCAAGCGCTGCATTAATGCATATCAACAGCAGGAGTTGATAGATGGACTCTCCAGTTCAGAGAGTGAGCTGAGTCCCTTGTTTTGTTCTAGAGTTTCTTTGGTCAGTCAAAATTATATATTATATAGCTGAATTTGTGCAGAGAAGTGGGTAAACCCTGTCTGTCCCAGTTTGCATGAGGCAGGGCCCTGAGTTGCAGGAAGAGTGCAGGCCTTTGCCTTCAGAGGGCCTGCAAAACTCCAGTTCAAAACCTTGCTAATACTATTCTGCTTTTTTTCCATCCTCCTTAAAACACGTGGCGTTTAGTAGGTTTATGATATATAACACTTTCCCTTATATAGTCCCTTTGCAATCACTCTACCTGCTGTTATTATCAGTGGAAAGATGCCTGTTGTCTACAGGAGATATTGACTGGGATTCTTGGATAGTGTTGGAATCTGGCCCTGACAGCATTGGGAGCATGGGACCCAGTCTGGCAATATCCTTGTACCTAAGATGTAGGTGCTTAACAATTCCGCCCTCCCCAGAGAGGTACATTGGCTCCAACTCAGGAATATAGGCAACTAAGATTGCCTGGATGAGATGGTTTCTTCCCTTGGCTGATTGCCCTCCTATCCACTCAAAGGTTGCCTCGTTTGTGCGCAAGGAGCTGAACTGCCCATGAAGCTGCTCCTGTGCCACTTCAGCTCCTAATCTGGAATATCAAAGCAAAACAGCTCAGATTTTCAGTTCTCTTAACACCTGAAGACACCAAATTCATAGGCAACTTGGTGCTTATTTTAGAAGAGATTCACTAAGTGCTATTTAGGCTTACATATGGCAAATGGTATCTTGCCTTAAGAGATTTAAGTAACAACCATTTAAAGCATCACATACTGCTGCAGGCATTTCTGTCACTACTTGCAGAAGGCCTAATACTGCTCAGCATAAAGATAAATGCTCAAAGTGAAACAGCAAGCTGCTGTCTCATGTTTCTTCTACAGCCTTTCTAAGAGACCATCTATCTGCTTTGACAACTTATCTCAGATGAAAATAGTTTTCTCTGCAATATGCCAGTTTGGCATTACAGTATCTAGTATTCAGTCTTATGATCAAACAGAAAAGGAAGTGAATAAAATTTAACAAAAGAAGCTTACCTCTCTTCCTATTTTTATTATTTGTTAAAGATCCATCATGTCATTTAATTCATGATTCTTTTATTGTTCAGTGAGAGAAGGAAAAGACAGGTATCTGATGTTCAACTTCTGCTCTTTTATGAGCCACTCAGCCTTATAGGAGATTTGAACAGTTGCCCAGAGCACTGGGTGTGGAATCTGGTCTTAGGGGAGCCTCAAATGCTTATTCGAGTAATAAAAAGCAAAAAGAATGTTCCCATTTCTTTACTCACATTTGTAAGAACCTGTTGTATAGATCTAATACCCTATAGTACCTTATGCAATAAAAATAATAATAACCATCATTATAAACAACATTCTCATAAAATTAAAAAAAAAGAAAAACAGAGTTCTATTAAATTTTTAGCCGATTTTGTAAATTTTGAAGAAACTCCTATAACCTTTTGGGCACTTGTAGCCACATACAAGGGGCAAATGCAACCCTGACAAAAGGCCACTCAAACACGTAACATTAATGCAGACAGTTTGAAAGGTAAAGTTCCTCCTTAGGTTTCCCAGAAAAGCTGGATTTACTTACTCTGAGATTTCTTAACAGTAGTTTAAAATACAGTACTAAGGAATGCATTAATCAAGCATTTAAAATGATATTCAAAAGATGGTGAATGTCTTCGCTGCCTTTGTCCATGGTATGACCTTGTGTAATCTTGTCTTGCAGCTTTGGCTAAAAAGGAGAAAAAAATCCTTATTCACTCTGTGCTCTGCATAAAAAAGTTAATTTTCCCAGTTTTCATACAGAAAATAGCCACAAGAGGGCATCTTTTTTCTCAGTTTCTTCCACTCGAGTAAAAGAAGAGCTTAATTATTTCACAAACTGTTTAGAGCAATTCTCGAAAGATGACTCTTCTCATATTTATTACACCAAGGTTATGTGTTCTCATGAACTTCAAGAAGAAAGCGCAGCTACTAAAATAAAGCAGTTTACAGTTTATAGAGAATGCAAACTGCTTCTACAAATGAAGAGATATTCACACTACTTTCCTTTTCACTTCAGTATAGAACATCTCCCATGCATGAAGCAGGTAGCACTTCTTTCGGACAGGTTTTATTCCTAGCAGGATTAATGTTTTAGGAAAGCAAGAAAGAAAGTCCAATCTTCTAGATCCAAAGAAAGCTCAAAAAAAAAAAAATCAGTAGGGATTTTCGTTTTAACTTGTTCCTCATTTTCTTTGTTGAACTTCTCCTGGTGTGAAGGGTGGGTATTTGCCGAGTACCTGTGATGTTCCGCCAGGATATGGGAACAAAGTAGAATACAAGTGTCTTTTCCCATGAATTTAAAACACAAATTGGATTCTATTTTGCATCATACAAATCAGAATTGCATATATATGTGCATATGTACATTTTTATATATTTTATACAGAGCCACCCAGTCAGGGACTAAAGCAATGTCAATTGTTATTCCTAATAAAGAAATGAATGTGTAAAATCAGGAACAAATTTCCTTTTTGAAGCTTTTGAAGCTTCATTGACAGAAGTCAGTGAAACCTATGAAACAACCTGTCTTCAAACTCCTCTGCTTATTTTGTGGGAAAATAAGACACAAGTATGCAAACAGAGTTTGTGTATGTCTGTTTGCAGAGCTTATAAAAACACCACCAGCTTGGTACTACAGCAATGAATTGCTTTAAAAATCTAGGTTAAAAAAAAAAAAAGGGTGTAAAGCTGGAATTTGGTCACATGTGAGATACATATTCAGGTCCCATTCTTTATATCCGGACCACCCATGTGACTTGTACGGCCATGGTAGGTGAGCAGAAGGTTCTGCTGAGGTCGTCAGAGAGGTGGAAACCTCAGTATGTTTGTTCCAATGGACTTGGGTTCTGCTATTCCTTTACTGGAGCAACAGTCCCGGTCTGTTCTGCGACCACTTTGCCAGCCAAAGGCTTTAACCTTTAGCTCCTCACCGATGGAAGTGTTGCCAATTTTTGAAAGAGACCCTGTGTGTCCTGTCTGGAAGTGTCTGGTATTATCTGTGCTATGTATTCAATGGCTCTCAGCCTGTGGGTAGCCAGGCTCTTCCTTGGGCAGCCACAGGAGGAAATATGTTGGACAGAAGGGTTTGGTGTGGGAGGGGGTTGGTCCACGAGAGGAATTCTCCCTTAGGAAGTGGTCTACAGAATGAAAAAGCTGGAGAACCCCCAATGTAGCACATTCCACGGGCAAAACAAATACATGGAAAGGCAGATGTAGCCCCAGCAGCTGAAGCTTTGCATACAGTTACTCTTAAACGTTCACCAACCTCCAGTTTTGGGTCGCTATCTGAGTGTTCTGCCCTTATCAGAAAGTGTGGCAGAAAGCTCCACTTTCTTTCAGTCACCATCTATGACCCAGTGAGCTGCAGTTCAGCTCCCTGAACGTGTCAAGGAACAACATACGGTGCTGCAAGGGTACCCATGGCTGCCTGGACATGATGACCTCGGCCAGCAGCTTGCACAAGGTGCCTGCAGCACGAGTGCAATGTCCCCGAGAGAGCTTGCAGGTGTGTGACCTACCAGCACATGGTCCAGGGTGCGTGAGTCTGGGGTCCCTGGGTGCCGCGTGGGCAACTGGCAGCTGCAGCAGAGCTGATGTGTCCTGACTGCTGGGGCTGTGACTCGCGCCGGGCCAGCGGGCGTGTGGCTGAGCTCACTGACACACAGACACACACCCATGGACAGACGCACGGACACACGCAGACACACACCCCCCCGCGCGCGGAGCAGCCCATTTGCTGGCGGGGCTGTGCATGTGCGTGCGAGGGAGTGGAAAGGGGTGGTGGGGATGGAGGAAGGGAAAGGAGCCAGGGGAAAGTCTGACACTCGGCGCACAAGTAGGGAGACCCTCGGCCGCCGCCGAGGCCGCCTGGAGCCCGCCTCGCTCGCAGCGCCAGCGAAACCCCTCCCGCCGCCGCCGCCGCTCCCGGGCAGCGCCCATCGCCCTGCGTCGCGGCGGCTCCCCGAGCAGCGCGCCGGCCCCGCAGCAGGTAACCGCGGAGGGAGCGCGCGGCACCCGCGAGCCCCGGGCGGGCGCGGAGCGGAGCGGAGCGGAGGGGGGAGCCCCTGCACCTGCAGCCCGCGGGCGCAGCGCGGAGCGGCCCCGAGCTGCTGCGGAGGGACCGAGAGGGGGGTCCCCGGGCGGGCGGGGGTTGGTGCTGACACTGCGAGCCCCCCTGAGCGTCTGCCCAGCTGTTTCGCTGCGGATTTGGGCAGCGCGCAGGAATCCGCCCTTCGCGCGGGCTCCGGCCGCAGCGCGGGCGCGTTGGAGGTGCCGGTCCCGCCGCGGAGCACCTGGCTGCCCGCGGGGCTCGCGGCACGGAGGAGGTCAGTGCTCTGGCCCTGACAGCCTCTGCCCTCAGCAACAGCACAGAGGGTGCTAAAGCGCCTTCTCTCGCTGCGAGCATTGCAAACTGAAAGTTGCCGCTTTTAGCATTCAGGAGCACGCGAGGTGACTGGTGACCGGGTGCTGCAGAATCACAGCAGCCACCTAGGTTGCCTGTAAAACGTGCTCCGCTTTTGTTTGAACTCGAAAAACTTGTCCAAGAACAATAGAGATCAATGGGGCAGTCTGACCATGCACCAGGGAGCACTTTGGTGAGACGGCAGCAGCTTAGACCTGCATCTCCTGGCAAACCTGTCAGTCAAGATGCGGGCTAGAACTTCTGCAGCTTTGGTGTCATGTCCACTTTAACTTTTGTACCACTTTCTTGCAGATCTAGCCAACAGGTAAAGAGACTGGGTTTCACTGTTAACGCTTAGTGAAAGATCCCCCATAGGGAAAATATTTCAGTGCTGGTCTTCAAGCCTTCATTAGTGCATTTGATGTATTTGTGCATCATTGGCTTTTAGTTAGATTTTTTTTATCACATTATCAGTCTGATCCAAAAGAGAACTATTCGTGCAAGGTATGTAGGGGTGTAGGTCTTTTCTAAATCGATGACAGCTGGATGTCAAAGTGTCTTTCTAAATTGGATATTGGGTATTTTAATTCATGATTGTAATCTACCAAAATGAATACCCAAATTCTGCAGGTGTCACATCTCTTTTTCTTAGTTTTCACTTCAAGTGAAACAAGAACATCAAGTTCTGCTCTGCAGTGCTTTACAAACAGAAACATTTCAGCCTTGATCAGACCGAGTAGCTCGCCTTCACTTTTATTTGAACTTTATCTTGGCTTGGACATCCAGACTAGCTGGAGATCCAGAAACCAAATTTACTTTCCCACTTCTTACCACTGGATCAGTCCAACAGGGATCCTCAGGGTATGGTGCAGAGAGAAGACTCTGCATTAGATAATATAGTGAAGCACTGAGGTTGGAAGAGGTGCGTGCTCCAAATCAGGCAGAAGAGATCTGAGACCAAGTTTTCCCCCTGCCAGGATAAGCCTGCTGCCCAGGGCACTTTAACCAGAAGAGGAATCAGCAGCCTCCCCATTACCCTCTGGGACAGCTCAAAAGATAAGAATGAAAGGCCTGGCACGTCTACCTTTGTGAGATGCTTGCAGGACAATAATCCTAGCTAAAAAGAGAATTGTCTTCCAATAGTACTGAGTAAGGTGAAGAAATCTCAGAAAGGCACGATTTTGAGTCCTTTTCCTGCCTTCGACTTCCACTTGATGGGTACCTACCATTAGATCTCTTTTAAACCTGGCTTGGATTTCACTCTCAGGAACCAGCCTTCTCCTGCTTCTCTCCAGGTCTAGCTTCCCAAACACAGTACTTAATAGCCTCACTTGCACCCTACTTCTCGATAGTTTTTCTAAGAGGTGATGTTTCCTCTGTAGCTATTGCTGTGTTCATTATGCAAATTATGCTGCACCCTTGCAAGTAGACTGAGATTTTGCAGTGGAGCTAAATGAAATAGGGCTCTAGGAAAAAAAATCTGCTAATTAAACTGGAATATTAAACAGAAATAAAGGCTCTTTGAAAGAGAGATCTTTAAGTATTCAAGGATACTGCATCATTATTACTCAGGGATTTAGTAATAATATTAAATAAATCAGCACTGTAACCACTGAAGTATTAAAAGGCTGATCCAAAGAATGAATCACTCCCAACAAAACCTGTCTCTATTTTTCATCTGGTCCTGGATGGAGATGTATGCTCCTCTGCTCTTTCCATACCCTGTCACAGAACAAGTAAAGCTGTGAATTCCCCACCAAGTCAGGGTCTTTATAGTTCAATCTGCAGAAGGTCATAAGCATTCAGTGAATTGTTCTGTGAGCATGCTGCCAACTTAGTCTTCAGAATAATTATACCTCTATATGCTTTTGGAATCTCTGGTCCCCTCCCCCCACCCCTTAGTTCGTTCTTTTTTTTTTCTTTGTCAAACTGTACAAAAATTGTAATCTTAGGTGTCTCTTGAGCACGTCAGACTGCAAGGCAGACACACCAGCGACCTGAGGCTCCCAAGAGGCTGATTGCTCAGCTGAGTGTCAGCCGAATTCCCAGCACGTTTCTTTGGCTGTGCTGGATTGGCCACTGAGGCATCTCTATATGCTTTGAGGTTTCCTACGAGAGGGAATCCGTCGACACTGGTTACACAGGCTTTCCTGCCGCTTTATCCTGGCAAGGCAGCCTGCATGGATGCCAGGAGCTATATCTGGCCCATTGTCTTTTTAACCCATACAAAATGTTCAAGGTGCACGATGAGTGCTATTAAGCCCATAAATCACACAGTGAATGTGCAAGGTGTTTGTTTTTCCTTGCATTTTGGACTTTTGCCAACTGCAAACAAGCAATAGAGAAGCTCGGAGCAAAACCATGCCCAGGAGATGTGAAGCATGCTGGCTGTATTTAAACTGTGTGTGAAACAAACTTTTTTTCCTTGGGTGTGCTATATTTTGTCTTTTATATAGTGCTGCACCTCAGTAATACCCCACCCCCCCAACATTCCTATCTGCATTTCATTTATTTATTATAAACTTAGCATTGACAATGAGTCAGTACTTAAACTATCCCTGTATAAATCTTTAGCCCTTTCATCCTCTCCTCTCCATCCTTTTGTTTCAGAAAGACCTCCTCTAGTACTGCTATTTTTTTTTGCCTCTTAGAGACATGCCACATGCACATCCACGTGTTATCTGACAGTGGCTGATAGGAAAAAAAAAAGAAAAAAAAAAGAAAGAAAAATCCCTTATGCTCTTCTCTCCCTAGCATGGATGGATCCAGCATCACATGGAGTGGATCCAGAGTGAGTCAGAGAGCAGAGCTCTATTCCAAAATTCCAATTTACGCTACAGCTGGGAAGCAGCATTTAGCATCGTGTAGATGTAGTTTCTTTTCACGGCAGCTCCAAAGTAATTTATGGAAGCTATACAGCCTAATGGGCAAAGCAGATAAGAATAAGCCACGAAGAACCTGCATTCCCATCCGGGTCGACTCATTGACTGGATTTGACTATCTGGGTGTTGGGTGTGGAATTTCAGTCTAGAATTTTAGATTGACCTTAACTAGATCCTTGCACTTTCCTGCAACAGAACTGGAAAATGTGATTAAGGCTCAGAGTACTGCTGGTACCTAATAGTCAGCTTTAACTGCTGGATGACCTACAGATAGCTTTGCTGATCACACTAAGCACAGCATGTTACAGGCTTTTATTTGCAACCTTCATTTACAGGAAGAATCCTAAAGGGTTCAGGATATATAGTGCCTAGAGACAAATTCATGCTCTAGAGGATAATTATAGGTATATGCAGACTTCTAACTGGTGAGGACTCTGCTCTGCATGAACTGCACACTGTAGATATTGCTCAGCTTTCGGTAACAAACATCTCCTCTGTGCATCTTTGCGTTTATTTCTTTCCTCTTTTGTTAGCGTAAACAGAAAGACAAGTTGTGTGAGCTTTGCCTTTGGATGTGGTCAATTTAAAAACAAAACAAATATCCAGCATTAAGCAGTTTCCAATCTAGTTAGTCGGTGAATCGGGAGCCTTGCAGGAAGCAGTTGCTATTGCAAAAGAAGGGAGACTTAAAAAAATCTATAACATCTGAGAATGCTCCAATGATATGCTTTTTTTTTTGAGAGAGAGAGAGAGGTAGGGAAGAGGAAAATTACCCATTTTCCTGGAATGTCTCTTTCCAAAAATCCTGAAGACTTTGAAGGCCAGAGTCCGATCTCATCTCACATCAGCATAACTCAGGGCCAGATTCACTCCAAGCAGAAAGCCCAGGATTAACATAAAATTATACAAAACTAAGGCAGGCTGTCATGAAGTAAAACTTATGCCTATTCTCAGTTTATCTGTATTTAGTGAATTCAAGTGAACTAAGCATATGCTTAAAGACAGACTGCTGTTGAAATGCTTTCTTGAAAGAGGTACTTCTCTAAAGTCTAAATCCAAAGTGAGATCAAGTCTTTTAAAAGTTAAATGAAGGCTGATGTGGCCAAATATTCCAGCTTAATCTTGGCTAGAATTTTAATACTTTGAAGAGCTAGATCTAATGGTATGTGCCTACCTAGCCTATTATATTCCCTTGGAATTTATCAATGACACAATCCATATAATTGTGGTTACTTTTTGTGTGGCTAAAATCCTTTTTTGGTTTTGCAAGGGAAAGACTGAAAAGAGAGAGAATGTAAAAAATTCTTTCTCAACCAAAGGCAAAACATTGATTTTCTTTTTCCTTCCACAATGAGGAATTAAAACAATGTCTGTTGCTCTTGTGCTTAATGTCAGAATCCCTGCTAAAAAGCAGTATGAAGAAATATGATGATTTTTTCATATGGAACTTATTCCCTGTAATTTTATAATATACATATGTGAGTTTTTGTGAAGACTTATCGTATAAAAGAGCAGTGTAATAAAGGAAAACTGTGCTCATAACATCCTTTGGCATGAAAAGAGCTAAACAGCTGCACTTAAGGGAAGGTAAATAAAATGGACAGGCAATGGCAAATAGCAATGCACTGTTGCAAGTGTATTTTTTCCTGAGAAGTAATGAAAGACACAGCCTAGACTGTAAGGTTCCCCCACTATTTTTCTGGCCTTCTTTACAACCTGTGCCGTTGCAAGATTTCCGAATTTTAAAAGATGTCTTCCACCTGCACATAAAATATTGAGACACACTTAGAAAATACTTATATTTCTCATATTGTTAAGATCTTAGTTTTAGTGTGAAGCTCACAAAAGATATGGATCATTATAATTTATCATTTCATTTTTATATTCATTAGTTGCAAAAAATGAACTTTTTTCTCACATAAAAATATTGTTATTAATTTAGTAGTGACATTGGAGCAGCATCAGGAGGTTCAGTCAGTAACTTCATTACTTGTATTAACTTCGTAACTTCGTCCCCTTGTATTTAGCACTACTGATGTATCTGGTTAAACAACAACAAAAAAACATTTACAACCATATTACACGGCAAGAATCAGCAAGCACATGAGACTAAGAGACATGGATGCACCAAGAAAGCAAATAAAAATAAATAGTTTTATTTGGCAGAATAAACAACGGTTGCAGACTGTTTTTTGATTGATGAATGATGGAAGCATCAGGGCAGAGCTGAACTTGTAGCAGCATGATGAGGTTCCCTGTTGTGAAAGATAAATATCCAATTTGGCCTAATGCCTAAATAAATTATTTAGATTGAATTAACCTGACTTTTGGTTCCTGTGGCCTTCTTGGCTTAGCTGATTAATTTATGAATGACGAAGCTTCAAGGAATCCACTTTATTCTGGGGAGGCATGCTGTAAGGAAGTTAGAGTATTTTCCAGAGGAACAAAGTCTCCACATGAATAAATCTGGAATTCTGGGAGCCATCAAGCCATAAAATACTTTGAGTCACAGGCGCTAAACCTTTTCCTTTCAACCGGAGCAGAACACTTCATCTTAGAAAATATATGTTTGATATTCTATTTAGAAACACAGGTTTTCTAAGAAGCAGAAAGGACATTTCAATGTATTCATCTGTGGAACAGGCAAACCAATTATTGCCTGATCTGCACGTATCTCTGCACATTAACAGTGAAGGCAGCTGTTGTCACCCAGGTGAAAGGTGCTATCTGAGAACAAAACACTGCAAGCCATTAAGCTGCAGGAAGAGATTAATGCAAAGGAACAGAAAAGACTAAGCTAATAAGATATCTTTATTGCCTCCATTCCTTTCCTAACTCCCAAATCTAACACACAATTTTTGTTGTTTGCCAATGGATTTTTTAAATCTGCATGGCTTTGGCTCAGAGTTATAACTTAAGAAAAACATAGCTTCTGGGTGGGATTCCATTAAAATAGCCTTGGGTGAGGTGTTTGATAAAGCTCATGTTAATTACAGGAAAACCATCCAGAGAAGGTGCTTTTTTCCCCCTCTCCCTCTCTCTTTTTTTTGTTTAGTTTTGTACAGGTTACAGTATATTTTCTATTAATACGGTATGCTCTGGAGATGAGGAGTAAACTTGTTCTTTAGCTCTTACATAAAACTGCTGCACTGAGGAGCTGGACAGCCTTGGTGGCAATGATAGGAGGATAAAAAAATTACTGTGCTGCAAAACATTCAAGATATAATGAGCTTCATTTTCCATTGGTGTAAACTAGGAAAGGCTTAATTGAAATTAGCCTAGTGATTTATAATAGTTGCCAAATGCCTTCAGAAGCAGCTAGGAACTCAGGAGCTGTCTGAGGAGATAGATTTTTGTCCTTTATTTCAAAAATACATGCATATATAAAAATATGTGTGTGTATGTATAAATATGCCTATATATATATATGCACACACACACATGTATTTTAAGCATGTATTTTAGCATTTCATATGCTTGCTTTTCTCTGAGGTGACCAGAAGCTGTGGTTTGCAAGAGTATGTCTGACTCCTGTTATAGCTGAGTATTTTGGAGCTGCCTTTCACAGTTTCAGCTCTTCTTCTCTGCGAGTGCTGCCTTGTCAGGGGCTCCACAGAAAGTCCCTGTATGGCTCAGTGGCTGGCGTATCCAAAAGACTTCACTTCTTGGATCAGCTCCTGTTAATATTTTGGTGTTGGTGTTATTGCTTACTGCTTGATACAGACTTAACTACTGAATTAATCATGAGAACAGGGGTTCAACCCTACCTGTTCCTGAGGGAGAGCCCTAAACATGCAGCTTCTGGATGAGGGAGGTTGGGAGATGCTCATTTAGGTTTGGTTTGGGGGAGAACGGAGTGCTCTGTGAGCAAGCTTACCCACCTGGGTTTCCCAAGGAAGATGGGCAGAGCAAAGCAGTGCCTATTTTCTAGATGTCATAAGCACCAAACTGCTTCAGATAACCATGACTTTGGTGTATGTGCACCCAAGAGCTGAAGCCTGTGTGCCAAGGAGTTTTGACTATGTATCAGGCCACGGTAACAGCAAAAAACAGTTTCTTAATGCTGGTCTGGACCTGGATGGCTAAGGGGCTGCTAAGAACATAAATCTCTGTTATGAATGTGATTTTTTTTAGTTAAAACAATATTAATAGACAAGGATGCTTTACATAACTACTGACTGAATCATTGTGGTCTGTTTATCTGGTGTCTTACACAGTATATAATGCTGTCAGAACTGAGGTTTTTCTCAGACCTGAAGAAATCCAAGGTGTTTATTTTAGGACTCAATTTATTATTTTTTTTAACTGAACTCAAAGTAATAAAGGCTTTAAGGCAAAGCTGACTGGGAGTGATATTTGGAAGGCTGGTTCCAGCTAATTGAGGAAAAAATGAGAGAATTGATTCATCCAGCCGTGTTACTAACACTGTCCAGGTTCAAGGGTCTTTTAGGCCCTCTTTGTAGAAGAAAGGGTGCATTTACATCTGCTGTTCCTTGCTGCCTATCTTGTTAAGATGAGGGTCCTGGGTAATATTGTTTGCAACGTATAGATTTATTCTGGAGTTATGACTTTGTGAGTATAGTCTCTAGTGACATATACAAAAAGCAGACATATCATAAAGCTGCCTCATCTAGAAAAAGGTAAAAATAAATCTATAGTGAAGAAATATCTTTCCCAATATGATACCCAGAGTGCATGAACACCTTTCAGTGAAATTAGGCTAGTTTTCTTATGGGAAGAGTTTCCAACTTCAAATAAAATCATTATAGACTGTGCAGGCTGAAGAATGCTTAAACTCACTCACAAAGTATGTGAGGAGGGAAATGATAAACCTCTGTTATTAAGGTATTCCTCTGGAGAGGGAGAAAAGAAAAAGAACAAAAAAGGTAAGACTTTTCAGAGATTTGCACTTTCAGATATAGATCAATATTGTGCTGTGCTAGTAAGTCTGAAACTCCAGTGTATTGTTATATATCATTACTTTACTAAATGGCAGCATGAGCACTAGAATGAAAAAGAAATCAATTTCCTTGATGGTTCTTAAAATCAAACATGGTGGTACTGGGTATATAGAGAAATTACAGTACTTTGACACCCATAGCGATGGCAGCTTTTCTCTCTGTCTCATTATTATTACTATTATTATTATTTATTTTTAATTGTTGTTGTGCAGAAGTGTGTAAGGATGAAGAATAAAATTTAGGCACAAAACACTGCTGAACAGTCAAATAACAGTTTCTGTACCTTTTCACAGCCTGAAAGAAAAGCTGGAAGTTGCACAAGGGAGCAGAGCAAGGAAATTACTGATCTTAGTCCCAAATGTCTGGTTGCATAGAGGGAAGGAGGAGGGAGTGAGGAAAATAAATAAATAAAAGCCAGAGCAGTATTTATTCTGGTTTTGTTTTCTATCTCTGGTTCTTCCACTGTGCTGAGCCCATGCTTTTGCTGCAGCAGTTCTCCAGGTACTTTCAAGCTGCTGTGCGTCCCGTTCTTCCATCGTCTTCCCCTGCTCTTAAATTCTGTCCCCTTCTGCTCCTACAACTTAATGTGCTTTCAGTGCCCCAGTAAAAACTCTAGGCACAGTTATGCTGCCTGCTGTCAAGTTCTAGTGATAGACCAGATGTGGACTCCCCACGGGTGCTGCACGCAGGAGCGATATTGCATGTGTGCTGTTAAGTTGTTAAGAAGGAGACAACTCAGAAATAGGCAGTTTTGGGTTTGGTGTCACATTTTTATGACAATGGTTTAAAAAAGGCCTTTCTTTGTGATGACATTTACACCACTCACCTCACTGGTACATCTCTACTCAGTTCATCTGGGCTGAAATATGAATAGTAATTTTCTTAGTACAGAACAGGGTGTACTTATAATTTTAATCTAGGTTATCACATAGTTTTTGTAATAATATCTGCCTTAATGAGTGACAGGAGGGGAAAAAATCATTTTTGTCCCTTCTGTGCTCTTTTTTTCCTGCAAGCAAAGTAAATGTTCTGAGAAAAACACTTTGGAATATGTTTGGGTTCATTACACTTGCTTTCTGTTCAGGAATTCACATAACACAAAGGAAAGTGGGATCTGACACCTTCAAGATAAAAGTATCAGACTACCTATAAAGTGTTGTTTGAGATTTAAGTGACATTGTGGGAAGGCTAGAATAACTGGGACACAATGACTTTGAGCAGAAGAAGCATTGCTAGCTTTGGTGTAAGCATCATCACAGAATACCAAGGTCCTGCATAATGCCCTTGGGGAAATCTCACAATAGGCTCCTCATTATCCCTGTTGTCTATCTGTTTTCATTCTTTTCTGGCCAAAATAGCACGATGCTTGGAAGGCATGGCCCTTTTAAACTGCTGGCACTCCTCATTCATCCTTCAGCCACACAGGAGCAAAGGTGTGAGCACAAGTGCTTAGGAAAGTTGAAAGGGTGCTGGCAGGGGATGGAGAAACTCCTGCGTGACACCTGTGGAAACAAAGATTCTTGTATATATACTTTCATAGGGTCCTGCAAGGCATTGTGTCCAAATGGACCATGATCCTCAGTCTGTGTGTCCAGTGTTTCTTCCGAATCATACTCTTTTTTTGATCAAATCTATCTAGTTTTGGCAGCCTCTCCTGGTGGAGTATGCTCTGAGTTTCAAACAGGCTGCCTCACGAAAAGCTTCCCAGACTTGGCCTGCCTGCACACCACTGCTGTTGCAGCTGTGGAGGAATCAAGAACTGCTCTTTATTTCCCAAACATGTTCAAGTTGAAGGTGTAGTCTCAGGATGGCAATTCCCTCCCCTCCACCCCTTCTTTCTGGCGTCTTTTCCATCTCCTGCTTTTCTATTAGGCTATAAAAAAGTACCAAAAAGGCACTTGAGTTTTAAGTGATGTTTGTAGAAGAAATATTTGTTTTTCACTCCCTATAGATGGTGGCCAGTGGGATTTTCTTCTCAGTATACAGCTTTTAGGTAATGTGTCCCACTTGTGGCTTACAAAAGACGTCTTGGAAACCCCAATATAGGAAACAACCATGTTTCCTTGTTCTGAACCTGGGTTGTTTAGCAAGAAGCTTCCTCATTTCAGAGTAGGTGTTTGTTTATTTATTAGCTTTTTTCTTCAATATGAAATGATAGGTAAGGCAATTGATGGAAGAGATGTTGGAAAACATGGACAAGCCAAGTTTTATTAAGGGAGTGTCCAAATCTCCTTTCCTTGGTGTCCTCAGATAGTGAGTCTTATCTGGAAAATATGCACTAGTTTACAAACAAGTTACTGGATTCAGTACAAGGGTAACCAGGTAAGTTCTATGGTCTGTTTCATACCAGTAGGTCAAGTGTCTCTCTATTAATCTGCAATGTGAAAAAAACCTTTTCATAATTATTTAAACATCTTGTGTGAAAGAGGAATTTTTCCCTCAAGCTGCCTATATTCTGTGCTTAAAGTTTCTGGAAACAAATGTAAATGGACTTTGACAATTCAAAAGCAATATATTGTGGTTCTGGGTGGTTTAGAGATCAATGATGCTGTCTTGAAAAGGGAAAACTGCACTTATGTAGCACTAGAAAAAAATGTTTTATTCTTGTGATTTGTTTGGATAGTGCGAGACTCATCTCTGTCCCCATGGAAAATTATTTTTCTCTTTCACCTTACCAAAAGCATAAAAAAGACAACCAAACACACAAAAAGATGAGATAAATAGAACTGATTTCATAAAGCATCTCCTCTTACTTTACATTATTGCATGCCACTCTGTGCTGGGATGCCCAGGTAGAGAAGCCCCAGTAAAGTCAGAGGACGGGCTTCTGTTCAGCAGTTTTCCACAAGATTATTCTAAGAAATAGATATCGCCTAATACTGAAGCCTGCTCCAGTCTGATAAGGCTTGTCTACAAGCAGAAGGCAGCATGCTGCTAAGTGCAGAGTGGTGTCTTTACATGAACTCTCTGCATGACCAGTCTCAGGGTATACATACCACGTCTACTTTCAAAGTGAAATAAGCCACTTCTCTAATTAAAAGGCTTCTGATGTACATTTTTATGGGAAGTGACTCATGGTAGTTGGTATGTTGCTAATCTGCTAATCTGCCCTGACTCTCTCCTGTTGAGAATCTTCAAGTGTTTCAATTTTAAAGTCTTCGTCAGTTATTTCTACAAGTTCAGCAAACGGTGTCTCTGCACTGCACTGAGATGCAGAAAGCCCAAATGCTATAGGACCAGGGCTCTGAGCTCATTGGGGTGAGTATAGTATTTTCACTGAACATACATCCTTATATTGATGTCCATGTGTTTATTTGTACCATGGCAACACCTAAAAATCCAACCTGAGATCATGGCCTTCTTTCACTAACTGGTAAATTGATATCTGAGGCAATCTCAGAGAAAAGCAATAAATTGAGAAGGGAGAATTTGAGTCAGATTAGATTTATGAAGAAAAAAAAATAAAGGATTTGAATGTTCATACCTTCTTTGAGTTAAACAAAGAAGAAAACGTGACTGTAAATACTCGAGAAGTTTAATAACAGCAACAAAAAAAAGAAAACAGAGCGTTTTTCCTAAAGTTAGGCTGTCAGCTCAGGAGACCTCATGTTAAATTCGTGATATATGTCCCTGGGCAAGTCATTTATGCTTAGATCCTAGGAAGTTTCTAGAGGCACCCAGCTGCTACTTCTTTGTCTATGTAATTAGTTGTTAGTCAGCTGAGATTGCAAATTACCTAATTAGACAATTAGCTTGCTAAATACCTTTGCAGGTCTGAATCTTGGCATCTGCCTGCCTCAGCTATGTCTGTAAATGGATATAAAACTATACTATATATAGGGGCATGAGAATGATGGATTCAGAATATAGGGACATTTAGAAGTGGTGATAATGTGAGCCATGGAAGTATGCTGAATAGACGTAAAATAAAATAAATCCTACCTTGATTACATTTTACTTGTCTGTAGGTGGTCAGCTAAGCCCCCTCTCCACTGTATTCAGTACAGAGAGATAAGTTGTTCTTAAAGGCAGTGCATTCTACTTGGAGATAGCTATCTAAGGCAGGGGATGAATACATCCCAGCAATGCCCATCTCTTCCACCTTGGAGGGAACCAAGACTGTATTTTAGATGGCTAGAGCTAGGCAAAATGAATGCCTGATTTTAAGGAGGGGGTAAGCTTCTAGTGAGAGGGTCTTCTGAAATGTTTTCTCAAATAACTTGTTTTTTCCTCCTGTTATTCTTTATTAGAAGTCCTTTGTGAAAAAAATTAGCAACGTGATAGAGCTCCCACTCCTTCAAATTCTGTGACACAGCCTTTTCTGTAGACCAGCAACATCCCACAAAATTCCACAGTGCAAGTACTAATAAGAAATATTGTATCTATTAAGACCTATGTGTTCCAAGTTGCATAATACTATATTTGGAAATCTAGGCCTTCGTAACTCGATGTGAGCTGAGCCTTTTTGGAAATCTGTTTCTAATGTTTTTAGCAATATAGTCTCATGCTAGCTGGAACAACGAGTTACCTCTACCTTGTAGCTACCTACTTGACAATGATTGTCACAGAAATTACAATTATGGGCATTGTGAGTTATTTTTTTTTAGTAGGAAAATGAAAATTATACAGGAAGATACTACAAAAATGCTGGGAAATTCCATAGAGCTGCTGGAGGTCCACATGCAAAGAAGGTGTAACATGGTGAGGCTCTGAAGGAAGGTTGAGCAACAAAGACTAGTGAGGGAGACTGAGATGACCCATCCATGCAATTGCACCCATGCAATTGCACAAGTTTGCATTTCAAAGAAAGATGAGCTTAATTAGTTTACCCTCCTGCAGGCGTGACTTAGGATAGAGTCCTCCCTTGTATTATTACATGCATTACCCTGTGGGACAGCAATCTCTCTTTGTGACTAGTTTGCTCTTTTTGCTTTCCACTCTTCAAAGAAAAAAGCTTGCTTTCATGCTTTGTCCCTGTTGTTTTGGAGGGTCCCACCTCCAGCCCTGACAGAGTTCATTTTCACACAGCTGAATGCTCATTTTCCTCAGAACTGCTTGTCACTTGTCTACTTTGCTGGCTCTGCAGGGAAGGAAGGGTGAGAGGGTGAGTCTCTAGTATTCAGGCTCAACTGCTGGCTCAACAACTAGTGAAGAAGCAGGGACAAGTGATCGACCAGCCCCTGTGGCAATAGGGACCTCGTATCAGAGAGACTCTGAATACTTATGATATCAGGACAAGCTTATGATAAAGCATGTCAAAGGATACTGAATTCAGAGCAGCAAAATAATTTTTTATGAATTTTATTTTACTGCTTTTTACTGACTTGAAGACATAGTGCTTCAGGCACTGTATCACTAGGAAATCAGAGATTAGTCGTCCTAAGTTTAGAGGATGATTTAGGCTTCACAGAAGGGATCCAAAAGCTGCAGGAGCCTTTGCCAAGTGTGGAGCACTCCTGACTCACATCCTCTTAGGTAACGGAAGGATATGAAATAAGTCTCACATACAAGACTTTATTTTGCAGGGCTATGAATTTAGGAGCCCACTGCAAGTGTCTCTAGTTATCTCCAATGGCTCAAGATCCGGCTGGTAAGCTGGATGGGAGATATAACCAATCTTTGGTTTCCCAGAGAGCCTAGACATGAACTAGTTGTTACATTACTATGTGCTGGAAGAGCTCAAGGTAGTTCCTGCTGCCAGTTTCCACAGACACCAGATTATTCCTGGGTTCTCTAAACAGTTAAGAGCCTTAATCCTTCCTGTGACTCTAACCCCATGAATTCACATCACAAGTACCTGTTTCAGAGGCACTGAATCACCCTCTGTAAGTACCTATGGATGCCCAATATAGGCAGTGAAAGACAATTCCAAGAGCCCTGTGCTTGAGACACAAGAAGGATGACTCTATACATAAACATTCACAGGGTGAAACCTCGTTCATCCACACCTCACAGCAGGTAGCTGTAAAACACAATATAGGGAACAGAGAGCGAACAGAGAACAGTGGTGGGAACACAAAGCTGCCTATACATAGCAAAATATCTGCTATGCTCTGCCTGTTACTTATTCTATTCATTACTCTGTCACTTTCTGCTCCCTCTGGCTGTTTTATCCATCCAGTGTCATTCATTAAATACTTAAATTATTAAATGCTGGGATGTGGGCCTCTCTCATCCCTCTTCATGGTGTGTGGAGCACTACAGGACCCTGCCCTTGGCTGGGTCTTCCAGGCACTATACCAGTAAAAATAATGCACACAGTTAGATCAGCAATGTAACATCCGACAAGCAAACCACACAGAGACCTAAACAGTCTTTGGTGTTGAATTACTTTACTGTCTAATGTATGGTTCATGTAATAACTTGCTGTAGATTTCTGAGTTAAAACCAGAAGATAGCACACTTAAAGCCTTATATCTCTGTGCTATCTGTGGGGGACTTGGGGGAAGTCTATAATTACTAAAATTGGGAAGTCTGCCAAAGATGATTTACAGGTATGGAGAAGAATTCATCATTTGTGACACTTAGGACTTTTTCAAGTTTATTTTGGAGGTTTTCCAAGATTAATATTAAAACACAATTTTTAAAATGAAGCAATTGGACTACTCTTCATTAATGTTTTCTATGTCTTCTCAGCTCTTGCCCAGGGTGTTGCACCAGCCTACTCTTTCCTGAGACAGCATAGCCTGTTTATGTTGCACCAGGAAGAATCAAATCAAGGGAAACAGCTTATCTTAGTGATATAGACAGCTTTTGAGGTGTGCAAGGGTAATGCATAACAGGAATAGATGTTAATATTATAATTTGTATTGCAGTTATTGTTGTAAGGCTCATTGGGCTCAGAGCCCTGCTAGGCTACATGAGTTAAAGGAATGAAGCATTGTCCTCGGTCACCTTTGAGTTACAGATATAAAGTGACTTGCACTTTCACAGCTGTAAATAGTTGCTGCTTGAAGCTGATTTGATGGGGTTGCTTGGTTGCTTAGTGGTGTTTTGAAAGACTGAAAATGCTCTTAATGAACTCATTCATGTTGCAGAGGATTATTTCACTGTAACAGCAAAGTTTGAACCTACAGCACTTATTCTCAGGCAATTGTTGAAGGAAAATTGATTCCTGTATCCCTTCCAGGCCCTGATCCACTCACTAGAATGACCCTCTTGTGCAAGATCAGAATCACAGAATGGCTGAGTTTGGAAGGGCCTCCTGGAGATCATCTAGTCCACCTTCCCTGCTTAACCAGTGCCACCTAGAGAATGTTGCCCAGGAATATACTCATATGACTTCTGAATTTCTCCATGGAAGGAGACTCCACAACCTCCCCGGATAACCTTTTCCAGTGCTCTGTTATTCTCACCGTAAATATTTTTTTCCCTTATGTTCAGATAAAACTTCCCGTGTTTCAGTTTGTGCTTGTTGCTTCTCATCCTCTCACTGGCCCATTAAAAAGTATCTATGTGGCCCGATCCTCTTTACACCTTCTCTTCAGATACTTATGCACACTGATAAGATTTTCCCACCTCAGTCTTCTTCTCTCCAGGCTGAAAAGGCCCAATTCTGTCAGCTTTTCCTCATATGAGAGGTGTTCCAGTCCCTTAATCATCTTTGCTGGACTTGCTCCAGTAATTCTGTGCCTCTCTTGTACTGGGGAGCCCAGAACTGGATGCAGTACTCCAGAGGTGGCCTCACCAGCTCTGAGTAGACGGAAAGGATCCCTTATCTTGACCTGCTGGCAATGTTCTTCCTAATGCATCCCAGGACAACATTGGCCTTCTTGGTCACAAGGGCATAGCAGTGGGTAATTGTCAACTACTTGTTCATCAGGACCCACCATGTCCTTCTTCACAGAGCTGTTTTCTGGCAGGTCAGCGCCCGGCCTGTACTGGTATCTTCCTACTGGGGCAGCAAATCCAATGGTTAGAGAACTGGGTCCATTTGGGAACCTTGTCTGAGGGTTACAAGTGGAAAGTCTGAGTATCCAACTTAAGCTGGTCACATAGATCCTCTGTTTAATCAATAGTTAGGGTGATACCTCAGGACAGACTCCATCCAAGAATCTAAAGTTGCTGAGATGAATCAGCCCCTGAAATGCCTTTCTCTCTCTAATGACTATAAATGGAAACTAAAAGAATTGACACCTCATTTTTAGATGACTAAATTTAGAAAGGGAGAATCATAGCTTTAAAATCACAGTATTCCTTTAATTCCCTCTCAACTACATTTCCCCACTAGAAGTACATTGGGGGTATTGGTGGCAAGATGAGCTTGGAAAGCAGAATTTCTGATAGCAAACCATAGTCCAAAATATTTACTGTTCACTTAGGTTTCAGTGCTCGGAGGCAGTGAGCTCGGGTGAACCTCTTAATTGGCAACACAGGAGCCTGCTTCCATGCCAGAAGGTTCAGCCAAATAACCTCTGCAGCAGAGTTTTTTTTTTTTTTTTTCCAGCTCCCTTCATCTTTGGAGAAACATGCAGTTGCAGCTTGGAGCACAGTTAGTGTCTCCAGTCTGCTGCTGAACTGGGACAGGTTTCCACACTGCTGGCCAGTGGCTGCTGGAGCTGATATTCCCCACTGATCACTGTTAGAGCTGCAGGAGTGTGTGGTATTTTAGTCTAGGAAAACCACATAGGGTTTGATTTAGGAAGATCATTGCCACAACTGTTGAGCATCTGGGTAGCTCTTTGTTGATGGGAATACAACAGCGTGCTGTGTGCTTTTATGTCACATCACAAATGCCATTAATGAGTAAAGCAAAGACAATCTGATTAAGGAGACCAGAGTGGTTGCCTTTACTTCAAAGAGCTGGACAGGGCCTTTTAAGTTCATAACTGTCTCTGCAGACACAACATTCACAAACAGGAAACTGGGGATAAACGTCTTTATTTTTCTGCTTTCTGTAACACCTGTGTTAGCTTTTTATCGTTTCCCTCCCTCTCCATGGTGCCTTTTCCCTGGAGTGGAACTGGGAGAGGGAGACTTCTCTGCAGCACTGCATGACTGTGCATCAGGACAAACTTTGCCAAGCACTGGGGAGGCGAGAACCCAGCAACAAAGGAAACACATTTCAGCATTTTAACATGTAAATAAGAGATACCAGACTCTCCAGTGTCCGGAGTGCCCTTGTTTTGTTTCTATTTTTGCTAGCTTTTGGGAGGTTCAGCAGCCTGAGAAGTGTCGGTGCTGAGTACCATGGCGATTGTACCATGTACCATGGCTTTCTGCATCAGAGAAATCCATAGCTCCTAATTCCAGACCTTCTCCACTCTAGAAATGTTACTTCAGTTCTCTGGAAGAATTTATAAATGGATGTAGGCACTCAGAATCTCTTGTTTCCATAGCTGCAAATAAAAAGAGAGTTTCTATCTGTGCTCTCAAGAACAGTTAGGCAAATAACACAGAGCAGCAAGAGAAGAGGTAAGCAGCATCATGGTCTCCTTTCATATCATTCACACTCACCCTTTGAGAAAAGAATTCTCAGCAGAATAGTATGCTCAAAATTGAAAAGAAACATCCCCAAGGCTTTTGGAATGGCAAAAAGAAGAGAAGCTGGAGAAGCTCCCCTCTCATGAACTGCTAAAACAAAACAAACAGCTGGATGGCAGAAGGACTGTGCTTTGCCATTAAATATTTTCTGAAACTTTCTTCCAAGATCCATGCTATTATTTGTTTTAGTTTTTCCTTCTCACAAATTTGATTAAAAAAATATTATGTCTTTTGGACATGAAAGGAGCAGACTAGTAGTAAGTATGATCAGTGTTAATCCCTTTTCTGAGCATGTGGCTGAAGAGACCAAGGGGTTCATCACCGATCCTCCTCTAATAACTGAAAAGGTTAATGCCTATTTCCACTCGCCTTTGGCCACTGGAATCCTTCCGTCCTCAGTCCTGCAGATCTGTTATCATCAAGTATTGTACTTAGTTTCTTAAACTGAAAATGAATTCAACCGAAGTTGACTGAAACAGAGGATGATTCCACTAGCAGATCTTCTGGCAGAAGGGAAGAGGTGGTGACATGTGGTATAAGGGCTGTGACAAGTACCGGAGATCAGTGCTGCCCCTCCAAGTGTTAGACTGTAGTCACATTGCTGCCTGTATGGCTTCTGTCTCCACTTATTCCTTTTTTGGGAGCGCATATCTCATGGAAGCTGAACAAAAGATGTCTGTGGAGAAGTAGGTCAAGTTCTGTTCTAAAAGCATATCCCACGAGCAGGATGTTGTAGGACACTTGTAAGCATTGTGGTAGATACCAGCTGCTTACTGTTATTTGAGGATTTGTCCAACTTCAAAGATCTTCACTCAGATTTTCAAAGAATTTCACTTAGAGTTTAGCTATCCACTCCCTAACAAAACTTACCAACTGGTTTGATTTTTCTTTTCTAACTGATGGTCACATTGACCTGATTCTGGCATCTGAATTCACATTATGGATTTTTTTTGCAGGATTTCAGACCATCACATTCTTTCCACTGAAACTACACAGCAAAAGAAAATATGTTTTTAAAATGCCAAAACATGGTGTGGTACTGTTCTGTCTTTCTCTCTGATTAGCTATCTTTCTCCACTAATCACTCTAAGAGCCTATTTTCCTCGTGGGAGCAGAGATTCTCAGGCAGGCCACATGAGACAGATGGGTTGCATCTGTATTTATAAGTTAATAAAGGCCAAGGTACAGAACTGGACTGCAATAACCCATAATGTTTGCTCATATACTTGTTGGCCTGTTTTTGACCCTTGCCAATTGGTACTTTCCTAAGAAGCGCCCTAGCAGGAGTTGAGGGGATGTAGAGGGTTCCCAGAGGGCAGTATGGAGGAGGCCAAGCTTTTTTGAAGGGAAAGAGTTTAGGCATACAGACATAAGCTGTGCCAAACTTCTCTGTATCAGGACCTGCAAATAGCATCTGGCACAATTTAGTTATTGATAGATACAGACTTATCCTTCAGGATCTAGAGATTCAAGTCAGAGCTGCATTGGGGGTGACTGTACCACATTCCTGTAATTACACATGCTTCTCCTCCTCCCACCTTTTGTTTATTTTATCTTTTTAGATGTGAGCTCATCAGGGGAGGTACTGACACTATATATTTGTAGAATATTTAGCCCTGTTCTCCATAGAATTTCAGTGCAAATAAAGGCAGCTGAATCTGGACTTCACTGTTTGTTTAGAGCTTAGAGTGAGTTTCCTGACTATAACTGCACCATAAAGGAAGGAACAAAGAGTAGCTACTTAAAAACAGCAAAACCTTTTCCATTTCAGCCTTGGCTATTTTACTTGCAGGCTTATGTCAGACCCCTAAGGCTGAAAGTATTTCTTTTCTTGTCTTGGCATGAGCAGCACGTGGAATATTTAAGAGAGGAAAAAAAGTCCATATGACGCAGCCCAGAATGAAGCAGCCTTGCCTGTTTTTCTTGATCTGAAGCACTTTATTAGCTGGAGCACAATATGACCTGGATGTCATGGTTTCCATCCCATTTTTGGCCTCTGCACACCAAAGCGGTGCAGGAGCAATCATTTGCTCATGAGCCGGTGGGTGTTTGCTCAAGTTCTTTGCTGTGTAACATTCTCTTGGTGGGACTTTGCTTCAGCCCCTTCTTCTCTGTGAACATCCCAAAAATCACTTTGGCTCGCAGTGAACAAAACTCCGTGATGGTAATAAGAAGCAGTGAGTAAACTGTTCATGTCTTGCACAATACTGCCTTGAACTCTGCTGAAGGGGCCTTATCTGGCAAGGTCAGGACTGTGATGAAGTATAACTTTGGATGGAGAATCTGCTTGAGAGATAGTGTAACCCACTGAGTGATAAGTGCTGACAGACTGGCACCCTGATGTTTGAAGTGCTTTCCCTTGCGGCAGAAGCATGTCTGTGATCCTGCGGTGTTATGGCCAGGCTCTGTCTGTTTTGAAAGCCTATACTTTCTTGACATGGAAACTCAAAAAGATTCAAGCTGAATGTACTTAGCAGAACCCTAAATTTTGGGCCACGGTTTAAGAAGATAAATTTCAAGGATTCTATATGGCCTCTCTAAAAGGCATTTGTAACAATAATCATAAACATATGTCAGTCCATTTACATTATTATTATTATATGTTTACTTTAGTGTTTTTCAAATACTTTACCATTAAGTTATTGTGTGTAGTGCAATAGTTCATAGAGGATAAAAGAACATAAAGTTATGATTTGTAAAGAGGGATAAAACAATAACACTGGGGAAGTTCAATCTTCTAGTGCTTAATGAATTGGGAGCACTTTTCAATATGTCCAGGCAGACTTCCTTGCAGTTCCTCTTCTTCCCTCTTTCTTCCCCATGGGTTAGCTTCTGAGTGCTCTCACCATGGCCACACAGGGAGAGAAACCAAAATATGTGACTGAGATCCACAATAGGAGGCTGAAGATTAAGTGAAATGTCCTAGGACCTCCAGGAAAGAACTGCTTTGCTCCATCCCAAAACTCAGAGACAGAAATGTTATCAGAAGCCAGGCATGGATTGTTTGGCTAACGTGAGGTCTTAAGTAATAGTAAAGATATATTTCAGTTCCTTGAATCAGTTTTCTTCAGTTATATTCAAGATACATACAAACACATATATATAGCTATAACTTCTGTAAATAAAGTGAAAAGCTTGGGAGAAAAAGTAATAATAAAAAAATCTTTCTTTCCTTTAGTTGCTAAACAGGTTCCCCATCCTGTTTCCCTTATCACCAGAATAATAATATTATATCACATCTTTGCAAGATTTCAATAACTGGCATGACAATTCTATCGTTGGTCCTATTTTTTTGACAGCAAGTGATCAGGACTTCTAATTTGGAACACAAAATCTTATGTTCCTTTAAAATAGATAGCATGAGTATGACCCTTAATAATATACAAGGCTAATCAGACCTCTGCTTTACTAATTGAGTGCAGAGGGTATGTCTGCAGAGATAAAAAAGGAAAATACTGTTCTTATTTTGATTAATAAAAATGAAGCACTAACAGACATTTAGATATGTTAATTTTCAGAGATTTGCAGCCATCCTCCCCTCAGTGGGAAGCAATGACAAATCCCTTGCAAGTGCTTTCATTATCAGGCTCCCAAAGGATAGTTGTCTGCACTTTCTTTCCTTCCCACTCTCTAATGTATATGTACTGGGCTGCATTTTTTAAGCATGCAATCAGAAAGCATGTATTCCTCAGGACCTCTGGGTCATTACTGCATAGGGTGGACACAGAATGAGATAAACACAAAGGAAGAAGAAGGCTTTTTTTTTTTTTTTTTTTTAAGAGCTAAGAGTTCAGTAAGACCTAGGAGCCTATTGCTTTTTTTCTGTTTTGTTTTTCTTTTTTTTTTCTTTTTTCTCTCTGCTGCACAGATTTGCCAGGAAGAGGCAAGATCACGTTGTTTGCCATTGCATTCCAGCTAGAGTTCCGTCATTCATAACTTTCCAGTTCTTGACTCTGTAATCTTCATGTTTAATATATCATGGAATCCATTTTGTGTAGCAGGCCATTTTATTTTATTTCTTCTCAAGTGAGAATACTATCCCAGTACTGGCACATGTGCCCAATAGCTAATATGTTTTTCCTTTTTTAGTAATGGCATAACAGACTGTTACTGCTACCATCTGAGAGATTCATTCCTTTACCTCCTGCAGCAGAGGGCCATGCTTAGACATGTCAGGATTTTATAATGTTTCAGCACATGTTCCACAATGAAGTGAATTATGTATGGAGTAACTACACATAAATCTGGAACTGGAGAAATGGAAGCAATTGCTATCAGTATGTATTTGTTACTCTTGGAAGGTTTTATTTGGACTGCTATGGTCAAAAAGAGAAACAAGTAAGGTCTTAGAGATTTTTTTTTCACTCTGTATGACATGTAATACCAAACAGGAATCAGCAGGACTAAGCAACTCAATTATAAAGTTCATATGATTCATTTTTTGGTGGTTCCTATTTTTCTTCATTGGCTTTACATATAGCATTAAGCAAGAAAGCTGCCAATTTGTCAGTTGGCAAGCCTGGTACTTCTCAGGTACCTAAATTGAAATGAGGGAAAATGACCCCAGAGACCTCAAAAACTATTTCTACAGTCATTTTTTAAAGTTCTACTTTCATTCAAATGGTCTGAATAAGCATGTCCTCTAAAGACTCTAAAGAATTCAAAATAGGGTTTAAGAAGATGAAGTTAGTATTTTTGTGCTAATGATCACAAGTTTCATCAGTACTGTAGGATTGCGACCCTTTCTGAACAAATCGGTGCAACTTCACTGAAGTCAGTGGACACATACCAGTATCCCCTAGTGTTTACTCTCTGCATTATGCTGATACAGCTCTAGTGAATATTTTTTTCTTTATTATAAATGTCTGCATCTTTAATAAATTGTCAGGATTGTCAGGACATTCACTGAAAAAAAGCTAACTATTGTGAAAATAATGAAGAAAGAAAATGAGAATTAATAAACACATAATCACTGCAAACTGGAAGCCTCTCTAAGGCATTGATCATCAGTATTTGAGCAAAGTAGATGACCCTTTATGTTACCATCCTTAGAAACTGCATGCTTTCTGGAAACTTGAATGACTTTGAAGGAACTGAACATGGAAAAGAGTGTTACTTCTGTTCATAAGTATTTCTATTCTTATCACTGTATATATTAGATCCAAGTAGAAATTTTTAGAAAATGAAGAAAACATAGCATCCACCCTTAGTGTCAAGTGGGAATTTTAGAAGAGAGGAATGCTTGAGTTTTATTTTTCTAAGTTAAATTCAACTCAAAACTTGCATGCTTACTGCTGTAACACATTTCTCCAGGAGAATCGATTTGCCAGATGGACTCTTCTCATAACACGAGACAGCTATATGCCTTTCCAGAGACCCAGTTCACCTTTGTGAAAACAGAATTAGGCTGTCAGTATGTAGTAGTTTAAAATAAGCTCCATACTTCGATGTGGTGGGTAAGATCACGACTTAGTGGTTTTCAGATCTACACAGGATTTTAAAAGGAATTCATAGGGATTCCTTTGGGGCTTGACCTCATTGACAGTGTTATTGACATAACTCATTTTCTTCACTGTTAAATAATTGAAATCCATTGCTGCATTATTAAATAGCCTCAATGAGCTACAGCTTCTTTCAACCTTTTTTTTTTAATTAAAGAATCACATTTTCCTTTTGGGTGAATTTTGTGAGAACTGTTTTGATCTTTTCAGAAATGATGAAAAAGTATTTGGTATTTCATCTAGGACTAAATGATGCTTTAAAGTGAAGATTATAGGTTTTGGGGGGGGGAAGTGAAAAAGAAGATTTATAGGAATAATTTTGTTTTTCTTTAAGAAGATTTTGTGATTGTTGATACAATTGTGATAAGCTTTAGCAGAACTGAGTTAAAGTAAATCTTCAATGCAGAAAAGGTGATTTGTTGTGCACTGTAACTCTTAATTTATACAGTTGATGACAGACTGCTCATGTTTGTATATTCTACTGAGTGCTTCTGAATAATTACTAACCATATTATGAACATTATTTTGCATTAGGCTTTGTGCTTCTGCAATTAATCATTACTTTGCTGATTTCTTCCTTTTTTTTTTTTAAACTGCTTACACTGTAGGAGAATCTTGGCCCTGCATAACAAAAGATACACTTCAGATTATATTGACTTAGTGTATTGAATATGTTCTCAGAGATATGTCTCAGAATCTATCTAGTTTCACAGTGATAGTTTATAATAAAACTTTTAGTTCCCTGGAGGGCCCTTGCTTTGGCTTTCTAGGAGTGAAAAATGCAACATGATAGATCTGTCTTTGTTTTTTTTCACCTCAGATGAATGGAACAAATGTTCCAGATTTGCCTAAATTATGGTCAACATGGAATCTTTAGAAATTAAACAAGAAAAATGTTGTTTGTTTATTTAGAGGAATTCTGACAGTATTTGGAAGCAACACAAATGCAAGAACAAATGATTATTTAATTATTTTAAGGCTCTAGTATTGTATTTATTGGCCTATTGTTTGTGCTAAATTGAGCTGTTGTCATGACGTTAGTCTTCTTAATACAACACACAAATATGAAGTTAATATCCTGAGAATTTTTTAAAAAGACGCTGCCTTTTCAGATGTTGCCTCTCAGAACAGGCTCTGTTGTAAGAATTGCGTTAGATAATCTTTTGTCTGGGTAGTTATTGTTCCTATGGCCAGTTCACACAGGGTAATCACCTCAGCCCTTTTTCACTTCCAGCTCTATTAAACCTATTTTACCATGTCTGAAGCATTCTTCCCTCTTTGCTAGGTTCTTCAGATTCTTTTCACAAATATGTTCTGCAGCCGCCCAGCTGTGGCACTGTGTAAAGACTCAATGGAGTTGTTAGACCCATAGGTCAAGATCTCCAGTTTGGCTGACAAACCAAATGAACTTGGTTTTCTAGTGAAGAGATACCGGTTCAATAGTCCACTAATAACCAGTTCAACCTTGTTGCTGCAGAGAGCAAGCTATTTACTGGGAGGCAGCATTGCATTTTGGTCTCCCTCAGAGACCATCAGATTTTGTTTTTAATGCGCCAGGTAGTGAAATCAAAGCATGAGGGCTTACAGGCCAACCTGTGATTACCCTCTGTAAATCACAGGTTGGAGATGACTGGGCTGGAAGATGCACTTAAGGTCTGGGCTAGTCTGATGTATGGGACCGGAGGGAAGAGGTTGCATCCATCTTTAGAAACTGTTATTTCCTCCAACTTGGATATTGGACGGGCCAAACACAACTGATTATGTCCTCTAGTTCCTTGCTTGCACTGTGACTTTTAACAGATTAGAACAGGCTTTTGAGAATGACCACAGTACTTTTAATAGTTTGTGTGTCTGTCTATCTCTGGGTGTACCAAGGAGTCATAACTACCTGCCTTGCACCAATAGCCTTCTAAATTAAACATTATTTTAAAAGTGCTTAAAATTAACCTAGATGATCTGAGTCTACTGTGAATAATTCAGATAGTCCACTTTAACATGACAATCTGCCAAGCAGTGGGTATGTATGCTTCTGTTCAACTTCTGCTATTCAAACAGTGATTCTTCTTTCTTTTTTCCTTCTTTTTTTTTTTTTTTTTTTTTTTTTTCCCTCTGGATGTGCCTCCATTTTCGAAGGCAAGGCTAATGAGAGGCAGACCATTCCACCTACACTTTTATTCTTGAGGTGGCCTGGACCTAGACTTTCTCTGTCCTGCTTGACTCAGTGTAAAGGAGTGGTGGTAGTCAACTAGGAGCACACTTGTAGGGTCAGGACCTGGCCCATGTTTTGCTTAGTGAGGCCATTGGCTCGGGAGACTTTGCTCATTTCTTTCTCACATAGACTTTCATATTCCTACACTATTTTTCTGCTCAGTTTTGGAGATCTCTCACTGTGCCTCCTGCCCTCAGAGTTAAGCAATTGCGGTTGTGCTCTGTGTTGAACTCTGCACGACCAGCTAGAGGGATTTCTCAACCGAGGCATCCTGCTGTACCGCACCAGAGCCTGAGACCAATTAGCCTGAGAGCACAATCCAAGACACATGTATTTGGTTCAGCTAATGCTGTTTGTTTGTTGGGTGATCATGTTTTTCTAAGTTTGCACTTCACTCGTGACATGACTGACACTTCAGTAAGGGCTGGTGATGTGTCTCTAGGTATGTCATTATTATTTTAGTGTTTATTTTCCTGATTTTTTTCAAAGATACATCAGCTATAGCAGTGAACATTAGATGACTTTTGTATGAATTGTGAGGATATCCAGAGACTTATAAATTAAATTAAACAAATATGGCCACTAGGTTTTCAAAACAATATGGCATTACCATGACAAAACAAATCATTTTGACTTTCCTAGTCCTTAGTGCACAAGGATGGAATAGGCCTCATTTTTTCCATGTAATGCTATATTTCTACATTGTGACTAGCATTGTTGGATTACTCTTGGGCTTTAAATATGCATGTTTCAAAATAATATATTGAAATATGAATATTTAAACAGTTCTGATCAACTTCACAATGTACATTATTAGCTCATCCACAAAAGACATTTTCATATTTGCTTTGATCCTCTTTGATCTCAGGCAGATAACAACCAGCTTTCAGTAGCCTGTCTTTATAATGTTTCTGTTACAGTGTTCCCATGCCTAGAACTAAATCGGTTTCATTGAAGATACTCAGTGGCCCAAATGACAGAACTTGAATTCCGCATTTGTTGGCTCTCTCATCCTGGCTTTTCTTTTGGCTTGTTTTCAGATTAATATTGTAAAAGTAGATAAGCTTAAAAAAAAAAAAAAAAAAGAACATATATTTCAGCGTATCTAACCCAATAAAATTGCAATGCAGCATCAAAAGAATAAATCTCTGTGTTTAGCAGTGGCCTAAGAAGAATGCCTTTTAAAAAGCCTTGCCTTGCAGAGATTTATATTCCTGTGGGAATGTAAGTGATACCAAGGGCAGCAGCTTCTGAATGCAGCTGCAGATATCATTAAAAGTGATAAGTATTTGAAGGAATTTTGATATTTCAGCCATGCTTAGATGTCAGAGATCTCTTGTGTGAAATACAAAATTATGCCATGTAAAATATAGCTGACCCTTGATTGGTATTTACTGCTTTTTGGAAAAAAAAAATCTTAAATTGCATGCCGGGTTAATATTTAAGAAATAAATTACAGTAAGATATAAGCTCATATTCAGTTGCTGTAAATTGTGATTATTCCCCACAGACAAGATACTGTATATACATACTGTGTATCTGTATATACATACTGTGTGTATCTACATCTGAGCATGTATTCCCTTTCTGTGAGCCTTGCCCCATTTGAGCCTATCTTACCTTTCCTTAGTCTATTATAGTTACAACAACCTTACAGGGCACTGTAAAACTGTTTTTTGCACTGGTAGCTGCAAATGTGCAGACACATTATACAGAATACAGAAAATACATAAGTTCTGTGATTCTGGAATCACATACCACAAAGCAATATGGTGTAGATCCTATCAGTATTTAACACCTCTTTCCTAATAACATGAAAATACCAAAAAAAGCTTTTTTTTTTTTTTTTTTTTTTTAAAGGATTTCTGTATAGAATCTTAGTGTATAAAATTGCTAGGTAGACTGATTTATTGCCTTATGCTTTCACTGATGTGAGGGAGAAGTTAAATGGCAGTCACACACTGAAAAAGCTGCTCAGCAGCCTATTCAGGATTAACCAAAACAGTGAAAGCTGCATCCTGTGCACATGATGATATATTAAGATGATACTGAGAGGTTCCCTGTTTGTTGAATAGCTGAAGTCCCTATTCATCTGTTAGGTTTGTTTTTTTTTAATAACTGAAGCCATATTTTTGCCAAATACGATCTCAAAAGCTCATCTTCCACTTGGAGACGAGGCAGTGGTGTAGGAATGGAGGCAAATTGAGAAGCATCTCTTCTTCTGCCCTTGCAGTTCTCCTAAAGCAAAAACTCTCTAAAGCCACCTGTCAGTGTCTTCTATTAATCTAAAGCTTACACACAACTAAGCTCCCCACAATCCTGCTCCCCACAACTATGCTATTTTTCTCCACCCTCTTTCTCAGAAAATCCAGTTTATTAGTCAGGAAAGCTGCTTTCTTTTCATCTTTGCTGCTGAAAAGGTGTTCAGTACAAACCGCAGCAGTCCTGCCTCTCTGCCATCTGCAAAGCAGGACAACAGCAGTGCCAGACTCTGAATCCCATTTGCTAAATTCCAGCCTTAACTTATTCTGAAATGCTACTGTACCTACTTCATCAGGTATCCATCACTTCCAATGCATTTACATTTTCCAACTCTTATTCCACTGTGTGGAAGCACTGTTTTGACTGTGTGCCTTTGGTAGGAGTTTTCCTAGAATTGAAAATTAAATAATAAAAAGGTGGGGGTGAGATACTGTTTTTCTTCCTGTCATCACAAATAGCTTTACAAAATTTATCTGTTTACCTTCTTGTAAGTTATACCTATTGCTATACCTAGATTTAATGATTTTTTTAATCATTCAATTCAATGGCCTTATCAAGGAATCTGCCATCTGACTATTATCCACCCGAGAAACAGCACGACTTGTGTTGTGCTGCTTTTATTAACACCTTTTTTTTTTTTCCTTTTTTTTTTTCTTTTTTCTTTTGTGTGAAGTCTGAATGGATTCAGGTACTGCAGAAGCTTTGGAGGTAATTTTCAGTTTTTCACCAGTCTCTAATGATTTGTGGATCAAGATTCGAGCACTCTGACTTTGAACAAGTTTTTATTTTTTAAATCATTTCATATTTGGGAATCAGAAAATCATATTGTAATGGATAAAATGTAGAAATTCTGTATATAGGCACATAAAAAGAATCCAAGTATATGAATACGCACACATATATATGCATACATGTATACACAGGTATACATACAATTAAGCATTATAATCAGTTAACAAGTAATCAGAAGTACTACAGTTGTCTGTCTGTCCATATTCTGTAGCTTGCCAGCTTGCCAGATTTCAAGGTAAACATCATTGTTCTCCAGGAACTACTCATTAAATGAAGCACTATGCTGCTGAGAAGTATCTGCTGTCCTTTCATTATTCTCCATTTTAACGAGAGAGTTACTCTGTATAAGAGTTATTTTAATTATGTGTTTTACTGTATGTATGTTTTGGATAATTTTCAATTGCTCAGACAGAACTATAGACAAACACATACATATGTGTGAACACAACATTTTCCCTACTATAATTAGGTATTTTTGGCACTTTGCAATAGCAGGATCAAAGCCAAATTGTAGCTACCTTTGGAAAAATCTTAAAAATAGCTATAATTGAAAAAGGAGGTGCAACTTTTATGTTTAACTTAATGAGATTTTTTTTAAGTGTAATTTTTTCCATCACCTTTTTAATGTTGATGAAAAAAGTCACAGAACTTTTCAAAATATGATTTTTTTTTTCAAAGCACTCTTAAACTCTCGTCAAGACAATAGCAGAATTGTCATTACCTTATTGTGATCCTATATAAATAATAGCTGGTTTGAAACTTGACATTTTGATAGATATCTAGGTAATTAATTAACATTTGAGTATAAATAAGTACATGTAACTAATTTGATTCTTTTAGGATAGTTATGGTATAGTTGACAGTGAGTTAAAACTTTTTATTTCTTTCTTAGTATGAAAAGAGAGGAAGTATTTTTCAATTGGGTTATTGTACCATCATGATAAGTAGCACATTTAGATATTTAATATTCTGCATGATTCGCTATATTGCTAAATAAAGTTATATTCTGACAGGCTTTAACTTAATGTCAGTGCAGTATAACATATAAGCAAGAAGTATATAAAGTGCAATTGTTCTTTAGTATTTATGTTTGTCTAACAGACCACTATAACATAACAAATTCAAATTAGGAATCCCTTTCATGAGCTGTAAATTTTAGGTTTTGACCTACTGACGTGATGAGAGTAAAACATTCTCCAGTGGGAGTAAGATCTTCATTATGTCTTAACTGAAAGTCTAGGAGTCAAGGAAACACATGGCTGGAATAAACAAGTAGCTCCCCCAGCCTGCCATTCTGGCACCAAGAGCGTCAAGACCAGATGTTTCAATGGAAAACATAAATCTTTGCAATTTTACTGCTCTAAATTGCAAGATATTGCTTCTTTCAACACTCACACCTTGAAACATGAAGATTTACAGAAGTTTTAACTTATAGCACAAACCTTAAAATATGTTTTCTAAATTGCTTATCCTAATAATTTTAAAAACAAAACATACTTGAGAGATGTAATCAATTTGCAGAAAAGTAAAACCCTTGCTCTCTCTCCTTCTTTTATTTCTTTTATAATGAGAATTAAAGTTCTGGATATGGGGAAAGTTGGCCATTCCAGTACAACAAAACTGAATTTTGCGGCAATGTCAGAGAGGCAAAGGACCATGTTAGATATGTAAGTGGCCTAGCCACAGAACTGCTGATCCTGGGATGGTTTTCCCATCCCAACTTCTAGTGGTGTTCACGTAGAATGATGTGTGGAAACTCTCTTGCTCTTGTCGAGCCACTGTTGAAACCTGGAAGGTTTCTCTTTCACTAATTTAAACAGTGATTTTGACACCCTCACGTATTTGCCAACCTTGACAAAACCTTCTTTGGCTGAATATGTAAAGCTGGTCCTGGACTCAGACCAAAAAATCAACTCTGAAATACTACATGCCATCCTGGGCATTCATCACAGCAAGACACCCACTGGAGCTGACTGCTGCTACCACATTCTTAATTTTCTCTGACCTTCCAGCCAATCTCTGAATCTGTTATAATAGAAAAATAATGGTATAATGTGCATAAATCCTATAATGGCAAAATAGTTGGAGAGTCTCAACTAAACTGTTATATTTCTGTTTTTTTATAGCCCAGTGGGATCTACTTTTTGGCTAAAAAAAAAAAGAGTACTTCCTTTTTGGAAGGTGGTACTATTAGAGGGGAAGTGAATATGTTGTCACAGTTTCTTGTTGTTATTGGAGGTGGTACATCACACACTGGGTAGTAGACATGCAAAATTGTTTGCCACTTGGTATTATAAACGGGCGATATTGAAAAAGCACAATAGTGACTGCAAGAATACTTGAAAATGGTATTGGGGGTTACCCAACAGAAGAGCCACAGGTTGGCTCAGGAAATCACCTGAGCTGAAAATAAAGGAGTATGATGGATAGAAATATCATATATGCATCCTCCATTCTTATTCTTCCTTTCTCTTACTGCTGAAAACAGAGAGCTTGACAATATGAACTTTTGGCATGAATAAGGACAAACATATTCAGTTGCCTTCTTACTTCGTACTGTTGTTTGAGAGTTTCCTTTGTGGAACAGAAAATGAATGTAGAAAGTGAAGGATACCCAGTACTGTTTTAATGCAGAAAATAGTAATATGTTTAGTGATATGTATTGGTAAAGAAAGGAAACAAAGAGACAACATTCATGTTGAAAGAACCTCAAATATGATTACTTTGTCGACTATTGATTACATATATTTGCAATCTTAGTTTTAGTTGTTCCATTTCAAGCTATATTACTGTGATGAATAGATTTGCAGTTTTGTCAGTGATTTCTCCTGGTAATTTTCAAAGTACACACAGAAGACATTTATGGACATATTTATGCCTTTTAAACCACTACCGTCCTAAGTACTATAAGTTGCACTACAGTATGCATATATTATTAACAAATAAACAAACAAATACAACAATCAACTGTAGCAACTGTATGTGCCAAAAATACATATCCTTTTTCAGAGAGGAGATCATTATTGGAAACAATTAAAAGAGAAATGGTCAACTCATAGTTCATGAGCCAATTCAATGACTCATAAAATTGAAATTTTTTATTATGCACATAAGGCATTTGTTTTAATCTTGTTTTCACCATTCGTCTTATCCATTGTTGGGATTGGCCTTGCATGTTGGATTCTTATCTTTTTATTGTTTTGTATTTTTTAATGTTTACACAGGCACTGCTGAAAAACAAGAATGTTACTGAGGTGCCTCAGAAGGGAGGTGCCAAGGTTTCAGTGGATTTGTTGAACTGACTCATTCTGCATGTCCTAACTGACAGAGTTGGGTTATAACTTCTCAGTGTCACTGGAAACAGTCAACTTTCTTATCATCCATAAAATTTAAGTTTGCCTCTGACAGAATCATTGTTGCACAAGAAAATGTCTGTGGGTATTGTTATTATTATTAGTATAATGAGCATTAATGATGATGGTGAAAATCACATCTGTACTTACTCCTCCAGATGTGTCTGCTTGGTATGAAGAACAAAATTCTGCTTCGATGTTTTCCTTTGTTCATGTTAACATTTTGGCAGACTTTATCTGCCACGGATTTCTAGCACCCATTTGAAATAGCTGCTTGTTACAGTGATTATAATCTACTAGTATACAGATACTCTGGAACCTGTCAAGAAAAATGCTGAGGGAAGGTATTTCCTTCTCCATAGTTTCTATAAATTCCATCAGACAGAACAGCCACTTCCCAGTTTATTAATGGTATGAGACCATAGGAATTTAGCAATATTGTTCTTGGTAAAAATTGTTAGTCATCTGTCTATTTCCTAGATTAAATCTTTCAGTCGTTTCTATCATTGATAGCCCTCCTGTCATCATATGTCTCAATCACTAGCAAATATCTGGAATAATAAGACAAAGAGTTTGCATGTATGAACCTTTTTTTTGCACTGCCCTAGAAGGGGACCTGTGAGGTCTTTCCCTGTGTTGCACATTACGCAGGACCAAGTTTCAGTTAGCTGTTTCTGAGCTGCTGGAGGAGCACAGAGCAGCTGTACTGGGACTCAGGGTCTGGACAACTGGCCTCTTGCGGAATGGAGGGTAGTCAGCACAACAGGGGGAATGTTTGAGAGCTTGTCGATGTATGACCCTAAGGTCTGGGAGACTTCCACTCCCCCAAGCAGGTTCTCATTCCATTAATATAGATGGCTGACCTCCATTTGAAATCAGCCAGTCCTGGACCTGAGCTCAAGTACATTATTTCCTGTGCAATTAATGCAAGTCACATATTCCAGACGAGCAGACAAGGGAAGCACAGTGTCCAATAGTCATCTCTGTTTCACATTGCAAAGTTGTAAGAAGATGGTCTGTTGGCTTATTCCACTGCAACTGTGTTTCATGCTCCGGTATCTTCAACATATTTGTTGTGTTCTTTTCTTTATTTCACTCTTATGGTTGTGATCATTTAAAACTGATACTGCATCAAATAGCTGTCTTTAGAGGATAGAAAAAGAATATCATGTTAAAGGTGATGACATTAATAATTATTACTTAATGTAATCTATTTCCACTTCTTACTCTCCTCCAGTCTGCCTACCAGGGCTATTGAGTGTTTTTAGTATCAGCTTTTCCATCTGTGAAAATGGAATAACGCATCTCCTTAGCAAAGATTCAACAACGCATGTGTATTTATACGACTGGAATTACATGGGGGAAAAGTATACTCATTGTAAATGCTACATCTTTTCAGAATTTTATTCCTCTCCACCCACAGGGATTTCAGAAATTGGCACTGCAGATACAAAAGAGATCAAGGATTAATTACAGGCTTTTACTTTCCCCCGTAGTTTAGAGGTGTAAATTTTCTAAAGGATCCTTTTATATAGGGACAATATTTAATTTTACTTTTTTTTTAATAATAAAAAAAATGCCATTCAGGAAGTCATTCCCTGTAAGGCTATTGTGTAATGAATATTCGTTTAGTTGGTTATATTTGCAAGCTCCAGCTGCAGCCATCACTCTCTAAATCTGTCATTGAAGGATTTTGTTTTAAACTTTGCCTAGCTTTGTTTTCAAATGTTTCTGAATTCCTCCATGTGTTGAGCCACAGCTGTGAAAAGAGAAATCTACCTTTTTTAATTCAAAGGGTCAGTGGTTTAAAAGCACTAAACCCCAGTAGGGAATATCTTATAGAAGATAGTTAATCATGAGGATCCCAAGGCATTTTATAAACTTACTGAGGGCTCATCTGACTTGAAGAGAACTAAGTAACTTCAAGCCCCAGTTTCTTTGAGGGGTGCCTCTTTTTCTAGGGAGTGGGATCCTCTTTAGAACCAGCACCTGTGGTGGATTTTTTACACCTGCTCAGCCATGGCTATGGAAACATAACTTAATCCACTCCACCACATCCCTTTTCTGGCTAAGTTACTGTGGAGGTCAAATCCTTTCTAGTCGCTTCTCTCCCCATCCATTTAGAAGCATTTAGTGTAGTAACTACAGTGGACTCTACCTCTTGACCCTACCAGGAGATGGTAGGGGAGGGGTTGGGTTGGAGCACACAACTCATGTTTTCTCTTCTAGATGAAAAAACCTTGCTGGTGGCACCAGTGTGCCCAGTGATATTTCCTACACTGCCATGGCATCTTCCTCTTCTAGCTCCAATTAGGAAATTCTAGCAGAAATCACTTCCTTATCTTGTCAGTGCAGACAAAAAGTTTATCTCAAATACAATGTAAATAATTTAAGCACTTGATTCTGGAACCTAGTTCCCATGGCACACACAAACCAGGACTGCATGGGTGAACAATATATGGCAACCTTGAGATACTGTATTACGTAGCTAAAGCTGTTTACATATCCATCCTTGGTATATTTCACACATTGTGACAACATTGCTCTTTTTCATAGAGGGATTTATTAGGTGCTTGTGAATCAGCTCTTAAATACCTGCAACTTTTGGCAAGTCTTAGACAAGTAAGGTGTTTCTGATTTCAGTTTTATTTCAGTAGTAGAGGAGCTGATTTGTGAGCTGACAAATAGGCTTTGCCCCCATTCTAAGAGTCATTGGAAAGGTAAGGATGACTGGAGATTAATAGCAGTCATTTGATGGATGTTAGAGCCAAACGGAAAGATTAGTGGAAAGGTTTTAGATGCTGCTGAAGACCTTCAATGTGTGATCTAGGTCAGTTATTCCTCTGAACTGGTAGAAATAATTGAGTTGGAAGGGACATCTGGAGATCTATGGTTCTATTTCAGCCTTGTCTAGTAGAATTTTGACTTTCTCCAAGGATGGAGACTCTATAACCTCTCTGCCCCTCTTTAAGTGTCTGACCACCTGCCTAGGAAATAAAACCTCAGAATTTCGTCAGGGTCAAGTCTGACTCTTCATTTTTAAGGGCTAAGTGTCCACTGGGGCAAAGAAAATTAGAGGTAGTGTTTTATACTCTTTTCATATCAGTATAGCAGTCTTTTTAGTCTTCTAGAAGTAGTAAGTTTGAGATTTAGGTCTTTTTTATCATCAGATTTGAGAGTTTTTGTGTCTCACAAAAATGCTCTCTTCAACCAGCACCAGAATTTTCAGGATTGCTTCTTCTTTGCCAGCACTCTTTTTAAAGCAGAGCTACTGCACATAAATGCAAGTAACACGACTAGAAAAAGGGAAATAAAGCATTTAAAAAGAGAGAGAAATGAGGTTCTGGAATATCTTCCCCAGAACTGGAAATATGCCACTAGTTACACTGATAACTTGGAGCAGAGGCTAGAACTTGAGGGCTAGAAGTCAAGGACAGCTAGACAGCTTACAAAAGCAATTCTTTTCTCCCCTGTTTTTTCACTCTTCCTCTTTTCACTATATTCGTGACCTAGCCAGAGCTACCTGGAGGAAGGGTTGTAAATGATGTTTTAGAGAACCTTGCAGTTAAGGCAATTCTGTCTCCTATAGGATAGGAGGTGCAGGTGTCACCCTCTAAGACTGAGGCCTGTCTAGATCCCCTGCTTCCAGCCACCAGGATAGTATAAAAAACATGGACTCTGCTGCTGATGTGGTGACAAAGATAGCTGTAGCCCTGTTCAGGATTAACCCGGGAGGGTGTCCACTCAAGTGTGTGCTACTGTCTGCTTTAGATAGGAGATAAGTGGCTGTCCTCACAGGGAGCACACTATAAGTAACTAAACTTTTTGCAGAGGGGACTTTTCAGATTCCAAAAGGTCAAAGAGACCATTGGTGGGCGAGAAAAATTGGGAAGTCATTGAACTGGATCTTTGCAGGACTGTAGACAAATTTAAGGATGCTTTAAAAGCGTGAATTATTGTGGCACAGTTTTCATTCAAAACCTGTGACTGTGAGAAAGGATCCATACCCCACACCTCCTCAGTAACTAGCTGGTTAACAGTCTAAAAAGCTTTGCTGTGTTTCATTTAAGTATTGATTCATCTGTGCACTCTGTGTCCTCATTTTGTCCTCACGAGACAAAGGAAAGTCGTTGTGGTTTGAAACCAGAGTGGAAATAGTTCTGTGCTGAACGGAGGTGGTGATGCCTGAATTCTTGTTTGCTTTTTCAGCACGGCTGTTTTAGATTCCAGGAACTTTCATGCTATCACCCTTCACAAAGCAGCTTAAAAATAGACCAGCAAAACAATTTTATTGCACTAAAGAGAAATTGATTTCTGCTGCAACACATACAGAAAGTTCTGAAAGCGTCTAATAGCAGAACATTCTGACCTTTGGAAATGCAAAAGTGGAGAGAAGTTAATGCAGCTTTGTTAAAACTTTGATAACCTGCCATCCAAACTCATGCTGGCTGTATATTACGGTTTACACAGACTTTGAGTTTATTGAGAATGAAACAATGATCACGTGTAGCTTTCTGCCGTTTGCATGAGCACTTAAATCAAGAATAAAACACTGGTTGAAGTGGTATGTGAGTCAACAATCCTGCCACAGGAATCGTGGCCAACAGCATGAATCCCTAGTGAGAAGGGTGGCTTGGTGACTAAGATGCTGACTGGATGTTGAGGGGATGTGGGTACTGATCCTAACTGCTGGTGTGACCTTTCTTAAGTGATGTCAACTCCTACCATAGCATTAAAAAAAATCAATAGCCTCCAATTGGTGAGGATAAAGGCATTAGAGCTTTTAAGCCCATTCAAGTGCTGTGGTGTCGAGTACCCTGGGGAACTCCATCAGTAGGAACATGTCCACATTAAGTTAGGATGCAATGGAGCTGTGTAAGCTTACAAATGGGAGGTCTTATAGGGACCATGCTGACTCCCTCTCCCACATTCTCCAAACAAAATCCTAACCAAATACTATAAAATATTATTAAAAAAGAGGAAGAAATAAAATGCACTCAGCCTACTGATATATCAACTAGGTTAACTCACAAATAAGACCCATCCCACTGCAATGTCTCTTTAATAAATCTCTTCAAATATCATTTTACAAATTGGCTGTACAAAAAGTCAATCCAAAATTTAGCTGGACAAACTAAAAGCTCTTCCAAAAGAGTTCAAATATATGATCATGAATTATTAAACCAAAGTCTTTTGGAAATGTAAATTAACATCCTTCCAGGATGTCTCTCCCTATACTGCAATTTATGTATTATCATTTTATACAGAGTTCATTGACTGTGCATCAAATAATGAGGCCATACTATGCATTGATTAAAGGAATTATGTGAAAACATGCAGTTTGGTATACAGCAAACATTTTTGATCAAAGATCAGATGTCATATGAAATAAACATTTCTGTAACCATGACAAAACTATATTAGCCTGAATATAGGCCCAGGAATAAGCTGAATGCCTTTGAAAGTTATCAGATCAGGGATTTACACTGCTAATAATGAATTAGATAATTCTGGCAGATAACGAAGCATCTTACCAGGATTAGTGCATTAGAAATAATTTTTAAAATGGTTGATTGCATAGGATGCAAACCAAAACATGCAGTGGCCTATCCTCTATATTTGTAACAGTCTAGTTTTCTCTAAGAGTCCCCTGTGCAGCTTTTAGATCCAGCTGAGAAATCTCTGGGAGCCAAGAAGTGTCTAAATAAAATTCTAAAAATAAATTAGTTGATAATAAATTGTCTAAATCAAATAAATGTAGTTACAATTTTTATCACAGTCAAGCATTTCCTGTGAACTGAAATAAATACATATATACATTATAAGTGTATATAAGTTTGTCTTTTTTCCACTATTCTTTATTTCAGTTTGTTTATTTATTTATTTATTTATAGGTCCATCAGGGTACAGTTTTGTGGATGGGTGGGTGGCTTCAGGCAGTATCAAGCTATTTCAGCCTGCATTTGGAGTTGGCTGACTGGGTGAGTCTTAATGTACATATAATTGAAGTGTGAGTATATTGTGGTATAATATCCTAATTAGTGGAGCCAAATAACAATTAGTTTTGGCTTAGGTCTGGGTTGCTTGAACCAAGGACAGAAGAGCCCTACCTATTTGTATATGTAGACAGAGCCATATAGACATACCTACAGACTACTAACTTTCAGATTTTGGACTGTTATTTACCTTATTGCTGTACAGTGACTAGAAGTAAGCAGTCTAGAATAATGTCAGTGTTTGCGGTGTTGTTCAGTCTCTTGGATATGTTTTTCACTTCCAGTTTTCCTCTGCTCACAGCAATCTCTCAGCCTACCTATTTTTAACTTCCTGCTAATATAAAATTTACTTTTTTCATTATCAGAAGATCACTTGTTTCATGCCCTGAAGCCCTTTCGTAGCTCCTGGCTGATGGTGGTGGCAGAGATAGAAAGCTTCCACCTTGCCTAGCTGTTCAGGTGATCCATCATGGATGTAACCAGTGTGTTACACTGCCTTGCTGTCAAGCTGAGTTTTTCACAAGCATACACAATATATGACAGAACATATCTTCTGCAAGCGGCTCATCTGTAAAATACCCCCTTGCCACTAGTTACTGGTGATCCCAGAAAGAGCAGCGAGCCCAGACGTCTGATAATAAAACTGTCACTGCTGGAGGACTCCTGATCCACCCTTGCAGATGTTGGAAAGTCTCCTATGAAAGAAGGCTCAGAGTACATTTTTTCCATAGCGAAACACTGGCAAGGATTCCTGGAGGTGAAAACGAGGACTGTAATCCTTCCTTTGAGTTGGCTGTTGTAGATATATGTTTCTTCCAGCAAAATAATGGTAGTTGCAGGGTCAGTGCTTTAGCTGGCTTGACACAGCTGCCTGGGGTTAATTAAGGTTTTAGCAGGACAAATGTGATCTGTTAGTGCTTAGGCAGGTTGTCTCAAAATGAGTATTTATTTTTCCTGACTGCCACCATGACACTTTTCTGGCTTTTTGTTCTGTTCTCGATAGCAGGCCAACCTCCTGCCTTCTTCATCCCTCTGTCTGCTTTTTCAGAGCCAAGGCAAGCGACTCCAAGGGCTGTAGGTGGAGACTGGTATTTTAGAGGAAAATTCTCTGCTCTGTTGGGAAACCTTTAAACGTCACGGCACTCGGCAGGAAGTGGCTTTCATCTCATCCACCTTTTCATTAAGGCCTTCAGGAATTTTGTTCCTACTGTATTTTCCTTTTGGGTAAAAAAAGAGTTGTAAACTCCAACTTAGAAACACTTTTCATAGCTTGAGAGGGTTTTATGGTCTGCTGGGTCATGCCATACCAAAAATAATGTCATGCTGAGGTTTGGCTCAATTTGATTCTTACGTGTGTTCCTCTTCTTTTTTTGTTTGTTTGTTTTTTAAATCAGAAATATAGTGAGTTTTCATGTGGCTCTAAATAGAGAGGCAATGGAGAGTGTTTATTAAAAATGCAGTATCAGAAACCACAGTTCTTTAAACACATGTAAAAAAAGGAAAAATAATTATATATATATGAAATGTTGATGCATGTAACATTAAAATGAGAGGCATGCAGATGTTTGTGTGGATGACATCAGCTGCACATCTGGCTATTTCACAGTGTTCATTCATCTGCCTATCTGCTCTTTACAAACAGAAGCCTTTGTTTCATCCTTAGTCTTGGACAAATGAGTTATATGTCCAGAAGGCATAATGTTGTAGATAAAGCTTCTCCGAAGCTCCCTTTGTAATGATACATGATGATACATGTGTGTACCTGCAGGGCTCTCTATGTATCACATTCTGAAAGTATTACTTCTATTCCTAGGTGAAATCTGTGGTTGAAATTCTGACCTCATTGACCAGGATGGAGAGACCTGGGAGAACGAAAAAAAAAAGTTCCTTTTAAGGATCAATTGCTCATTTCCTATATGTATAATATTAAACATATACTAAAGTTTATGTGCACACAGCAACACAATACAGACTTCTCTGCAGAGGAAATCCCTTTTTACCAGTGTTTTTTTCTCCTAACAGGCTACGTGCCTTTTTAAAGTGCTTCCATCAGTTCAGCTTCACTGAGTCTTATATTTAGAAAGACACAGAAAATTGTAAAAAATAAAATAAACCAAAAACATCATATTTTTCTCCTTCCTTTCTTTTGTTTCATTTCCTTTGTTTCCATTTTTGACTTCAGCTTCAGTTTATCTTTGTCCTAATGAACTGAAAATCCAGTCTAATCCTCAAAAATATTTTCCACCCATTGGAGAACTTTATTTATTATCAGCTGATTCTCTCTAATGAAAATAGGATTGTTGGCAACTCTTTGCTCCCTCAGTTCTACTTTGTCTCCCAAACCCTTCATTTTTCTTTGCTGTTTGGCTCTTCTCAAATGGGAATCAGAGCAGAGACCTGTCTAGACTTCCAAACACTGCTATTGAGTGGATAGAGTATAAATCCTGTGAGGAGCTTAATAAAAATAAAGACTGTGCTTGTAAAAAAAAATTCATTATAAGCTGGAGTATGGATCATACAAGTCACCACTATTCATTAGAGTATTTAGCAGTATTAATATCTGCTATATGGCAAAAACCTACCTAAACTGGATATACTCCAAGCAATGATTTTTTAAAAAAATCACACACATAAAGGAAAAAAAACAACACTTAGTCACCCACCAAGACTCAGTTCATTTTTTGGATGGCATCATTGTATTTTTGTTCTGTTACTTCTCATAGTAGTGGGAAGTGACGTGATACTGATCTGAGACTTTTTGTAAAAAGAAGTATTTCTCTGAAACCTAGAAGAGGAGAACATTTGCTGCACTATAAACTGCACAAAAGCTACTTAATAAATGGGAAAATAGCTATGAATAATACTGTTTACCAATTCTTGGATGGAGATAGCTTTAGACTGAGATTTCACAATGAAGAGAAAAGCTATTTCTGCCAAATAGCATATCAACAGACTGTCTATCTAAGCAGTACAAGAACACAGTTTCATTGTGGTCTGGATCAATGTCATCTTTGTTATTTAAAAAGCAAGCTGAGGATGTTAAGTGAGTCTAAAGACTAAATTTTACTTTTAGTCATTTTATTTGATGAGCTATTAATCTGACTCATGTATTTGTAGTTTTCCCTTTTGCTAAGGCAGAATGTTCAATGTCCAGTTCATGGTACAGCCTTGAAGTACAAAATAGCCTCAGAAACATTCCTATTGGAAGCAGGCATGACTACTTAGAAGCGATATATCAGCATGAAAAAAAATTGAATATACGTAGGTAAAGTACAATATAAGTAGACAGGCACATGCCTTTCAATACATAATTCACTTGTGAGTACTATTTATTTGTCTTTTGGTGCTAATTGGTGTTACATTGATTCAAGCAATGTGCTCATATATCAGTCCACTTATGTTATTTGGTTAATGTCTGCAAATGATATCTTCATTTATTTTCCACTCACTGTGTGGAAAAATAAAATAAAATCCTGTGATTTCAGAAGCAGCTGAAAGAAAACCCCAGCTATTTTACATCTTGCAATGCAATGGCCTAGTAACTTAGCCTATTTCTAAGTACATTATTATCACACTAATTATATAAGCAATGGTTTAAAAATGTGTTTGTGTGGGTGGGTCAGAGTCCTTTAGCTTCTGGACTTCAGGACGCCAGGGGAAATCAAAAAGCTACACAGTATCTGTGAATGCTAGATTTTGTGTTTTGTTAGGGTTTAGCTGAGCAATCTGAAAAAAATCATATAAGCACAGAGCTCCCTATCGGCTGGATATTTGGGAAGGCCAAAGATCCCTGTTTATTGCAACAAAGGGCCTGGAATAAATTATGGTTAGTAAATTGGCTCCAGGTTTTCCTGTTTCAGACAGTAGCTTCAGAGTCATCTGTTTTATGGGCTCCACTAAATCTGACCTATTGCAGGGAGGTGACACCTCGTGTTGTGGAAGTGACATCGCACGTGGGCTGGGCGCATCCAGCTGGCTCCCGCTGGCAGGATGGCAGAATACCAGCAGGTCTAACCTCCCATTACCAATTTATTAGCCCCCAGGGAGGTCCTGCCAGGACTGAGCCAGGTGTATCAGTCCCTCTTCTGCATCCCACACGGGGTGGGAAATTCTGCTGGAAATATCCCTGTGTTTCAGTCAGATGTCTGCACAGCTTCCTTCCTCAAGCAGTCATGCAGGCGGTAATGGGGGTGGACATTTCTCACCTTAGCTGAGGCTAAGGTGAAAAAGCATCTTTAGTGACAGCATTTTTATTTTGACATTCATCTTCCTCTTTTCCTTTGGGTCAGTTCATCATGAGAAAAATTTAGAGCATGTGGAGTGCTTAGCAGAAGTATTAAGAACTCCAGGATAAAACAACTTTCCACCCGAGGGAAAAAAAAGAAAAGGAAAAAAAAGCTCTTCTTAGTGTTTTTTATTACTATTATTATTTCTGAGAGATTTTATATTTTATTTCTGTTCACAGGCCTGATTGCTTCTGATCTGTGTGACTTCAGCTCTTGTCAGCATAGCATACAATGACATTGCGTATATTAAAGAGAGTAAGGATATTTCCTGAAAATTAATGGTTGGTTAGTTGGTCTGAAGTTCATTAACCTGAGCAAGTCATTAGATTCTTGGAAGGACTCTTATGTGGAAGCTGGAGTTGTATTAGGAGATCATCATAAACTAAAAATATATGCGACAATCTGGCCAGCTTGCAATGAATCTAGGACAAGACATGGTTGGCTCAAACTCACAGAGCAGCTGCCTCCAGTGTAAACTAAATGCCTTGTGTCAAGCATTAAAGTAAATGTTTTTTCACAGGCATTATTCAGAAAGAAGAAAAAGAGAGGAAAAAAAAAGAAGGTTTCAATTTAAAACAACAAAAAAGAACAACAACCAAAAAAAAAAAAAAAAAACCTCTACAAGAGAATGTCAGGTTCATCACAGCGAAAAGGTCAAATTCAGCACTGTTTCTCAATCTGTAAATAAGCAAATGACAGTCTGTTTAGGCAACTGCTCCATTCTATCAGTGGTAACTTTAGTCCTGACTCTTTGCTGCACTTTGCTTCACGAAAATGAGTCCAAATCCTCTGGTGAGATCCCTGTTGGCTGAGACCCAGGCCCTCAAGCCATGGCTTCTCAGCATGTTTGTTAGTGAGACTGGCTTCTTGTTAACTGCTTCTTTTTGAAGTGTGGCTTGTCTTCATTATCCCACTGAAGATGAACAGGGCTGGTGTCTCTTGTCTTTACATAGCCCTCCTTCCCTCTCCCTTTTCTTTCCCCCTTCTTCCCTCCAAAAAGATTTCTTTAATGTGGTATAACCCTGTAATAACAGAAGTCAGCACCAGCTGTTCGTATTCCAACCACAAATAGATGTACCGATATGGAATAAGTATGGGCTTCCTCTTAGAATCCTACACTGGAGTAAAGAGAGGGGAAGAAGAGCAAACCAGAGGCATCTGATGTTTGTTTTGTGTTCTTTTCATGCCATCTCATGAATATGTAATGGCATTTGGCCAAAGGGAGTATGTGCAGACATTGAATCTGGGTGTTGAGGAAGGGACTAAGAAGAAAGCAGCTCAGTGTTTTCACATAGGAAAGATGCTCCAGGCATTCATGCAAAACCTTTCCCTCTATCTCCATCACACCCTTGCTATAAACTCACTTGTCCTTTACTATCAGCAGAAGTGCTGGAGGATCAGAAAGCCCCAGCTTCTCCTGAGACTGGATCCTTGTGGTGCAGCTGAGGCCCTGGGCTGTGCTGCACCTCTGGCAGGCGAGCAAGGAGCCTTCTCTTTGAAGCTTGTGCAGTGCTCGCCTACAAGGGTGCTAGTGTTACTCCATCAAACGGGTAGTTTCAGTGCCTTTCAGAAAAGAATTTGAAGTGCTGTTCATGAAAAGTCACAAGCCATTAATCTCCCAGCTCTAACTACTAACCATAACATTTGCTTATTCACTGATTTACAGCATTGCTTGAACACTGACATTTGTCATTTCACTATCTTGTTTGACCTCTGGTATGACGCACTTGAAGGGGGACAAACCTGGTCCCACAGGCATTTTTGTTCTTTGACATCTGTGATCTATTAACCATCAAATTCTGCCTTCAAATCTCAGCATGCAAATTCAAATACCTACATATGCAAAAGTTGCATTATTGGACAAATTCCTCTGAAATTGGTATAAAACAGGAGAACTGTTGCTCTTTTGCATTCAGCTCCCAGGGTGGCTGGGTGACCCTGAGGAAGTAGGTTCACTCCAGTTTTATGAATCTGTTTTTTGCATAGGGAAAATAAGGACAGCAATAATTACTTTCTTTTGTAAAACAGTTTAAGATTTATGGAATATGAATGACTGTTATTAAGTGAAAAGTGTTGCAAAGCTGGCTTAGTTGTTCACTGTGTTAACATAATCCCATATCAGCCTATTGACCTCAGCTTGAACCACTCATTAAAGTTTATAGGACATTATGGTGCGTGAACTGAGGCAGCTATGCCTCACAGTTGTTCTACAGAAAACACCATATTGAAAAGTACTTTTAAATCCATCAGCTGTGTGCGCTGATTTTTTTTTATATATTAAAACTAAACGCAACTGCCTGTCGCATCCAATTTTGTTTAGTTTATGTACGAATGTTTGTGATGGATATGTACTCACTGTTAACTCAATGTGGATGCCCATGGTATCTGAGATATTGCAGTCTATTCTACTCATAGAATAAACATACAATAGCTGTTGTACTGAGATAAAGAAAGAGTTATTAAAACATCAAGATATCCAGCAGACTGGTATGAACTAATGAGATGAATGGCAAATGTTCTTTTTAGATGTAGTACCAATTTAATTTTTGATTACAAGTTAGCTATGCTAGACATTAATCTTTGAAAAGCTTATATATTTTTCCAATCTCAAAATGTATAAATTTAGTATTAAAGAAACAGATTTACAATGTGTTGGTTTCTACTAGAGAAAAAGTTCCTTTTTAGCAAGTGTGTTAACTCTTTAAGTTACTGCTTAAGGACATTTGGCTTGCTTTCAGAAACATTATTTACATGATAATGCAAAAGATCTACAGATATTTTATTTTTGTTTCCAGAATAAATTTGGATTGTCTGAAGAGCGGGGAGATTTTTCAACGAAGTTCAAAGAAAGACACAGAAGAAGAGAGCAGAATGAGAGCTTCCCAAGTACCACGTGCCTGCAGCTTGTTATCTTTAGCAATGCTGTTCCTTCCAGTCACTGGAACGTCAAAACAAAATATCCCAAGACTTAAGCTTTCGTATAAAGGTAAACTTTTCAGCATTTTTTCTGATTCTGCCGCTTCTGTTTTGATGTGATGTTGCCAGCAGTTCATTTCTGTTATTAAACAGGAAAATGAAACATGGTTGTCACTACAGTTCCCAGAAACACACAGCAGAATCCTTAAAGATGCATAAATCCTGTCCTGGGACAATCTTAAGTTGTCTTTTGAGAGAAGAGGTATATATTTATCAAATATAGATTATTCTTTTTCTATTATTATTATTGTAGTTTGCTCCAGAAGGAAATAGATATGATGTACATAAATTAGGTGGGATTCACTTGCCTAAAATAGGTTTCCAGAGCTCCTTGAAACACCATAATTTGTAAAAAGTTCCATGTAACTACATGGTTGGGATGACATGGGATCATGAGGACACCCACACACTTCTAGAACAACACATATGATAAAATAACTCAAGCAATTCAAAAGATGCCAAAGTTTAGACACCTATTTTTTCATAATCTTTTTTTTTTTCTAACAGTAAAATGGAAGTGAAACTGTCAAAATCTTGTTTTATTTCTTCTCATCCCTTTGAATAACAAACCCTCACTTTTTAAGGAATTCCTTATTCTTAAGTCTCTCTATTCTATGTTCTTCTTATGAATACTGCATTAATTGAATTCTTGATTAAAAGTTAGCTATGCTAGGCATTATTCTTTGAAAAGCTTTCGCATTTTTTTTCCTGTTGAGAAAGTCACAGGCTGAGAGGTGTAAATACATATATATTTTTAATTCTTCTTATAGAAAGTGTTGATTTCTTGTTGCTTTGGATGTATAGTATACTTCCACAGTTTTTGCAAGACATAAAGATATACTACTTTGATAGACATAAAGATATACTACTTTGATATTGTCTTCTTTAGCTGACACTGGAGAGCTGAAAATGGAGAGCTCTCTAGTTAGTTATTTTTCAACTGTGTCAGCACCCTGCCCTTATGGGGGCTAATTCTTCTGTTAGCTTTTCAAACAGAGCTCTTCCTCTGCATGGTAGAATTAAGCTCAAGATGGTCAGGTGGGACAGGAGGCTGTAAAGCCTTCACCAGCGATTATATGTTTGTCACGAGCTGTAGCACACATGGGAATTCATTGAGTAAGTACAGTGAAATCCTATGGATTTCCACGTTGCTGCTTTGCCAGTTGTGTCCATCGCTGCGTGTGGTGTGTACATGCGTTTCAACATGTGTGAGCGAGTGGAAGTGGGATGGAGAGACCTTGACAACATTTTTATACGTTCAGGAAACAGTTGCACTCACTGACGCCAGTGAACTTGGGAACTGAAAGCCTGACTTGAGTTATGAATGTTAGCAGTAAAACACTCTAATGCATAGGCAGATTTTTAGCAGCTAGAGATCATTCCCAGGAGATGCCTATACCATACGGAGATGGCATTTATTGTGGATTTGACATTCATGATCAGTGATTTCCTCTGTATTTCAAAGGCAGATAGCCTTTGGCAAAATGCTGATGGATAAATTTGGCAGGTAGAAGAGATAAAAATTATGGAGGTCAACACAGAAAAAAATAATACCAAACTGAAATCTTAGTTCAAATTAGTGGCAGAGTCCTGCTGGGAGTGGTTGGGAAAATGCCTGAGCTCGTTTAAGAAGACAATGAGAGGATGATTGATATTTAGGCTGTAACCCAAACTTTTATTAGGAACTTTATAAACCTTTCACTTTGGCTTGATGATTTTAGTTTCCTATCCAAACTTTTCCACCTATATCCCTTTAGGGAAAAAAAAAAGAAACAACAGATAAAAACTGGCACATAAATCTTAATTTGGAGACCTGAGTGTAATATGACTAAAAAGCCAAGAGAAGGAGAGAATTATCAGATGTTATTGTGCTTTGTTGTGTTTCCTCTTTCTTGCTTATTTTTTTTGTTTATTTTGCTTATTTGTTTGGGTTTTTTGAGGCAAGGTGAGGGTTAGGTTTTTATTTTTCCTGTAGGGAAATTAAAAAAAAAAAAGTTATGGCATTGTTTTCACATTTCCAGATGCATTAAAAGAGAAGTGAGGGGAAAAGTATTCTAAAAAGTCGTCTGCTATATTTGCTTGTTGCTATGTCTCTGAATAATATATAGGTAAGTGAGAAGGAGATAAGAAATAAAGAAAAACACAGAGCTGATATGAATTCTGAAGAAAACACACTTTTTCTATCCACAAAATGAGTTAAAAAGCATTTATTTAAGATTTTGCAGATTTTTCAATTTCCAGAAACGCACTGTGTCTTCATAAACCATAATCTGATCTAGTCAATACTGTAGAGTACTACTTCAAAACCAACTAAGTTAGATTAAGCAATGGATGAAACTTGTGGTCAATGCTGGTCAAATGACTACTCTGCATCCACATATGTCTGTTTTTCCACATGTCCTGAAATTCTTCCTTGATGGAGTTGGAGCTGTATATGGTGCAGGTAGTGCCTGTCATAATTAATCATATTTTTGCTGTTTATAAGGAAGTCAGAAGTCCTGACTATTAATATAGATGTCAGAATTAAGCTTTATTTTTTAAAAAATGTTTCAGTAAAAAAACCCCTGAGAATAAGAGGGGAAATGAACCATCTTGCCTGTACTTATAAATTCATTAGAATCATATGACGGACAATTCCTGGCTTCTCCATTCTCTAGAGTTAAGACCTGAACTATCATGAGGAGGTTAATATGAGGCCCTTTTCCACCTCTGTGGAAAACAGACCGAACTTGGCCGCATCAGGAGGCTCCGAAAGCTTGATCACACATATTTGGTTCATCTGGCTGCGAAGGATGTTGTCTTTCAAGAGAAGCGGCTTCATCCCTTTCCAACTGCAATACATTTATAAGGTGGAATAGCTCCTGCTTCCCAGAACTGTGGAGCATTTGCTAGGGCAGGACCCCTGGAACCAGGCAGGACTTTCCTCTCTGAACCTCCATCTTTCGACTGCAACACAGGGCGCTCTGGAAATCCAGAAACCTCTTTCTTCCCATGTCCTGGGAGTAAGGAGAAGAAAGAAGACCCTGGATGCTCAGGATGGAGAAGTACAGGGGACAGGAGAAGAGGAAGAAGAAGAGGGAAGGGTAGCAAAGGAGCATGGAGAAGGAGTAAAGTGAGAAAGAGCAAAGTCAGCAGTGGATAGAGGAAGAGGGAAAAGGAGAAGGGAGGGGTAGTTGAAAGCAGTGCCTATAACCACAAAAGCAAACTCCCTTTAGAGCTTTATTAAACCTTAGTGCCTTTCCAGCCCTCTGCCTTCAGACAGCAATTAAAACTGCAGAGCTTGTCTGCGTGGCAGCTACGTGTTTTCATCTGCTGTGAGATAGCTTAAGTAGCAGAAACCTGTGCCAGAAATGTTAAGATTCCAGATATTGCAGTGAATCATGTGGGTATCAACATGATGCCAGATGATGGATTTTCTTTATTCTCTGCCCTACTTTTAAAAAATAAGCTTTCAAAAGATTGTACACACACAAACCTGCAAACACAATCAGTTTAAATATCTGTATTACAATTGCAAAGTCAAAAATACATACACTTTGCCAGTGTTGATAATATGCTGCTCTTTTTTAATTACATACCTTGTTTCCATATTTAGCTGTTTTTTTTTATTTGAAAAAATCAAAGTTGCTTTTTATCTTCTTTTTATCTTCATCTTTAGCTTTCAGATAGTGGGGCATATCATTCCTACTACAGAAACCAGCATTGCTGTCTTGATGTTTCTAGTAAGCTCTCACTACATAGACATTAATCAATTTACCTTTTAGATACTTTTGCAAGATTGTGAGGTATCTTTATAGATATAAAATTAGGAAAAGTTTAAAAAAAGAAAATGTGTCTGCTAACAAGTGATTAAAATTTTTAGAAGCATCAAGTCTGATTTTTTAGTAATACTCAAATAGTATCTGCAGTTTCTGGTGTGGCTGGAGCTACCCTATGATTGTCCTCCAGATCACAGAACTCAAGCACAGAGGCAACATTCAGCTTCCCTGAGCTGTCCTTTTGTTTTGCTGTTCCCTACCTCATTTAGTACCCTTCTTTCAACTTAGACAACAAATGCAGAAGGTTTTTGTATATCCGTCTCACTACTGTTATTCAGAGGATAGTATCAGTTCTATTACTGACAGTGGCAATTCTACATGCTGTTACTGTATTATAGGTTTGTCTTCTGTATGATAGACTTTGCCAACCAATTGACAGATACCTTTATTCAGATTTGTGTGTGTATTCACAGAGACTAGCTAGACCTAAAATTTAACCTCCTCCTGGAGAATTTTCATTTTTCAGCCTTTTCCATTCATGATGCTACCAAAAAATTTCCAGTGTAGATGCATAACAACAAATTTAAGCCTACTGGCTTGCTTTATTTGGCTCCTTTTCATGGATGCCTCAGTAGCAGTCTGCACTCTGTAACAATACATTGATACTGCCTTAGTGCACACCTGCTGCCTGTGCTGGGGACTTTTCACATTAAATGGAAAAACTTGCAGTCTCTTTCCCTCTGAACTCATGGCAAGAGATTTGCAACCAAAGAAGATTGCATTGGGATCAAACTTGCACTCCTTCTCACATCTTTATATATATATATATATATATATATGTGTGTGTGTGAAATGAAGACATTTTGGTGCCAGAAATTCTTTTGAAAATTTTACTGCACTAGTGCATTTCCTTAATGTTCTAAAAATGATCCTTTGAACATAATACTTTACAATGCCAAGCATCCTGTTTTCTAAATTATTTTTGCTTTAAACACATCCAGTTTATGACTAAAGAGATGTTTAACTCTTGCATCAGAGCAGTAAGTTTGTTCTGTTTCAGTAAAGCTGGCTTATGCGCATGCGTCACATGCATCTCCACACATGCATCATTTAATTAGGCTTGTAAAATATAGTCACAATTGCGTAGCTCCATGAGCCTCATTTAAACTGTCTGTGACACCGTAAAAATCCTAAGGAAGGAGGGTTGGACAAGTATGAATGGCTGGAATATAGGAAAACAATGATGTACAAAAAAACCCCTTAGAAATTAGCTTGCATTTTTGCAGCTGTGCTGGCTGTACAGGAAGAGGAAAAAAAAAAACAGCAAAAAAACATGCCTCTGTGGCAATATCAGCAGTGATAAGTCTAGTGCTCATGAAGATTAACGAAAATCTTAGGGAGAGCTTTTTTAAGGTAATCCCTTATTTCACTTGTTGCTTTATTCATTTTTGGTTAGTATTGATTTCTCAGGGAAAAAGAAAACAAAACTCTGATTATTGCCTCTGATTATTTTATTGAGTAACTTGGAATTTATATCTGAGAGTTAAAAAGATCCCATGTTCAGATTATTGTCTGGTCTAGTAGTCTAGAAAGTAGATTTTGTCCCAACTGTTATGTCAAAAGTGGTTTTTGAAGGTAATGCACACTGAGACTTAAGACATACCCTAGGTGAAGCTGGAGAAGTAGTCCTATCCCTGCCTAGGAAGATGCTTTCATATTCTGTACATATTCTTAAGTATAAACTTAAGGAGTTTTATGATGTCTTAGTAACTGGAAAACCAACAACTTTCTTACAAAGAACACTTTTTCCCTTTACTTAGCTAGTGAACTTGGAGGTCAGCTCCAACTATATGTTGCATTTTCTGTCATATAATTATCATATATATAATGTCCTGGAGAGCAGCCTCCAGTCAGTGACATCAACAGTTTACATAGTAGTTGAACTAAGAATAACCTTAGAGAACTGACCCGTATCAACCTCTTAACAGTGTAAACAGCCTGTAGCTCACAACAGTTTTCTTTTTTCATGATCACAAAAGGGCCTCAATTGGAAAAAAAAGAAAAAAAAAAAGAATTGTGTTAGCAAAATGCCATACTATTCTGCTGAATGTTCACTTGATTAAATCCCAGCAGATGAGAGGGAAACAAAAGAATAGGACTTTAGGAGGAATGATTGGGCCCTTGTAAAAGGGAGGACAAGGCAGCTCCACGGAACTGCTCCCACAGAAGAATGTGGGGGAGATATACATGATCAATGGCATTAGCTTCAAAGAGGATATTTTCAGAAATGTTTCTTTATATATGCCTTTACTAAAGGAGGTTGCAAAACAAAACCAGTGTTAAATAGTTTTGAAAAACTCAGCTTTGCTGTCTTCCTATGCACTGATTTGAGGGCATGGCCCTCTTGACGTCAGTGAGCGTCTAGCTGTTGACACCTGCGTTTGCTGTGCAATTCCTCCAGTCACACTTCCCCTTCCTTCCTCTCCATTTCTGTTGTCCCAATATAGATGTGTTCCTCAGACAAGCAGTGTGTTGTGTTGCAGTATAGGAGTTTGCTGGCTAAGAGGTTACAATATTGTCCTGTTCCTGAAGACACCAAAGTTTTATGCTCAGTTTTTCTGGGGCTTTGAGAAGGCTTTATGCCTCCCTCTGCATAATCCATGCAATCTGGATGCCTTTATAATAAAGTTTCTGGTGAAATATATTAGGGTGATAAATATATTAGGGTTATGTAAGATCATAGCTGCCCATATGGAACCTACGGGTGTACCTAAAAGCAAAAATAGAAGTAAATAATACATATATTTTTAAAAACCTGGAATATTAAATAATATCTTCTGTTCATATTATAATAAAAATAATTGACAAGAAGTAACTGGACAGGGCGCATTAGCCTCTGAAGGCATATATCTCTGATATGCCTTGTGCTGTATCCTCTAGTTAGCACATTCCTCTCTTGATGTTGCCTAGGAAGTCTACAAGGAAGAGACTAGGTCCACCTACACATCTGCACATGGGCCTGAATCTAACTGAGGCAGCTGGGCTCAGCTCCAGTACAAACAACTAACACAGAAGAGAATTAATTTAGAAATTCAGTGACCTCTGATTTCAATGATTTTATACGACCTTAAGTCCTGTCGCTATCAGCAAATATTATTCATTGGGTGAAATTATATTTCACTTTGCCATGAGCAAACAGTACAACAGTCTGAGTTTTTATCATGTGAATCATTTTTATTTTCACTGATGGAAGTGGCCCTTTCCTATCACCTGTGCAGCACTACTAGGGAAACCTGCCTTCACAACAGCTCTACCTCACTATACATTGCTATACCTATACAGTTTGCTATACCTGCCTGCTTTTTAATCATGCATGTCTAGCAATTAAAACAGGAAATAACAATATAAGGAGAAAAATATTTTCCAGAATATTCCACACTTCTCAAAAACAGTAATTCTCTACATTTAAACATCACAGTTCTATCAGGGAGTACTGGAGTTAGCACAGTTATCCCAAATCCTAGCAAATAATACATCCCTGAACTGCAATGCTATAGCAAGTTAGCCTAAGGCTTTGAGAGCTGAACCAGTAGCTGGAAGAAACAGCTGAAACATTACGATGGCTCCCACTGTCAAATATTATTATGACTCCCACCATCACAGGAGCATGGGAAATAATTTATCATGCCAGAGTCAGGCGGGGAACCCCTCTGCGGGGACAGGAACAGGCAGTTACGTGTGGTGGGAGCAAGCAGGAACCTGCAGCAGATTTGCTGCCAGCAGAGGAAATGCCTGATCCACCAACAGGTAGATCTGCCCTTGCCCTCCTTTCCTGTGCACCTGCTCCCTCCTGCCACTGTTCCTTAGCTGGTGCCAAATGTTGCATCTGCACCTTGAGGAACGGCTCAGTTGTCATTTTGCAAACCTGATCCCACTTGCTTTATTGCAGCAACTTCTCCGTTCACCGGGGTCTAGCTGAAAAAACAGAAGATGATTCGAAACCAGTTGTGAGGAAGCTTGCCTGCCCTTGGGGGATTGAGACAAGGGCGTTGAAGGACCACCAGCACTTAAGAGGTCTTCCAGGCTGCTCAGACAGCGGTTTCATGGCAGCCGAGTCAATTCGAGAGCGTGCTGCTTCTCAGAGCAGGAAGTGGCCCTCCCTCTTCCCTTCTCCCCAAACACACATATGCATTTCTCTCCCTCCTAATCTGCTCCCAAATGCAAGGACCTGCCCTTTTTTATAGCACCAGCTCCAGTTCTCGTCAGATCTTTGGCTAGGACACATGCTGCTAGCAGTTAGGGCTTCAGCTCTCTATCTGATTCAGCATTACAGTCCAGCATAGCAGTCCAGCTTGCTCAGGCACCGGTCCAATGCTTGGAGTCTGCTACAGGACAAAGCTTCTTGCTCTGTGCTATGGCTGGATGCTGAGCTGATAAAGTTATTACAGGTCCCAATTGTTAAACTGAGGATCTGGCTCTGAGTCTGGATGAGCGTTTCAGCGAGGAGGACAGAGAAGGGTGGGACATACAGCTAGAGAATACTTGCATGAAAACCTCTGTTGCTAACTGGCGTATAGCATGATTACACTCAAATAAAAATTACAGATCGTTTTCAATGGCAGCAGTGGTAGGGAGCACAGCTGGAGTTTTCTGTCTGTGAACTGTTCTTTCAAATCATAAAAACGGATGGTACGGAAAGTGCTAATGAGGTAACTACTAATAAAGTAAACTTGGCCGATTTTAACCCTGCTTTGCACTGTCAGCTTACTTTCCTGGGGAATAGCTTGTGCTACTGTGCATATCCTCTAAGCCTGTCAGGATCAATATGAATGTGCTTCACAGGTCCATGTTATCTGACATTTTTGTTACAACAGAATGCTCTGTTGTAATGAAAGTCTCTCATCTTTTAGTCCTGTTCGGAACAACACTCTTATTAAGAAGCTGGCAAGCACATTTGAACCTGGTATGAAAATGTTGAAGTGAAAATATCATTGGGAAATATGACATTTTTGAATACAGCATCTTTCATGTACTACTGGTGTAGCCCAACAAAGCAATCCCTGAGGTGAGAAAGCAGATATAACTAGAGTTAGTCAGATACCTAAAAAAGGAGTCAGCACTATATGTATTGTAAATTCCTGAGCCAAATCCAGATTTGTTGTTTCAAGTGTTTTGCTTCTGAAGCATGGAATTTTATCTATAGAGTAAAAACTGAGTAAGGGTTTAAAAATATGTCATGTTCTGTACAGCTGCTACCAAATATCACAGATAGAAGAAATTGCACAACCCGCTGTTGTTTTTTTTCAGCCCAAAGGAACACGGGCCATAAGATGTTGTTGGGGCTTTGCCTAGCTCCAAGTCCTGTGGGGATCCTCAGAAAAAAAAATAGTTTTCTCAGAAGTCTCTCTGAGGATGAAGCTACTTGAAATTTGCAGTTACAGGTGCTTGAAAATACTCTAGCCATTTTTAGGTCACCCTGAAGAAAGTAAGGTCTGAAATTAAAGGCTGGTGCTATTTTGGAAGCAAATGTAATATAATGACTGTCATCTGTTTTGAAATGATGGATAACACTGAATATAATTTTACATAGCATAGTTTGACAAAGGAAGAGTTATGTGCCTAAAACTGCTAAATATAATCTTCATGTTACATTTTTGACACTTGCACATACTTGGAAAGTGCAACACACTTGATCCAAGCGAGCACAATTAAGTCCATAGCTACACTGTAATTCATGGAATTTAATGCAATGATTTTTTGATAGACTGCACTAGGTCCAAGCTATTGTGAATATTAGATCAGTGAATATTGCTTGTGCTGCCTCTTCCTCACTGCTGGCTGATCTCCTCACTTAATTCTCTGTGTCTGTGTCCTTCATAAGGTTTATGCCTTTTGAATTGTAGATCATGTTATTATGCACTTAAAACTATCTGAGAAGTTAGCAAGATGAGATTGCTAGAACCAATTCACAATTAATGAATTTAATTCAGCTCATTTGAGTAAGTCAGGCAAAGAAGGTTTTGACTTTTTTTTTTCTACCTGAAGCCTACCAACTGGCTACTGCTATCTCTATATTATTTGATTTGCTGAAAAATGGGAAAGAAAAGAGGTTGTGAGGCTTGCTTATGCAAGCAGGGCATGAGGGAAAGGACTTACATCAGGGCAGATTAGGAGGACTCTTGATTTTAAGTTGGCACAAACTGTCCAAAATTTGAAATTATAATTAGAAAGAGTGTGAGTAGCACAGCTAATCTAAAGTTGTCTTTTTTCGAGGATCAATGGATTCATAGCCTGTTTGCCATTGTGGCAGCATGTAATAATATGCATCTTTGGAATGGCTTTAGAAATCGGCCCATTGAGACCATCTTCCTCAGAAGATGGCAAAAGTTTCCCTTGCCTGCTTGATACAGTCACGGGAAGAAGGAAAAAGAAGTAGAGCTTGTTTTCCAGTTAAATTATCAACTCCTGTTCTGGTAAATCAAGAACAGTCATGAAAATGGGCCTCCAGCTTCAAAAGGAGCTTACAACTTTGCTCCACTCCTGAAAGGTTTCTGCCATATCAGGATACTTAAAAGGACATTTTAAATCTGATGGAAGGTGAAGAAAATGAATTTTAGTTACAAAACTCAGATTAATTACTTATCACACATGAGAGGAGCATCTAGGAGACATGAAGATAAAACAGGCAAGTTCCATCCTGACACTTGAAAATGAGGAAATAGAAGCACTGGGATCCCTTATTTGTATGGTCTCTCTTTACATTAGAGAAGAGATTTAGTTACCATTTAAGTCCTTGAAAGCACCAGGCATTCCTAAAGAACAGGTGTGTGTTCAGCGGTTATTAATATTATACCAAACCTCATACATTTGCAACGTATTTGCATTGAATTAAATTTGTATTACACAACCTTTTGATAGTGACAGTATCATTAAAAAATAATGACTCGATTTAGCCTTGGAAACAGCAATGAGTTTGCTTTCTTTGGCAGTTGTACAAGGAAGATAAACTACTTAGGAAAAGGCAACCTGTGCAAGCCCACGGCCTTAGGTCTTCTTCAGAAAAAAACAAATGTTTCACTCGGGTACATTTTCATTCGTGCTGCCTAAAGCTAACTATTTGGTTTGGCTCTGTGCAGTTTGTGAACTGGGCCTTTGCCTTTTTCACCAGTAACTTGAAGTCACAAAACAGCTTTTAATCATCTCTGCAATAATAACACTTTGAAAGTTATTTGTGCAGCTGTTTCACTAGTCAAATTTGTTTGGAGTTAAGACACAACCAAAATATACTTTCATAAACATAAGCGAGAATTGTTTAGTCCAAGCTTAGATGAGCTGTATTTTTGATGCTTAACATCTATTTTGTTCTGCAGTATTACAGTTCTTCCAGATTCAGAATACATGCTGCCAGCATCATAGACTGGCTGTACACCAGGCTTTGAAGTAGAGGGACTGATTAAATTGCAGAGGCCTGGTTTGAAAGAGAAGCAAGATTTTGATACAATATTATGCCAACAAGAAAACAAGTTTTCTGTGCTCCAGCTAATCCACATCCTTTTGGAAAGATGGTTTTCCCCTAATGTAATGTTTTTCCTCACCACCCAGTTAAATTCCTTGCAAAACAGACGCAACTAAATGCCATGCATCACAAATCCTCATTGCATGTGGTGAGATGCAACCAAATAAAATATAACTTACTTCTTGCAATAAGAGGTAGAGGTTGGTAGTAAAGTGAAATTACTCTTTTTGCCTGCACGCATATGTGTCTGAGGTCAATTGTATCTTTTAAACTCATATTTTAGAAGCCAAATATATTGGTGCATTAATGTTTTATGAAGATTTTAGTCCAGCAGTCCAGTGGAGGACAATACCCATGCAAATTGTCATGGGTATTTTGCCAATGAGTTAAAGAGTTTCTTCCTATCTGGAGGAAAATAATATGACATTTTGTTATTGACTGTATGGAAAAATTACAGAATTACACATATGCAGGCTTTAAACATAGGGTCCTTCAAAAATGTAATTAGATGTAGATGTTTAGAAACAGGTTTAGGAGTTCCCTTCCCACAAATGAGAGGAATTAAGTCCCCCTAGCCCATAATTTACAGAAATTTCTGTGATTGGCCACAACAGCAGTTCTGAGTGCTGGCCAAACAGGTTCCAGATAGCTGTATGCTTACACCATACTGGAGTTGAGGAAGGAAAGCATGGTCGTGGAGGCCACAACTTGAGTGAATATTACCAGAACACATTGACAATTTTTCATTAGAAGCCTTTTGCCATGGCTCTGCAGCTGTAGATCATGTAAGTAATGGTAGAGCTGTTGTGAGCCAGCTCTGCTGAGATTTTTATAAATGAAGAAAAACAGTGACTATTTCAGTCTCTACCATTGCTTGGGAATGAAGAATGAAACATTAACCAGGCAGGGAGTTTGCTGAATACTTGTTTAACGGTCAGATTGCGGCCTGTGAAAAGGGAGGGAAAAAAAAAAAAGGAAAGGAAAAATAGTTACTCTTTAGTAAAACAGCAAGCATATGATAAACTGAATGTTGAAAACACACTCAGAAAGGATTATCCTTGAAACTAATTATGTTTCTGTGCACTGTGAGAATGCTATTTCCATTTTGGGCTTTCTACAGAGATACAGTGATACAAATCAACAAGTTTTTCTAAGCAGAATGTATTCTCTAGAGCCTCAATGGACAAGTTGTATTTTCATGGTAATGTTTTTAAGGGTAATGTCCTTGATGAAATTTAACATATCTATCCATGAAGGATAAATCCAAGCCCTAAGGTTGGATTGTTTTTGATGAGTGAGTACAATGATTAATTTGGCTGTAATTTAATCAGTTCTCTGCTAATGTTTACTTGACAGATTTTACTAGGTCAAATTTCAGGTTTATTCTCATCAGTGGCCATTCTCAGAGTTTTATTTCTGTTCTCTTTTCAGTAGATAGTAAATAACTGGGCAAAAGCATTGGAAAACCTGATTCTTCACCACTTTGCAACTTGTGTTATTTTTTATGACAAGAAAAAAAAATCTGCAAGCAATGCTGTCAGTGCAGTTTGTACCCTTTACAGATGCTTTCAGTATGATGCAGTGAGACAAATATCTGTACAAGGCACTGTACAATGTGCATTCCCAGTTGGGCGTTTCAGCCATGAGACAACCTTTTCCCTTCCCGTTGTGGCTGTCCTAGGTGATAGTTTACTGCTTTACTGAGAAATACTAGAAGAGTTGAGCAATAGATGACTATTGCCCTTCTGGGATGCTCACGTCAGAGACCTTTCCTGCCAACTAAAAAGAATAGAAAGTGGAAAGCAGTGTCTCAGTCATCTTTCAGTGATGTGGAGAGCTGGCTCTATATATTTTGGCAAGTTAAATGTCAACACCTACATAGTCCCCAACTCTGTGCAATGAAGCTGAGTAGTGTAGTGTATCTGTGTGAACGTTTATGTTCTCCTTATTAAGATGAAATTCCTGTGGATGGAGTGGAGAGCTTGTTCTCCATCCAAGGTACCCATGTCACACAGCCTAGCACAGTGATAAGACTGGAAGTCTGTCCTCAGAGAAGATTTAGGGCAGACATAACAGAAATTGATTTGTGTTGCTGAAATGCAGTAGCCTGTGTAATCATAAGTTAATGCCTGTGAAGAACTAAATACTGTCTATTATCATCCCATGTTCTGCTTCCATACTCTGTGCTCTCTACTAAGTGCAAAAACAGCTGTTAAACTGAGGTTTAATTTAGATTGCAATTTTTAAGGCATTTATTTGTATGTATAGTGGACCAGATAAGCTTGAATGCAGCCAGCTCTTACATCATCAAAGATGTCATGTGCAGAGAAGAGGAAGAAGTTTACTCAGAAATGAGCTCAAGTGCTGCTCAGCTGATAAACAATACTTGGAGTTTCAGCTGAGCCAAGTTGGAGTAGCCCAAGGGAACTCTCACTGACCTAAACCGCCCGCTATGCTGTGGTCAGCATCAAAGCATCTACTCTCCGTGGACAGCTCCGTTACACCCAGTACCAAGAATTTTCAGTCTAGAAAAACAGGGGAGAAGGTTTGTATTCAGTATGGTGTCTAATGTTGACATACTTACAAATTAGCAGGAGGAAAAAAAGAAAGGCAAAAAGCATTATCACTAGAAGTGGTTACCCCATAACACAGAACCTAATAAGCAAATGTATCAGGAGGATTAAATCCTTTTTAATTACTGAGTGAAAACACACTAGTAGAGTGAGGTAAACTTTGAAAGTCTAGTGTCCAGGGAGCCTTTTCCTTTTCTTTTAGAAAATTTATATTTAGTTATAATGCTGGCTTTGTTGTTCTTCAGCCTTTGTTGTTCTTCAGACAGTTCCAGGGCAAGAAGTATTTGGAATGGGACTTAGGTGCTTATAAAAACATGTTATTTGCCCCTGAGTGATCTTGCTATCAATTAATAAGCAGGTCTGTTAAAGTGTTACCAATTTGCAAAGCACTGACAGCATTTTTTGGCTGCACAGAAGATATGTGAGTAAGGACAGTACTGGCGCAAAGTGGCATGGAGCTTAACATTTGATTTATTTTTCCAGTGTGAAGTAAGATTTTTCAAAGTACTGCCAAACAAATATTACCTAGGGGAATAGGAGCAATACAAGATTTTTTTTTCAGATTGTACACTTACAACACTCAGTAGCGCGCCAGGCAAAACCACATAGACTTATATAGGAGTGCCAGAGCCAAATAAAAATTACAATAATTATATACCAGGTGGTTGGTTGAATAATGCTATTTTTTTTCTCCCTCAATACTGTTTATTACCTCAAAACAGGACTTAATCTTTGCCTTTCCTGTCACATAGTTTGTGAGAGACCTTAGGACAAAGGGGTAATTTCTCTGCATTTTGATCGATTCTTCCTCTGCAGAACATTGACCCTGTTTTTTTCATGATCAGGGAATGTAAATAACTTGTACTGATCCAAGTAAACCTATTCTCTCTAGTAGGAAGGATAGAGTATATTGGTTAGTACCAGGAAGGTGGAAATACCCTTAATTTTATATTCGATTGAACACAGGATTTGCTTTTCTGCCCCAAGATTTATGAATAGTTTAGCTTCGAGAATTTGCTTGTGGAAGAATTGATTCACATGTTTATTTCTGTTCTCCCCAGCCTAACAGCTGCCCAACATGACTGTACTCTTGTCGTGCTCTTTTCTACGTTTCTTGTGTCCTCATTCAGAATTTGGTCCACAGAGTAGTCATTAAGCAAAGAGTTTCAGACTTTTTATTTTATGGCCTGTTAGTTTTTTTTTATTATTATTATAGGAGAAGTATGGATTCTTTCAGTAGTTTCATAGAGAAACATATATTTCTTAATTACCTCTTGAAGCAGATTGGAAGCCATTATTAAATCACAGTAAAATTTAAGTGCTAAAAATTTGTGCTTTTAATAGGAAAAGGTTTGATGATAAAATAAACAAGGTATTACAAGAGCCATATCTTGATTTTCCTAGCAGAACAGACAAGGATACTGGAAAAGACACCCATCATCACTTCCATAAGGAGGGCAGAGTCCTCAAGGCAGTAAAAGTGGCACTTCTGCTGGGTGCTGACCTCAGTATGCCTCTAAATTGCCCACATTTTGGTACCATGCCGTGTGGATATGCCTGCTCTTGATGGGTGATGATTCACATTTTCAATTCTCAATACAGTAATTCTCCAATTTACATCAAGACCTAATATTAGACAATGAGCAAATGAGCTTTATGTAAGACTTTATATATAAAGCATCAAATACTCTGTAATATGCATCAATATTACAATATACATGAATTTTCTTAAAATAGAAAAAAAGGCATGGTGCATATATTCCAAAGTTTTGTCTTTTTTTTGTTTGTTACTAAGGATGTAATTCCTTTTTTTATGTATATAATTTATTAAGTACATTACATGTAGAAAAAAAATCATTTGTGAAATTAAATATTACCCAGTTTGGAAGTAAAAATCCCTAAAGAAAATGAAGGTTAACAGGAACTGTGTTATGACCCTAGAAAGACATGCTTTAAGACTGCAGTTATCTCACCGGCATACTCCATGCTGGTTGCATATATTTATAAAAGACACCAATGAGTCATATGTAAACATTTTGATTATAAAGATTTTCTTCATTTTCCCACAGACTTGCTGCTTTCAAACAGCTGCATCCCATTCCTGGGCTCAACCGAGGGGCTTGATTTTCGAACCCTGCTGCTAGATGAGGAGAGAGGCCGGCTGCTAATCGGGGCTAAAGACCACATCTTCCTGCTCAACTTGGTTGATTTAAACAAAAATGTAAAAAAGGTCAGTTTGTTTTCCACAGATTTCATCTGATAAATTCATTTTTTGGCCTTTCCTCTCCATTTTTCTTTCTCTTTTTGCTTTATTGGGTAGCTGACAGATTCACTGTGCAAAGCATTGCACCAGGATTTAATAATCTTGCTTCCCCTTGTTACATGGATTATCTTTAATACATTGAATTTCTCATAGCAGTTGACCTTTGGTGAGACTGACGTCCTACAGCCTTTGCCTTGCAGGTACCTCTGCAGTGCATAAAACCAAAACATTAGCAAATAGGTAAAGATGCAGCTCAGAGTGTTTATTTATTTTTTTCCTCTCGTGTTAGGGATAAGTTTCTCAAAGGAGAGCATTAGAAATAAGATAACTTAAGACAGGTCTTTCCCTGCTTTCTGATGTCACTAGGTTTACATTACCGTAAACTCAGCACAGAAGCGATTTTGATTCTAATAAGGATGTTGGTGGCAATTTTAATATTAACACTTGTATTAATATTTAGAATTAGTAATGAATGATAGGGGAAGTTTCCACTGGGATCTATTATACCTCTCCCTTGCCTGTGCTTTGCAGCAATGTGTTAACTCTGGATAATAGAGTGGCAATTTACCCTTCAGTAGTTCCCATAGACATGATGAACTGGTGCTTTTGCAAGCACGATTGACTGCTATATATAAAAAACAGATGCCTGTTTAGGAACACACATGAAAACTGCTTTCCTGGTTGTTACAGATATTCTACTTGTTGAAGACAATTTAAATTCTCAGCTGTGCTTTATATATCCTTGAAGCACAAGCAGGAGGTTTTGAATGACTATGTTCTGCTGTCAGTCCTAAAGCGTAACTGAGCCTGAATTAATACGACTGAAGCCTGGGGACTTAGCAGGTGTAACAGGAGAGAGTTTTGCTCTGCATATTTGAATGCAACACATGCTGCCTTTACAGAGAACAGTTTCTAGTACTAAAGTGAATATCTTATTTAGATTTCTGCAGTGATCCACACAGCAGTTTCTTTAAAACTCAGATTCTGAGCGTTATAGGAAATTTCTTCTCTTGAAAACTATCACAGTTGATTAACTTGCATCTTCCAACTCAGCCATTTGCTCAAAAAATGTTATATTTTCAGGATGTTTTAGTGGTAACTGCATTATTTATATTTCAGATTTTCAGGCTACCAGTTGCCTTCTGGCATTGGCTTTCTGTAGAAATGAAATCTTGTTTGTGTGAAAAGAGGACTTCTCTTTCTGTGGGGTGCTGCTTTCCTCCTGAGAGGTGCTGGGAGCTGTCACTTCCCATCATGTTCAAGGGCGATTGATTAGTCTGGAGCTCTTTGGAGGAGTCAGCCCCTCGTGCCCTCAGACCCACTGGTCAAACTGGTTACATTGACTTTAGACAGACCAATTATGATTATTATGGATGTTGAGCTTTTAAAGAAGCACAGAATACAGTGTGAGCCAAAAGAATTAACATGGAATCAGGCAACCCCACTCAATATAGATGTTGTAATACAAAAACTCTGCATTTGAATTAGACTTTGTATTTGATAAACTGAATGGAAAATGCCTAGAAGCCTGTGGCAACCTGAAAAAAAAAGAAAAAGAAAAAGAGAATAAAATTTATAAACAGTTAAACAATTTTGTATCTGGACTAAAGAATAGTCTGGAGGTGTAAAGGTGCCTCTTTTTCTCTTTTCAGGATAAGTG